>NW_024412443.1:900046-1031163 GCF_014898765.1 Herpailurus yagouaroundi
TATGGCTGCCATGGACAAAATTCGATGGGCCCCTTGTAAGGGAGGCCCCAGAAATCCTCTCGGGCAGCTACCGCCGGGCCTGGGCAACGACATGCTCAGCTTCCAGGTTCCATGCTGAGTGATCCTGAACCGCTTCTGGACCCCAGACGCGTGGTGTTGTCAGACTTTGGGATTGGGTCCCTATGGGGAGAGAGCCTTAGTAGTGTTAGGGTTCGGTCCAGGGACGTCGCCAGGGCCGAAGCTACTCCAGTCTCGGGATCTCCCTCGACGTCTGAAGTGAGGACCATGCGATGGGGCGGCTCAAGTGGCGTTTTATATTTCTAGGCTGGCTTAGTTTTCAGTGGAGGGTTCCGGCACGGGGTAATGTTAGGGTTAGGGTTAGGTCCCAGGAGGTTCCAGGGTCGAACCCACAGCAGGGCAGTGGTCTCCCTGAAGGGCTAAATTGAGGGCACAATGGACGGGACCGCTCAAGATCAGCCCTTGGCTGCCAAGGACACACCAGTCGATGGATCCCTGGTCGGGGAGGCCTCAGGATCCCCTGGGGCAGTTGCAGCCGGGCCTGGGAAATGACATGGTGCATTCCAGGTTACATTCCGAGTGAACATGCACCGCTTCTGGACCCCAGGCGCGTGCTGGTGTCAGACTTTGGGAATGGGTCCCCATGGGAGAGAGCCTTAGCTAGGGTTAGGTTTCATTCCAGGGAAGTCGCCAGGGCTGAAGCGCCTCCGGTTTCGTGATCTCACTCGAGAGCTGAAGTGAGGGCCCATTCGACAGTGTTCCACATGTGGAGGGTTAGGGGGTCAGGCCGTCATAGGTTTCAGTGGAGGGTTCCGGTTAGGGGTAGGTTTAAGGTTAGGGTTAAGTCTCATGAGGCTCAGGGTCCGAATCCACAGCAGGAAAGTAGTCTCCCAGAAAGGCTGAGTTGAGGGCACATGGCAGGGGGCCGGTCAGGATCAGTCTTTGGCTGCCAAGGGCAAACAACTTCATAGGCCCCTGGTCGGGGAGATCTCAGGAATCCTCCTGGCAGCCTCATCCAGGTCTGGGAAATGACATGCTGAGCTTCTACATTCCCATGCCGAGTGAGCCTCCACCGCTTCTGGACCCCAGTCGCGTGATGTTGTCAGAATTTGGGATTGGGTCCCTATAGGGAGACAGCCTTATCTAGGGTTAGGGTTCGGTCCTGAGATGTCTCCAGGGCCGAAGGGACTCTGGTCTCGGGATCTCCCTTGAGGGCTGAAATGAGGGCCCATGCAATGATGCGGGTCAAGTAGAGGGTTAGGGTTCGAGGCTGGCCTAGGTTTCAGTGGAGGGTTCTGCTTCGGGGTAGGGTTAGGTTGCAGGAGGCTCCAGGGGCCAAAGTCACAACAGGGCAGTGGTCTCCCCGATGGGATGAGTTGAGGGAACAAGGGGTGTGCCGGTCAGTATAAGTCTTTGGCTGTCAATGCCACAAGTGTCGATGGGCCCCTGGTAAGGGAGGCCACAGGAATCCCCTCGGGCAGCTGCAGCCGGGCCTGGGAAATGACCTGCTGAGCTTCCAGGTTCCATGGTGAGTGAGGCTGCACGGCTTCTGGACCCCAGGCGTGTGGTGTTGTCAGACTTTGGGATTGGGTCCCAATGGGGAGAGGGCCTTAGCTAGGGTTAGGGTTCAGTCCAGGGACATCGCCAGGGCTGAAGTGACTCCGATCTCGTGGTCTCCCTCAAGAGCTCAAGTGAGGGCTTATGCGACGGGGTGGCTCAAGTGGAGGGTTTGTGTTTGAGGCCAGCTTAGGTTTCGGTGGAGGGTTCTGGCTCGGGGTAAGGTTAGGGTTAGTGTTAGGTCCCTGGAGGGTCTAGGCACTGACCCCACAGCAGTTTTGATATGTCCCGGAAGGGCTGATTTCAGGGCACAAGCAAAGGTGCTGGTGAGGATTAGTCTTTGGGTTCCCAGGCCAGACAACTCTGTGGGCCACTGTTCAGGTAGGAGTCAGGAATCATCTCGGGCAGCTGTAGCCGGACCTGGTAAATGACATGGTGATGTTCCAGGTAATATGCCAGGTGATCCTGCACTGCTTCTGGACCAAAGGTTTGTGGTTTTGTCAGACTTTGGTATTGGGTCCCCATTTGGAAGAGAGCCTTAGCTAAAGTTAGGGTTAGGTCCAGGGCGTCACCAGGGCCAATGCGACTCCAGTCTCATGATCTCCCTTGATGGCTGACGTGAGGGTCATGTGACGGTGCGGGTCAGTGTAGGGTTTTGGTTGGAGTAAGGGTTAAGATTCAGTTGAGGGTTATGGTGAAGGTTATTGTTAGGGACAGGGTTAGGTCCCAGGAGGTTCCAGGTGGTGAACCCACAGCTGTGCAGTTGTGTCCCCGAAGGTTTGAGTTGAGGGCACAAGGAAGGGTGCCAGTCAGGATTAGTCTTTGGGTTCAAAGTCCCACAACTCTCTGGGCCACTGGTCGGGTAGGCCTCAGGAATCCTTTTGGGCAGCTGCAGCCGGGTTGGGAAACGACATGCTGATGTTCCAGGTTCTATGCCAGGTGATCCTGCACTGCTTCTTGACCCCAGGCCCGTGGTATTGTCAGACCTTGGTATTGGGTCCCCATGGGGAGAGAGCCTTAGCTAGGGTTAGAGTTCAGGCCCGGGCCGTTGCCATGGCTGAATCGACTCCAGTCTCCTGATCTTCCTCGACGGCTGATGTGAGGGTCCATGGGATGGTGTGGGTCAAGTGTAGGGTTACGGTTCAAGATAAGGTTAGGTTTCAATTGACGGTTCTACTCAGGGTTAGGTTTAGGTGTAGGGTTAAGTCCCAGGATGCTCCAGGAGCTGAACCCATAGCAGTGCAATTGTCCCCCAGAAGGGTTGAGTTGAGCACACATGTGATTGTGCCGGTCAAGATTAGTTTTTGGGTTCCAAGGTCAGACAACCCAATGGGCCACTGCTCGTGTAGGCCTCAGGAATCCTCTCCTGCAGCTGTAGCTTGGTCTTGGAAATGACATGGTGATGTTCCAGGTTGTATGCCAGGTGATCCTGCACCTCTTCTGGACCCCAGGTGTGTCTTGTTGTCAGACTTTGGGATTGGGTCCCCATGGGAGAGAGCCTTAGCTATATTTAGGGTTCGGTTCCAGGACGTCACCAGGGCAGAAGTGACTCCAGTCTCATGATCTCCCTCGAGGGCTGAAGGGAGGGCCCATGTGATGTTGAGGGTCAATTTTAGGTTAGGGTTAGAGATAGGGTTAGGTTTCGGTTGAGGGTTCTTGTTAGGGTTAGGTTTAGGGTTAGGATTAGGTCCTAGGAGGCTCCAGGCACTGAACCCACAGCAGTGCAGTTGTGTCCCCGAAGGGCTGAGTTGAGGGCACATGGGAGCATGCCGGTCAGGATTAGTCTTTGGGTTCCAAGGCCAGACAACTCTATCGGTCACTGGTTGGTAGGCCTCAGGAATCCTCACGGGCAGCTGCAGTCAGCCCTTCTAAATGACATGGTGATGTTCTAGGTTCTATACTGAGCGAACCTGCACCACTTCTGGACCACACGCGCGTGGTGTTGTCAGACTCTGGTATTGGGTCCCCATGGGGAGAGAGCCTTATGTAGGGTAAGATTAGGTCCAGGGACGTCGCCAGGGCCGAAGCAACTCCAGCCTCCTGATCTCCCTCATGGGGTGAAGTGAGGACCCAAGGGACGTTGCGTGTCAAGTGTAGGGTTAGGGTTCAAGATAGGGTTACATTTTGGTTGAGGGTTCTGGTTAGGGTTAGGTTTAGTGTTACTGTTAGGTCCCAGGATGCTCCAGGCACTGATCTCACAGCAGTGCGGTTGTGTCCCTGAAGGGCAGAGTGCAGGACACATGGGAGATGCCAGTCAGGATAAGTCTTTGGGTTCCAAGGTCAGACAACTCTATGGGCCACTGGTAGGCTATGCCTCAGGAATCCTCTCGGGCAGCTGCAGCTGGGCCTTTGAAACGACATGGTGATGTTCTAGGTTCTATGCCTAGTGATCCTGTACCACTTGTGGACCCCAGGCGCATGGTGTATTCACAATTTAGTATTTGGTTCCCAAGGGGAGAGAGCCTTAGCTAGGGCTATGGTTTGGTCCAGGGACGTCGCCAGGGCCAAAACGACTCCAGTCTCATGATTTCTCTTGAAGGCTGAAGTGAGGGCCCATGGTACGGTGTGGGTCAAGTGTAGGGTTTTGGTTCGAGATAGGGTTAGGTTTTAGTTGAGGTTTCGGGTTAGGGTTAGGGTTAGGTCCCAGGAGGCTCCAAGCGCTGAACCCACAGCAGTGCCGTTGTCTCCCAAAAGGGCTGAGTTGAGGGCACAAGGGAGGATGCCGGTCAGGATTAGTCTTTGGGGTAAAAGGCCAGACAACTCTTTGGGCCACTGGTCGCATAGACTTCAGGAATTCTCTTGGGCAGCGGCAGCTGGGCCTTGGAAATGACATGGTGATGTTCCAGGTTCTATGCCTAGTGATCCTTCACCAAGTGTGTTATCAGGTCTGTGGTGTTGTCAGACTTTGGTATTGGGTCCCCATGGGGAGAGAGCCTTAGCTAAGCTTAGTGTTCGGTCCAGGGACATCGCCAGGCCAACGCTACTCCAGGCTCGGATATCCCTAGAGGGGTGAAGTAAGGGCCCAGAAGGCAGTGCAGGTCATGTTTATGGTTAGGGTTTGAGATAGGGTTAGGTTTCAGTTGAGGGTTGTGGTTTGGGTTAGGTTTAGTGTTAGGGTTAGGTCCAGGAGGCTCAATGTTCTGAACCCAGACCAGTGCAGTTGTGTCCCTGAAGGTCTGAGTTGAGGGCACAAGGGAGGGTGCTGGTCAGGATTAGTCTTTGGGTTCCAAGGCCAGACTATTCTATGGGTCACTGGTCGGGGAGGCCTTCGGAATCCTCTCGGGCAGCTGCAGCCAGGCATGGGAAACAACCTGGTTATGTTCCAGCTTCTATGCCGAGTAATCCTGTACTGCTTCTGGACCCCAGGAGCGTGGTGTCAGACTCTGGTATTGGGTCCCCATGGCGTAAGAGCCTTAGGAAGAATTAAGGTTAGGTCCAGGGACGTCTCCATGGCCAAAGCAACTCCAGCCTCATTATCTCCCTCAAGGGGTGAAGCGAGGGCCCAAGTGATGGTGCAGGTCAAGTGTAGGGTTAGGAATCAAGATAAGGTTACGTTTCAGTTAGGGTTAGGGTTAGGGTTAGGGTTACGTCCCAGGAAGCTCCAGGCACTGAACCCATAGCAGTGCAGTTGTTTCCCCGAAAGGCTGAGTCAAGGGCACAAGGGAGGGTGCCGGTCAGATTAGTCTTTTGGTTCCAAGGCCAGACAACTCTATGGGCCACTGGTCGGGTATGCCTCAGGAATCCTCTCAGGCAGCTGCAGCCGGGCCTGGGTAACAACCTAGTGATGTTCCAGCTTCTATGCCTAGTGATCTTGCACTGCTTCTGGACCCCAGGTGCGTGGTGTAGTCAGACTTTGTTATTGGGTCCCCATGGGGAGAGAGCCTTAGCTATGGTTAGGGATCGGTCCAGGGACATCGCCAGGGCCGAAGTGTCTCCTGTCTCGTGATCTCCCAGAGGGCTGAAATTAGGGCCATGCCATGGTTCGGTTCAAGTGTAGGGTTTTGGTTCGAGATAGGGTTAGGTTTCGGTGTAGGGTTATGCTGAGGGTAGGGTTAGGTTCAGGATTAGGTCCCAGGACGCTCCAGGCACTGATTCCACTGCAGTGCAGTTGTCTACCCGAAGGGCTGAGTTGAGGGCACAAGGGCAGGTGCCAGTCATGATTAGTCTTTGCGTTCCATGACCAGACAACCCTATGGGCCACTGGTCACATATGTCTAAGGAATCCTCTCGGATAGGTGCTGCCCAGCCTTGGCAACGACACAGTTATGTACCAGGTTCTATGCTGAGTGATCCTACACCGCTTCTGAACCCTAGGCACGTGGTGTGGTCAGACTTTGGTTTTGGGTCCGCAAAGTGAGAGAGCCTTAGTTACGGTTATCTTTCTGTCCAGGGATGTTGCCAGGGCCGAAGTGACTTCAGTCTTGTGATCTCTCTTGAAGGCTAAAGTGAAGGCCCATGCGATGGCGTAGGTCCAGTGTAGCGTTAGGGGTCGAGATAGGGTTAGGTTTCGGTTGAGGGTTCTGGTTAGGGTTAGGTTTAGTGTTAGGGTTAGGTACCAGGAAGCTTCAGGCAGTGAAACCACAGCAGTCCAATTGTCTCCCCAAAGGGCTGAGTTGGGGGCACAAGGGTGGTGCCAGTCAAGGTTAGTCTTTGGGTTCCATGGCCAGAAGCTCTATGGGCCACTGGACGGGTATGCCTCAGGAATCATCTCGGGCAGCTGCAGCCGTGCCTTGGAAATGACCTTGTGATGTTCCAGGTAATATGCCAGGTGATCCTGCACCGCTTATGGACCCCAGGCGCGTGGTGTTGTCAGAGCTTGGTGTTGGGTCCCCGTGGGGAGAGAGCCTTAACTAGGGTTAGGGTTCTGTTCAGGGACATTGTCAGGGCTGACACGACTCCAGTCTCCTGATGTCCCTTGAGGGATGAAGTGAGGGCCCATGTGATGGCACGGGTCCAGTGTAGTGTTCGGGTTCGAGACAGGGTTATGTTTCGGTTGAGGGTTCTGGTTAGGGTTAAAGTTAGGGTGAGCATTAGCGTTAGGTCCCAGGAGGCTCGAGGTGTTGAATCCACAGCAGTGCATTTGTTTCCCTGAAGGTCTGAGTTGAGGGCACTAGGGAGGGTGCTGGTCAGGAGTAGTCTTCTTTATAGCAAGTTCATGTTTACCTGAGTTGAATGGACTCCCTGAGTCTTCCCTCAGCTCTGACTGTGCTTGAGGCTGTTCTGGTTATAGGTAGGGGTAAAACCCGGAGAGAGATACGCAGGAAATTTCATGGTGGCTAAGGTGGTAGAGCATTGGAGAGAAAGTGTTCTGAACCAGGAAGAGAACAGTCTCATTTCTCCCAATCCACAAACATCTGCCATCTTTGTTGTCTACCACTCTTCAGCTGCCTCCTCCCTTCATTGGGTGCTTATAAGCAGGCAGGTGAGCAGGGGCCATTCCCACTTGAGGGGGCTTTCCTGAGAGTTGCATCTTCCAGAATTTGATCATTGCAGGGCAACTTTTAGTAGAGTTTTGAACAAAAATGCAATAGCCATTTGACCAGTATCACCCAGGCAGAAGCGTGGGGAATGTGAAAGAGTACTCAGCCCAGCACCACTGCCAGCAAGAAGTGACCTTCTGGTTGGACCTGATGCTGCCCAGAACCTACCAGGAGGGTAAAGAAGCTGATCTAGACTCAACACAACTTGAGCTTGTCCACTTTTGGGACTTACACAACAGAGCTTTGAGGAAACAGCCTTTGTGTTGTAGCCTAGTACACACACGTCTGTATGGGTATATATGTAGCCAAAAGAGAAGTTTCACAAAACACTTCTTACATGTGATGTCTTAGGATTTCTTTAAAATCGATCTTTGCCTCTATAAAATGGATATCACAACCTAATAACCTGATTTCACAATCAATTAGGCGGTCACAGTAGCTAAACAACACTGTTCTGATGTATAATTTATCATGGCAGCATTGAGAGTTCTTTCCAAACGAACATCATACTTTTACCTAATATCACATCTTACTGTATTATTTCTATCTGTAATGATCAAATTATCTGCTAATTGTGGAGAGTTATTGACACAGAGTGGTATAGGCATTTGGGGGAATCAATAATCTGTCCCTAGTTAAAGCATTACTAAACTGTGGTCGCAGAATTTCCATCTGTCGCCTCTGTCCCAGGGACTTCCTGCTATTTACCCAGGGATTCTATGCTGGTCTCTGTTTCTGTGCTCTTGCTGAGTTTCTCTCTTTTCCCTGTCACTTCCTTGGGGCTTGATTTGCCTTTTGGGAATGGGTTCTGCCACGTTAAACTTCCCCTTCACCTCCTACATTTTCTCAACCTCTTTTGCTTTCTTAGGCATCTCTTCAACTGCTCTGGTTCTCTCTGCCTCTTCCAGTTGGTTCGTTCACATGAGCTAAATGATTGTGGACTCACTGTTAGTACAGCCACCACACATCATCACTGGGATGGCTCGGCCCATAGCAGCTTGTAAAAGCAGGGCCCAGGAAGAATGGGCAAACCAAGTAGGGATAAAGATGTTACCCTTCGGCAATGGAAGACTCCATATTACCTAAGAGGCAGTGTCTGTGCTAAACACTTTCCTGGAATGCTGGTCAAGTCAATTCTTGGCTTTAGCAGATAGTGCCCTGTAGTTAAGAGACAAAACATACCTAATGCCTTGTTTCCCGAGATTATTTCAAACATGAAGCTAATAACACTTACCTTGTATATAGAAGCTTTGGGTATTATGACAGTGGTAAAACACCTCGAAGTTCTCATAACCTGTGACCTTTGTCCTTACTTGTCATAGTATTCTGTTGCTACATAATAAATTACTACAAACTTATTACAGTAAAACCTTGGATTGCAAGCAACTCGTCCTGCAGGTGTTCTGCAAGACAAGCAAACATTCCTAATAAATCTTAAGTTGATAAACAAGTGATGTCTTGCAATACAAGTTGTACATGATGCTGAATGTCACGTGATCACAACTGAGCCAGTGGTTCTTGAAATTTGTTTTGATTATACGAGTGCTTTGGATTACAAGCAGTTTTCTGGAATGAAGTATGCTCGTAAACCAAGGTTTTACTGTATATTTATTATCTTATAATTTTTATAGATGACAAGTCTGGGCATAGCATGTATGAGTCCTCTGCTCTGGGTCCCACAAAGCTGAAATCAGGAAGTTGGCTGGGTTGTGTCCTCATCTGTAGCTTGGGGTTCTGTAAGTTCATGCAGGTTGGCAGAGTTCAGTTCCTTGTGCTTGTCAGACTGAGGTGCCAGTTTCCTCATTGGCTGGTTGGTGGTTGCAGTCAGCTCCTGGAGACCACCCTCAGTCCAAGCCATGTGTGCCTCTGACCACACAGTA
Organism: Herpailurus yagouaroundi; assembly: GCF_014898765.1. Lineage (NCBI taxonomy): Eukaryota > Metazoa > Chordata > Mammalia > Carnivora > Felidae > Herpailurus > Herpailurus yagouaroundi. The sequence continues at coordinate 908,982 of NW_024412443.1, forward strand.
GCTACTTCTTGAAGCCAGCAGGAGAGCCTTAAATAACATACAACCTTATATAATATTCTATAATCATGGGGGTGGCCATTTCATCATATTTGTAGGACCCCTTGCTAGGGGAGGGGATCGTGCACACCACATACACAAAGAGGTGAGAATCTTGGGGCCATCTTTGAAACCTGCTTGTCATATTATCACATTTATCATGAATCCAGCGTAATTGCTGAGGATTCTCTTTACTGATGCATGACAGAAAAGAGTTTCATCTCTTTTCATTTACAATTAATTGTTTGGACTCCACCTACCCTAAAAGCAAGAACTCCTTTTTCTCCCTTGAATGCTCCCCTCTTTCTCCACACAGATGCGCACACGCACACACACACACGCACATGAGCACACACATATTGGTTACCCAGGACCATGGAGATTCTTGAGGAGGAGGGCACCACAGGGTCACTGTGGACGATGCTGTGCATCACATTAGCAGAGGGTGCTGTTTGGGCAGTGCTGGGTCATTGCTGGTCCAGCCCTGGCCCAGATTCCCTACCGCCACCCCCAGCCCCCTGAATAGGGCAGTTCATCTCCTCTCATGCTCTATGCTTAACTGCTCTTCTCCACAATGCAACCACAGTCCCTGTGCGACTGGGACTGGAGGGGCAGCAGGTCCAGCCACCCCAGAGCCACACTCCTCCACCGAGGCCCTTGTGCTGGCCCAGGTCATTTCCAGGCTGCATTTCTGTGTGGTCTCTGCTCAGATGTCACCTTCTCAGTGAGTCATCCCTGAACTCCTTGTTTAAACTTGTGTTATTATCTACTACCCCCTCTCCCTTGCTCTCAGCCTACCAGCTCTTACTTTATTTTTCACCACAGTGGGACTTACTGCCATCCAACACAGTTCATATATTTTTTTTATTTATTGTTTGCCTCCCTTTTCTAGATAGAAAGCTCCTCCTTGGCAGGGACTTCTGTCTGGCTTTTCATCGTTTCATCCTTCACGCCCCATCCGAGGGTCCAGTGCAAAGCTAAGCTCCTTAGTAGCACCTTGGTGTGGCTTTTTAATGGATGCATAGATTATGAGAACCCACGGCATTTTTTTAAATTTATTTTTATTTTTTAAATATTTATTTATTTTTGAGAGAGAGAGAGACAGAGTGTGAGCGGGGGAGGGGCAGAGAGAGGGAGACACAGAATCAGAAGCAGACTCCTGGCTCTGAGCCGTCAGCGCAGAGCCCGACACGGGGCTCAAACCCACAAAATGTCAGACCATGACCTGAGCCAAAGTCGGATGCTTAACTGACGGAACCACCCAGGCACCTCTAAATTTATTTTTTAATTTAAGTATAATTTACATACAGTGTCACATTAGCTTCAGATGTACAATATGATGATTCAGCAATTCTATACATTACTCAGTGCTCATGAGAGTAAGTGCACTCTTTTTTTTTATTTTTTTATTAAAAAAATTTTTTTTTCAACGTTTATTTATTTTTGGAACAGAGAGAGACAGAGCATGAACGGGGGAGGGGCAGAGAGAGAGGGAGACACAGAATCGGAAACAGGCTCCAGGCTCCGAGCCATCAGTCCAGAGCCTGACGCGGGGCTCGAACTCACGGACCACGAGATTGTGATCTGGCTGAAGTCGGACGCTTAACCGACTGCGCCACCCAGGCGCCCCAAGTAAGTGCACTCTTAATCTCCTTCACCTGTTTCACTCTGCCCCACTTACCTCCCCTCTGGGAACCACCAGTTTATTGTTTGTATTTAAGAGTCTGTGGATTTGTTTGCTTCTTTTTTCCTTTGTTCGATCAGCAGCATTTTTAGGCACACACTTCAGTGTTCTACTATGTGTTGATTGATTAAGGCAAGTTAAACAGATCACCTTATGTCACCGATTGACAGAAGCATCTCATGGAAATCATAACAAGTTCTATCTAGTACATAGAAGTCCGTGTTTGTGGATTATGGGAGGACTGGATGTGAAAACATCTGCATCATATGGAGAATGAGGTACTGGTGGTGGTGATGACTGGGCAGGAGTCTCTCAGATCAGTTTTGTCCTTGAAGTGATAGATTGAGCAGCAGTTGGGTGCTGGGTATTTAAAAAGATAAACACAAGAGGGCTCCTAGGTGGCTCACTCAGTTAAGTGTCCGACTCTGGGTTTTGGCTCAGGTCATGATCTCTCCATTCGGGAGTTTGAGTCCTGCATTGGCGCTGTGTTGATGGCATGGAGCCTACTTGGTATTCTCTGTTGCCTTCTCTCTCTGCCCCTCCCCTGCTCACAGTCTCTCTCTCTCTCTCTCTCTCTCTCTCTCTCTCTCTCTCAGAAATAAATAAACATTTCAAAAATAATAATAATAAAATAAAAAGATAGACTCAAGCCCTGGGAGCCAACCAAGGAGTTTCACTATAACTCCTAACTCTCCATCTTAACTAATCTTCACTAATACTTCCCAGGAAGCTATTTTCTACACAATTATTCATAAAGCAGCCAATTTGTACCAGAATTATCTACAGATTCAGTGTCTAAGATCCTGGATCAAATTATGTATTTCTCCCGGCCATTTTTTAAAAGAAGAAAGTTGGCAGGAACCTAGATGACAACTATATGATCATCCAACATTACTGAGAAACAGTCCACCTTCTCCCTTTTCCCCACCTATGGCCACATGGACTCAAGTCACTGCAGTGACAGTTTCTCTGTACATACCAAGCTGCAGAACCAAGGGGCTTCAGCTTTCATAGTCATCTCTCTTTTCCAAAAAAAGGGGGTGGCAGGCATCTTAAAGGAAGCTGGGTTGACTCCTTGGAGCCTGCACTGAGTCCGAAGGGCCTTGACTGGGCAGCTCTTCTAGGGGAGGAATAGACCCTGAGCCCCAGCTGCACCTCGCAGGGCCCCAAGCCTCAGGCACCCTGGGGGGTGGAGGGGGAGGGGGGCAGTGAGACAAGGACAGTCCCATCAGCGGAGTATATCAGGATGCAGCACTGTAAAGGGGTCCTGCCCTCCCACCCCTTTCACTGGGAAACTACAAAAACTCAGTTATGGGGAAACTGAGGCTTGCAGAGGTCCAGTAACTTGCCAGAGTCCCATAGCCATTAAGTGGCAAGACAAGAACTAAACTTGCTAATCTGTCTGACTTCATAAGCTCTGCTTTAAACCTCAGGGGACTTGCCAGTGGCGTGCTCCCAGCTTTGGACCATCATCAGGGATTGAGTGCTGAGCAGGGTCTACAGCATGTAGACACGGGTCTGTTGAAATTCCTTCCCGTTGCAGCGCTGGCGTGACTCATGCTGGCCTTGGTTCACAGGCTCCACCAGAAGGGAACCATTGTGATTCAGCATCTGGAGATGGTAGTGGTGCTTTGAATCACACTGATTTGCACTGGCCAGATCCATCTCTGCACCTTCTGTTTGGGCCACCAGACAGCACTCAGTTCTGGTTGGTGAAGTGCAGTGGTGGCGTGTCTGCCCATTGCCCTGAATTGGCCTGGATCTCATGACTGGTTCGGCCTTCCTTCCGACCCAGGACACTGACTGGCCTCTGCCCCCTCTCTCCTACAGATGCCGCCCTTACTAGGACTGCTGTGGCTCCAGGTGCTGTGTGCGGGCCCTCTCCATACAGAGGCTGTGGTATTTTTGGTAGGTTGCAACCCCTCCTCATCTCAAATGCCTTGGTCTACCACCCACCCCACAAAGGCTCTGCCAGCCTGAGTATAGTCATGTCACCTTCACCTGAGGTCTTGGTCTCGGGGACAGTCTCAGTCAAGCACACAGGTATGTTCAGGTTGCCTCACCAAGTTTGCAGAAAGCTTGTTCCCGTTTTCACAGGCGATGGCTGGAAAGAAGAGTTTGTCTTTGGGAGATAGGCTGGAAGACTGTTGTTCTCCAGAAGCTGCTGTGCCAGTTTCTGAGATGGAGCTGAGGATGACTGTCCGAAAGACACAGAATTAGCCAACTTGTCCTCAAGTCTGTGCTGCCTGGAAGTCATTCCCACTCATGGTGTCAGCTGAGTAGATAACTTTCAGGACAGACAGCCTGCATCCTAGTCCCTCTTCCAGCTCTCCTAAGGGAAGTCTGTAAAATTCTACCTTGAGAGGGGATGAGGGAGTGACGCTGATGAAGCATCCTGGAAGGGGAGAGGTGCAGTTTCCATTAATAACAGGATTCCCAGGGGATTGCCCTCTTCAGAGGGTGCCTGCTTGGGGGTGTGCCTAAAAATGTATTTGGGTCTATAGTTGAGAGACACTGCTTCAGATCTCAGGGACGGCAGGGTGTGAGTGGGAGAGGATGTGCCTAAAACCAAAAGAGCATTTCCTGCACCCGCAAACCCTCTCCTCTGCTCCACTGCAATGGTAGTGTCATCCAGGCAAGCGCCACAAAGAGTTAAGACTTAAGCTTCTCTATGACTTTTAGATTCCGAAATCACTGACTTCCGAAGACTTTAAGACTTTTACTAATAAGCATGTTACAGCAGCCACTTGAAATTTTTTGTGAGGTTTTGTCTTTCCCTTCTGACAACTGTTCCCAAGTTTGATTAGGGAAAATGCCAGTAAGTGGGATTCCACATGTCACGTTGTCTTTGATAGGATAGCCTGCTTCCATATCACCATCACCACCGCCTTGATGGGGCATTGGCCATTTGGGGGCTCAACTCACCTGTCACATCGGGCCCTGGCCTGGCCCCCCTTAGGGTTGGCTTGGACATCCCCTGTCTTGATGTCACTACCTCTGGCAAGCCCTTCTGAACCAAGTGCCATGTTGGCGCCTAAAACTCTATAATAGAAGGTGTAGCGGCCGGCGCGACAAACACCGAGGTCAGGGTCCTGAGGGTAGGGGAATACAAGAAAAAAAGAGAGAAGAGAAAGTTTGGGAACAGGAGGGTCCCCTGGGCTGATGGCCCAAGTGACGGCTTTATTGTTGCTATACACAATCTTTTATAACCAGACTCTTATGGGTTAGGTCATTCTAAGAATAAACAGGTTTCACATAATTGCTGCCCACCAAAACATTTAGTTCTGTGTTTCTTGTGCATTTTCTAGACGGGTCACAAGACCTTGCTGATAAGATTGCTAGCAAAACACAATTCCCATGTTTGTTACTATCTGACTCGGGGTAGAAAAAGGGAGGTAGCATTACTGCCAACACCTGCAGACCACAGTCTTCAGGAATTAACTTTCTCAGCCTTGACAAGGCTTTCATATGCCCTTGAAAGTGGGGGAATGGGAGGGGGAACCACCGGGTTGGCTTGAGTCAACAGGGAATGTTGCTCGACCCAGTCTCAGCCTGGCGCCGGGGCCTGGCCTCCCACATGAATGGGAGGGGGAACCACTGGATTGGCTTGAGTCAACGGGGAACATTGCTCGACCCGGGCTCAGCCTGGCACCGGGGCCCGGCCCCCCACAGAAGGTAAATTTTTTTTAGCCTAAGATCTTCTGAATGTAAACATCTCTGAGTACACTTCAAGTGAAGTGGGCCAGTACCAAAGCAGGGACCAGGAGGACCAGGATAGTTGGTATTTCAGAGCTTTGCCTAGTTTCATGCATGCTTTCCCTCAGAACTTTCCTCCATGGGGCCTTGTGGTAGAAGGAGACAGGACTGTCTGGGGCAAGAGTCCTGAAATGCTTAGGAAGTTATGCCAGGTTAGCCTGAAGCACCAGATGCTCCTAAAAATGAAATGTTCCTAAAAATGAAAAAAAAAAAAACTTGTCAAGGTTTAGGTATCAGGTGATTAAAAAAAAATTTTTTTTACATTTATTCATTTTTGAGAGACCAAGAGAGACAGAATGCAAGTGGGGGAGGGGCAGAGAGAGGGAGACAGGATCTGAAGCTCTGAGCTGTCAGCACAGAGCCCAATGTGGGGCTTGAACCCATGAACTGTGAGATCATGACCTGAGCCAAAGTCAGACACTCAACCAACTGAGCCACTCAGGCACCCCATCAGGTGATTTTTTTTTTTAAATTGAGAGTGCAGGAGAAATATAAAGGCCTAGAAGCTAGAGCATCTTCTGTTGGCTTTCCCAGGAAACTTTACCTGAGTCAGCAGTCAAGTGCCTTTTAGAGGCCAGCCAGGGTCACTTATCAGAGTTGGGACACATTGGTAAGACAGTATGCAGTGAATGAGCAGGATCCCTGCACAGAGACATCTTATGAGTGCCATCAAACGGAGTGTCAGATGACAGAAGAAGAGATTCTGACAACAGGTTCTAAAGTGGGGGAACATCCAGAGAACAGCTGGAGATGTGAGTCTGAGGTGCCCCAGCTAAAGTCAAAGGATGCTTGGGTCCGGCTCTTATGCATTCCTTCTCTCAGTAAACATGAAGTGTCTTGTACACACCAGAGCCCCATGGAGAGGCACTTAGGGGAGTCAGGCTCCTAAAAGAAGCAGGTGTCTAAATAGGTAATTCTATGTGGAGAGTTTTAAACTGGTGTTCTGGAAACACAGGATGGAGCCTCTGATCCCAGAAAAGTTGGGAAAAGCTGCAAAGCTTCTGACTGGGTGTCAGAGAGGGTGTTCTGTTCAAAGGGACCAGCATGTTGATGGGACAAGGAGGTAAGAAGAACCAACATGGTGAGAGAATGGCAGGAGAGTCATGTGGGAGGCAGGTGTTTGTGGGGGAAGCATAGGAGATAGGAATATGGAGCTGGACATAGAGGGAAGGAAGGTCTACTCTCCAACCTTGGTCCCACCTCATTTTTAAGGACTTCTGTCTCCTTACCATAGAACAAAGGTTTGGAGGAGAATGCTTCCAAAATTCCCCCCAGTTCTAAAATCTTGAGTAATCTTTGACCAACGCAGTCTGAATGAAATATTCATGGTTTGAAGAACTAGACTAGTAGCACCCTTGAGTAGAGCTGGAAAGTACACTATGAAGGAGTAAAAACCAGCAGGGTTATTATGTGCGTGAGCCCTGCCGCTGGGGGCTCCCACCCACCTGGGTCTGCATCATGATTCACCTGATGCCTGGGACGTGCATTCAGGGAGAGAGCTGCTGTGCTGAGTGCTGGGGGGAGGGCAAGAAGGGATTGAAAAAACACATTGAATTGAAGAAACCAGATTACTTTGGATAATAGAAAAGGCATGAACTTCCTCCCTTCATCCCCGCAAATCTTCCAAAACCTGCTCAGCAATGAAAGGGAACATCTAGAGCACAATCACCCTTTAGTGCTTCAAAGAACAGCTTTTCTTACTATACTCCTCTTTTTCCCCTTCCTCTCTTTCCTTGTTCTATAAGCTCAATTTCCTGACCCCTTGTCAGTTTCTCTCTTAAAATAAGTTCTCTCAGACCAATATTTCAATGAGGAATGAATCTGATGATTGATACCGAAGCTAGTAGTCAGTCTCCTACCTTTTGACTTGTTCTGCCCATGCCTGGTACTTGGTCTCTGTTAGTCTAAGGTGCAATATCAGATGAGGTGCCTCAATATCATTCATATCTGGCTAGGAGAAGAATAATTTCATGTGATAGTGGAACCAACACTGTGGCCTGTCCCATGGAAGAGACCCCTATCTCAGATTTCTTGTGCATTTTTCAAAACCAAGGAGCCCATCTCTTGGGAGTGAGTGGTAGCACTGTTTGAAAAATGCTATAAATCCTGTACATAAACCCTTACTCACAGTCAGCCTCTCTGTGCTCAGATACTTACAATTCAGCCCACTGTTGAATGTAAGATTACCATTGAGTTCACCAGGGAAATTCATCAGGGATTCCCTGAGTTCACCAGGGAAATTAGTCTTAAGAGCCAAAACAGTTCCCTTTGTGATTCCAGCATCTCGGTGCCGAGATGCCAGGCCCCTGCACAGTGGGATTCTTTGGTATCCCAAGACAGCAGCCCCCTCGGCCTCTCCCCCGTCTTCGGCCTACAGCAATCCTCTGGGACCTCTTGCTGACCCAGCTTCCCGCTGGCACACATGTGCTGTTCTTTCCACCCAGAAAGTGCCTTCCCTCCCCCTCAACTGGCCTCTTTCTTTCCATCCTTCAGAACTAAGCTCAGATACTGCTTTGAAGGAAAAGAAGTTTTTTGGATCGCCTTACTATAACACATACCCTTGTTTAAAACCTCTTGTTGCACTGAATTGTACACATAAAAATGGTGAAAAGTGGTCACTTTTACATTATGTATATTTTACTGTATACACACGTGCATGTGCGCGCGCGTGCACGCGCGCGCACACACACACACACACACATACTTATGACTGCACCTTCAGTTTTCCTTCTTATCACTTACCAGAGTTGTAAATCAGTGATTTTGTAAATTTGTTGTTTGCTGTCCCCCTCCTCTATCAGAATTCAGGTTTAGTGGGTGGGGAGGGACTTTACCTTACTCTCTATAATGCGAAACATGGTTCTGGGATGAGAGCATGTGCTTAAACATTATTGAATGAATAATGAACTAGAACACAGGTCTGAGAGACACAATTTCAGCCCTTTCCTGAATTATTTCCTGACTGACTGATGGACTTACACTTAACATCGTATTCATATTCTTAAAGACTTTATCGCCTCCTTTTTTCTTAAATTTCGTTTCTGTGTGGTCACGTGGCTTTGACCACGATGCAGCTGGCTCTCCTGCTCATCCATCTTTCACAAGGTAGTAGGGTGCCCACACAGTGTGGGCATATTGGGTGAGGTTCTGGAAGGTTCCACGAGTCCCATCACAGTTTCCCAGCTGTGTCTGTGCAGGACAGACAACTTGACCCTTCTCAGAATGACTTCCTGTGTTTCTAGAAATACAAGGTATAGTACAAATGTGAGGTGGGAAGAACCATTTATCCATTTGTCAGTCATTTGTTGAATGCCAGTGATGTGACAACATCGGAGAATTTTCAGATGAATTAGACAAAGGTCCTGTCCTTAAAGCAGTCAGCTCTACTCTTCATTAGACTTTAAGGTCACATAGGAGGTCAGCCATACTTAGAACGTAGAGATTTTATATCTGCGGCTCTTTTATGGAGTATGAGTACTTTCTCTAGTCCTGTAGTTTTTCTATATTTAAGGTGTGCTCTCTGAAGGTCACCATGTAAAATTTATTTCTGAATATTCACGTAATAATGGAGAGAAAATGGCTAGAAAGGATAAATGTTCTTATCCGTGTTGCTTTCCCAGCGAAGAATGGAAAATGGGGGACATGGGCAGCGAGGCAAAAGCTGGGTCAGCCATGGCATTCAAGCAAAATTGAGAAAGCATCTCCTGTTTTGACTAAAATTGAGTTTAGGTCAGAGCCATGGACAGGAAAGAGATCGCGCCAACCCTTGCAACGCAGCTAAGCATTTGGAGCTATTTGAGACAGAAAGCTCACTGAGAGACCTTCTAAGTGTGAGTGGGCTGCATTCAGGGGCATCCCAGAAGTCTGCAAGCCAGTGGTCTCCCTGCTGTCACACAGCCAAGAAGGTCCTGGGGGAAATGTCAGAGGAAGTCTAGCCTGAGGAACCAGGCACCAAGTCCCGCCCTCTGACCCTAGCACGTGGGAGTCAGTGCCCAGGGATCTCCGAGTCCATGGGCCCAGGCCAACCACTGTGTGCCCTGAGCCCCACCTCCCCACTGTGCTCTGAGTCCCACCTCGCCGCTGCACCCTGAGTGCCAGCTCCCCGCTACGCCCTGAACCCCACCTCGCCTCTGTGCCCTGAACCCCAGCTCCCCGCTGCACCCTGAGACCCACTGCTGTGCCCTGAACCCCGGCTCCCTGCTGCACCCTGAGCCCCGCTGCTGTACCCTGAACCCCAGCATCCCAGCTGCGCCCTGAGCCCCACCTCACCGCTGTGCTCTCGTTCAGGTTCCTCTTGATGATGGGCGTGCTCTTCTGCTGCGGAGCTGGCTTCTTCATCCAGAGGCGCATGTATCCCCCACTGCTGACCTAGGAGCCCGCCTTCAACGTGTCCTACACCAGGCAGCCCCCCAACGCCACTCCAGGTCAGCCCACCCCTCGTCCTTGTCTCTGCTCTGTGCACTCTATGTGTCCTCTGCAAGCATTTGTGAAAGTCACTGCTATGGAATATGCTAGAAGAGAAAATTCAGGCTGTGTTTATTCATTTAGTTCTGATGTGCATCTGGTTCTCACTGTGCATTTGTGTTGATATAAAGTGCAGCATCTATTGGACTGTATGTCTGTTACCTCATATTCTTACCTAATTAGTGGTGAACCTTTTATGCATGTTTTTAAGGTTCCTATAACCATATTGTTTGCTCTCTGTCATCACCCTTAAAAATTATTTCATATACATTTCTATACAAGCAGTGTGTCCCTGCCATCATAATACATTGGGACTAAATATTAATTATGCTACTAAATGGTGATTTGCTTAGATATTCTGTCATTGCTGACCATTTGTTTTCTCTTGTTTTTCTTTTTATTCATTCATTCAACAAGTATTTACTATGCATTCACTAGTATTCTGAGTACTTATAAATAGAGCACATTTTTGCACAAGTTACATTTGGCCTAATAGGGAACATTACCCAAAGTGATGCCACAGACTCAAAAAAAATAGTGGTTTCTTAATTCTTACAAAACTGCTTTCCCTATCTAAAACTGTCAGGTACTATGGAGGGTGATTTCCAGCCTCCCTTGGGACACAGGCTGGTTCCCTATTGTTGACGTTATATGTGAGATGTTTTCCTTCCCTTTCAGGGCACCTTCTGAGAAAGAAGGGATAGCAGGGTGGCTGGGGATTGCTCAGTAGAGCTCCTGTCTTTTGGCCACTATGTGCTAAGGTGAGGCGACAGGCATCCCTCCTGTGTTTGCTGCCCTACTGGACACAGTCTCCACTTAGGCAGTGGAAGGCGGGAGCTCTCTCTTTTCATTACACGCCCCAGGTAGACACAATTCTAGGAGCAGTTTCTGCCTTGTTTTTTATGAAGTTTCAGTCATGCAGGATGAATATGTCCTACAGATGTACTTTACAGTGTAGAGCTTATGGTTAACAGCACTGTATTGTCCACTTCAAACTTTATGAAGATGGTAGCTCTTACATTAAGGATTCTTATCACCATAATAACAGTAATAAATTTGGAGGTGATGAATAGATTTATGACATATATAGTGGTGACAACTTCACAGTATGTATTTATCTCCAAACTCACCAAGTTGTATACATTAAATAGGTCCAGCTTTTTGTATATCCATCATAAATTTTTTTTCAAAAAAAAAAAAAAGCATTGGGGGGATTGAGTGTGAGTTTTCTCACTCCTGTTCTCATGAGGACATGCTGTTCTCAAGATGCAAGGGGAGTGGAGACAGACATTTATTTTTTAGATCTTTTACAGTTTTCTTCCACCAGATACTCCCCAGTTTTATTTTAATTTTTTTAATGTTTATTTATTATTTTTGAAAGAGAGACAGAGAGCAAGGAGGGGCAGAAAGAGGGAGACACAGAATCTGAAGCAGGCTCCAGGCTCTGAGCTGTCAGCACAGAGCCTGATACGGGGCTTGAACTCACAAACCATGAGATCATGACCTGAGCCAAAGTCAGACACTTAACCAACTGAGCCACCCAGGCGCCCCTCCCCAGTTTTTTTTTTTTTTTAAGGAATAGCCTTTATTATTTGTTTAATGTTACTAAAAGATCTGAATATGTATTTTCTGTAACAGTTCAGAGGTTGCTGTGCATTAAAAGCTTTCAACCAGGGTTAGTACCACTTTTCACGTGTAAGTGGATTTTTATTCTTTCATATTCCAACATCAGGAGAAGTGCAAATTTTCAGTTAAAGTTGGGGGGTGGGGCTCAAAATAAGATTTCATCTGGATTAGTCTGAGTCCATCTTTTTTTTCCCCTCAAGAAAGAAACAAATCAGAGAAATTGGGTCAAAGGCTTCTAAATTTCTTCTTTTTATCTGTCATCACTTCCTGCTTTTCTCTCCTGGGTGTTTTGCCACATGCATTAACAAGCATTGATTGTGCTGAATTTTAATCCCTTCTGTATACTTTGGGCCCCTCAGTGAGCCCGTGCTTCAGTACAATTCACATCTCAGGCACCAGGCAGTCTTATGTCTGCCAGCTGAGGGAACTGGTCAGCCTACGGTCGGGATTCACAGTGGCCACGCTTGGAGCCCGGAGCTCCGGGCCATGCAGAGAGTGGCAGTCTAGGAAGAGAAACTCGGTGCCTTGACATCATATGGTAAGTTTGCAGGATAAGTATTATGCAGAATCAACCGCTCAGGAATATGGTATCTTCGCGAGACACAAGCCAGTATTTGTGGACTTGCTGGGGTGGCTCCCTTTCTCCTCTGTTGATCTGGGGGGTGGGGAGTGGATTTGGTGAGCTTTGCTTATGCATGAAGAAGAAAAGGCAGAATGTTTTAGAGAACCTACTAGCTCACTGGAGGACGGGGGAGAGTGGCAGCTCACGTCCTGGTACGCACAGGGACACACAGCTGTGTTCCAGCTGGGACCAGCACCCCAGGCCAGCGTGGCTGAGTGGAGGAAAGCAGATCTACACCATTGCAGACCTGCTTCTACCTGGGACAAGGGGAGAACTGTGACCTCATTGTGGTTCTAGGGGGCTGATGCAGGTTGGAGCAATACCTAGGGGAAGATACTGACAAACAAGGTGTGTAACTGAAGTTCAGAGGTAGGGCTCCAAGTCTGCCCAGGAACAGGAAGAAACAAAGGGTGAAGCTTAGGGCCTACCATTAGCTCATTTGGGCCTTGAGCTAGGTGAGGGATGTGCAGAGAAGCTGTGGTCTGGAAAACAAAAAGGGGCACCTGGACAGGGGCTTAGGAGGCCTAAGGTCTGTGAGATCAGAGTGGACCATGTCCCTTCTGAGCCTCAGCACTTTATCTGCAAAATGGAATCATATAAAGAAAAGCACTCCTCATTTTCATTAGCCTTTCTATATAGAGGAAGCCAAAATGTCACTGAAGAAAGCCAGAGCTCCCTAAATGCTGTCTCCCCCCCTGCCCCAATCTTTCCACATCATGCTGCTGACAGGGCCCATTGGACATGTCCTGCTGGGTAGGGAGGAAAGATAGACTTCACTCATTCATTCAGACATTAGCTAACTTGGCAGCAGCCGCTGTGTTCACACAGGACGAGGGGAGTGATGAAGACGTCCACACTGCTGCCCTTTCACAGCTTGTGGCACGAGGGGTGGGATGGGGAAGAGGGTCAGAGGTACAAGCTTCCAGTAATAAGGTAAGTAAGTTCATGGTGACTATAGTTAACAATACTTTACTGCATATTTGGAAGCTGTTAAGAGGGTAGATCTTAAAAGTGCTCATGACAAAGGAAAAAATATATATGTAACCATGCAAAGTGATGGATATTAGATAACATTGTGGTGATCATTTTACAATGCATAGGTATATATCAAATAATAATGTTTATATCTTCAACTTACACAATGCTCTGTGTCAGCTATACCTCAGTGCAACTGGAAGAAAAAAGGAACTTTGAGAACAATCAGAAAAAAACATAAAAGCCGTGGTAAAGCAGAGTTGTGGGTCTGGAGGAGGGCAGGCAGGGCCTGGATTTCAGGAAGGTCTGAGTGGTGGTCTGAACTGAACGTGGTGCCCACAAGAGGAATGTGGGGAAGGGGGAGGAATGGGGGCTACCAAGAAAAGGATGATTCAATGATGGCCTCTCTTCTTTATGGGATATTATGTGGTCACCAAAGTTAATGGTCAAAATCAAGGCCATGTAACTAGCCAGACAACTGTAAAGCCATGTTCAGGGAAGAGGGCAGTGGGTGACATGCTATTTTGAGTATGCAATTCCGACTGTCTAATCGCACAAATGCACGGAGAGGGATCAAATAGAACAGTCAGTAATGACATCGGGGGTGTTAAAGCGATCTGAGTTTTCTTGAAAGATAGTTTGCTTTAATACTGATTAATGTGACTAATACTGATTTAAAAAGATAGAAGATGCAGCATTCCATCCAGTATTCCACTGGGAGATACATTTTTCTTCCTTTCCAGCGGTGCATTTATGGTGAGTTTGTTGATGGTTTTCTGACTGTTCTAATGTCTCAATCTTGTACCAAATCTGTCAACCTGCAGTGACTCTAGTGGTCTGACTGAATGACCCCAACTGCACTATTTCCCCAAATGGAAATAGTGGGGAGTGTGTTTTGACAGTTTAATAGCCTTCCAAACCAGGGCTGAGACACAAACAGAGCTGCTTCAGTTCTGGGGCAGCCTGTTTTAGAGCCAGGGGAATAAGCATAAGTCTTCAATGGGACAGTGCTTCAGGTATGAGGAGACAGCGATGAGACAGCCCTGCAGTCACCTGTCGCCATCTCTGACCTCTGCAGCTCTAAGGTGTTCATGGTTTATTTTCCGAAGAAACAGTGGGTGAAGAGACCCAGGTGGGTCGGGGGTGGGAGGGACCCTGTGCTTCCCTGGGACTCTCAGCCATTCCCCTCCACTGTGCTGCTCTTGGGCACCCCCTTGAGGATGAAATTAGTTTAGAATTTATGGTTTTGGTGAAAGAAACTAACTGGAAATCTTTAAGTTATTTGTTTTAAAAGTCACAAATGCCTGTGTACAGATACTGATATACTTTTCACAGCTACCAGGGTTCTCCTTACCAGTTCATCCCAATGGCAGAAGGTGACTAGCTGACCAGATAATTAGGGTTGGTGGAGAGGTGTGGTTTGAGATTGGTTTCATCTAGTGAAGCCCAAGAATTATTTCCTCACAGCATGGAGTTCCTCCTGGATATTTTTTTCCCAGAAAGTTCAGTGTGTCTGTCTGATTTTCTGACTGTGTGTCTCACTCTTTCTGCCATTGTTACTCTGATAATTCTTTCGAACTCTGATGCCCTTTTTTCCCCCCTGTGACAACTCAATTGCTATTTCTTACAATTTGCATTACTCAGTTCATATAAAGTAGATACATCTAGAGTGTTCTCCCATATAAAAATGGGAGTTTAATTTTTTTCCTGTCATTTGAGTTTTTTTTTTCCCTGCATAAAAGCATTTACTATCTTTAGCTACTAGAGATAGATAACACACTTCACACAGAGTGCAATTCAAAAGGAACGGCATTTTTCATAGCCTGCCCTGTTGCTAGGCAGCTCATGTTGTTACTTTAATAACAACAGCATTCCCATCTATAATCTTTGATCACCGGGGACAGAATCTTCTAGCACATTTAAGTCTCCTGTTTCTTATTCTGTGCTCTGCCAATGACAGAGAGAAGACAGAGTCTGAGCACCTAGTCCAAGTTCTTAAAAACCGCTCATACCTCCGGGAGGATGACACAAGTCTGAAGTGTGTTCCTTACCTGGTTCCAGCATGTAGAGCTGGTCAGACAGATTGTCCACACCCCCTTTGCTTGCATTTAAGGTCCTTAGCTTACCTTTCAAGTCTGCTTCTTCATCTGTCCAGGCCACTTCCCCGGTCTGTCATCATGAACTTTTCTCCCTAAATTCTTTGAAATGACTTTAGTTATTTCAGAGTTGAAGTAAGGACACACTTGGGTCAAACTAGACAGAGGGCAGAGCAGTGGCAGAGAGGTCCCCAAATGATGGTGTGTACCCACACAGTTTCCTTCTGCCACCTGCCAAATGTGTCTTTAGCACAGGTGCCATGTGTTAAGTGCTGTGCTTAGCCTCAGTGCCATACAGTGGATATTAAACAGATGACCCCTGCCTCTGGGCTCCTGAAGGACAGCGAGACAGTGTGATGGCAGTAGGAACTCCTGACCTCTGCTCTAATAGAAAAATGTGGAAGCTATAGATCCCACAGTTAAAAATGATGACGTTTGAAATTCTTTTTCTCTTATCTTACACATTTGGGTTGTCTGTGGAACTTCAGCCAAAATACAATGTACATTTTCCATTTGACCTGCCTTTTACCTTTTCAGTTGATCTTTTATAAACTTTTAGTGTCCTCTAATACATTTTCTATTTTTTTTTTAGACTTTTAATGTCTTAGGGAAGTACTTTCAAATGATGCGAGATATTGTTTTCTGTCTGCTGTTTGTTGTATATTGATATTTTAACCCTTACATGTCTGTGGAGGAAAAGCTGTCTGGTGGGAAGGTAGGCTGGCTACTCATTTGAGACCCTTGAAGGTAATTGTTACTACTGAAAACAGAATGAGCTTAGCACTGGGTTTGTGGCCAACAGGAATGTTTTATTAGCTCCAAAAAGGAGGAGAGAAGATCCTATGAAGTGACAGGATCCTACCAGTAGTCGGGTTCCAGTCCACCTTCCAGCTGATGATCCAGTTCTCTGTGTTCTGCTCCCCACCCCCAGACTGGCCTCCCATTTGTCAACAGACGCTGCAGTGAAACAAAGTCATCTCCATTGTTACTTTTGCTGTCCGTGGGTGACTCTGCCCAGCATTTTTGTTTGTGAGGCTTCTCCAAACTGGGGAAGCACATGATGAGGCAGGAAGAAGAAAGAGCATGTCTATCCCAGGTTCGGTTGATAACGACTAGCAGAGGAGTGGACGGGAGGGACAAAAGGAACGCCACTATTGAGTTTGATGGTTTATTATACATCTTTGTAGTGTTTACTTTTGGGATTAAGAGTAACATGTCTGCATTCTAAATCAGCATCAAAGATAGTAATAAACTTTTTTCAAAGACAAGAGAAACATGGAGGAGTTATAAAAGCAAACTATGATGGCAGTAGAAGACTACCTACAATATATATTACAGTGACTCTAAATGTGTTAAAGTATCATCAGGTTGTGTTAAAAACCCAATTTCTTACTGCTTTGAAGAGAGACGAAGAACGTAACAGAAAAGGAATAGGAATGCCTTAGGGGGTGTTTAGCAGAGAAGTAGAATGATCAAAGGTGATTTGACAGCAGCGGTGGCCTGGGCGAGGGTGGTGGCAACAGAGCAGCATGGGGTCCTTCTGGGCTTAGAGCTCACAGGACCTACGGAAGAGTTTAGGTGAAGGGAGGGACCTAATCTCTTTATGACTCCGATTTCTCTTCTGAGAGGAAGAATAATAATATGTTATGAAGATCAACAGGTACTTCTAAAGTGTCTAGTTCTTGCTACTCAAAGCTGGGGCTGGAGACATAAGTGCCCCCCTGGGAACTTGTTAGGAGTGTGGACTCTCTCCAGATGACCTACTGTGTCAGCATCTGCATTTTAACAAGATCCCCAGTGATGTAGAATAGGACCACACAGGGGAGTACTAGGTGTTGGATAAGGAACAAAATGTGGGGGGCCAGCGATGGCAATAAGTAATCTCATAGAAGCTAAGCATCAAAACCTGCGGACGAACCATTGAGATCCACAGGACCGGAGTAGAATTTAGTCCATGTGTGCTGGGCTGATGTGACGGCCGTTGTTCTTTTTCTGCCTTGTGTTCTAGGATTTGCTCTGTGGAATACCACTTAGCACTGAATTCTTAGCAGTTACTTTGGCTTCTGTTTCAAAACATTGTCAGAATTGAGCAAAACTATTTTCTTCCATCAATTTCTGATTTATACAACCAGGAAAGAAAAAGTCAAGACTTTTGGTGGAAGGTTTTTTTTTTTTTCTCCCTACTTAACCTTGCTCACAAAGTTTGGTGACACATTGGGGCCCCAGCGTTCACATGTGTCCCAGCTGTATTTCAACTGCATCATCTCTATAAAACCCTGACAGGTCAGGATGAAATTATTAGGTACCTAATACAGATACTCCTTTTAACTCCTTCCCCCTCCTCCCAAAGAAGAAGTAGAGTAAGCCCCCCCCCCCGCCTCTTTTCTTTGTGATGGGTAATACATTCAAGTCAGTTCTTCTCCTGGTTCCCTTCTTTCAGCTTACCGATATTTTTTAACAGATATTTATCTTTGAAGACATAATCCATGATTTTCTGGATATATACACATATATAAAGGAAGCCTTTCTCACACTATTAAGATAATTGTGTATTGTGAAGACATAACTTGAGTTATATGTATTGAATAACTTCAAGTGTGTGAAACAAACACTTAGAAATGAAAGGAAAGAATGTGGAGTGCCCTTGCATTACTATTGATTTGATCGAAGTATAAAAATTAATGGAGCACTTAAAAGAACTTATCGAATTGTACACCACAAAGAAAATCTGGGTAGGTTTACAAAAGCAGAAATCACATACCTCAGGGTCTGGGCTAGGATGCTCTCAGGTTCATTTCTGTCTTCATGCCTCTCTATCAGATCTTGGGAATGTGACTCAGTTTCCCTAAGCTTCAAGCTCCTGACTATGAGGCTGAGATCGTTAAGAGACTTTCTTAGGGTAATTGTGTATGAGTTGATCTGTAAACTATACTTAGCTCCGGGCCTGAGGCAATGCTCCCTAAGTGGCAATAGTTGCTTCTCCTACTGTTTCTAAACCTTGTAGTTTTAAGAAATCTATAAATGAGCAAATAAATCATCTGCTCCCACTTGGGAAAAAAAGAATACCCCCTACGTCATTAGCTGAGCAAATGAAGGAGAGAAGTGAGGGAGGACCCCGAGGGCCTGGTCTTCACCCCACCTCATCCCAAGCCTCCCCACCCAATCTTCCCAACTCAGCAAAGGGCTAGTCTGTTCTGCCAGTTGCTCAGGCTAAAAGCCATCATGACAGTTTCTCCTGTCTGCCCCTCTCCTGCTGCCTCCTTTTATCCAGATTACCATAGGAGCCTCCTCACTAGCCTTGTTGCTTCCTCCTTCCCCAGCTTTGGTCTGTTTCCAACAAAGCAAATGGTCAAAGAGAGGTCAGGGCTTCCACTCACAACTCTCCAAAGTCCACCCCCCTTACCCTGCTCACAGTCAGAGGTCTTTACAGTAGCCAACAAGGCTCCTCTTCGTCTCTTAAGTCTCCCCCTCTTCCTACTCTTCTGTTCCTACATACCTCTCCTGCTCCTGTCCTCCTGGCTCATTCCACTCCCACTGCCCACTGGCCTTTGCTTTACCTCAAACCTACTGGGCTGTGATGTTGGTGTCTTTTGCATTGTGATTTTTTCTGCCTAAAAGACCCTGTGTCCATCTAAACCCTCCCCACCATGTATACATGGTGTGCTTCCCCATCACCCTCCTCCTATTTACACATGGCTGCTCCACCATCACCAGCACCTCCCCCCCCCCGCCATGTACCTATGGTGTACTCCTCATCACTTACTGCCCCCAGCTACACATGGATGCTCCCTCATCACCCTCCCCCACCATTTACACATTTTATACTCCCCCACATACATCTCCTCCATTACCCTCACCCCAGGTGCAAGTGGACCCGTGTGGGTCCGCTTAGGTATGGATTTTTTTTCGATACATAAAGTACAGTACTGGTGGTATATTTTCTCTTCCTTATGACATTCTTCTAACCTTTTCTCCAGCTTACTTTATTGTAAGAATGCAGTATATAATACATATAACATACAAAATATGTGTTAATTGACTATGTTGTCAGTGAGGCTTCTAGTCAACAGTAGGCTATTACTAGTTAAGTTCTGAGGGAGTCAAAAGTTATACATGGATTTTAACTGCACAGGCAGTTGGTGCTCATCACCTTGGTGTTGTTCGAGGGTCAACCATATTTTGGAATTTTTAAGTCTCTTGAACGCTTGTCACTTACAGGGAAGAGTTGGAGGGTAAATTAGGGTTCACCTGGTCAATTTCAGCTCTCAGCTCAGTGGCAGCCACCCGTCCTCAACTCAGGCCCCTTGAAAGGCCACTGGGCACATATTCCTTGGGGAGCTTGCACATAGCAAGCAGGAGCAGGGTGGGCAAAGGGACCCTGTCCTTCAAATATAGGTACTCTGCACTCTGATGGTGTTTGCTGCCACTGACTAAAGAGGTAGGCAGCCCCTGTTGCACCTCCCCACGCTGTTGCAAGTGTCTCCCTGCTCTGGCTGAGAAGGCCAGTGCCCTTCTCCCCATCCCTTCATTTTTCACTTTTTCCTCTTTAAGAGCTAGACAGTAAAGACTAGGATGTTCCAAACCAAATGCATATACCAGGAAAGTTAGAAAGAGAGCGTGCATTACAGGGAAAAGCTCGGAAATGACCTGAGAAGTCCATAAGTTTATACTTCAGGCTTATTCTCAGCACAGAGACAGCCTACAACAGTTAATTTTATAAAATAAAAATAAAAATATTAGCAAAACAACAGCAAACTGTGGGGAAGGAGAGGAAGATGTTATTTCCATAGTTACGACATTATTAGATTCAAATATCTGATGTTCAACAACAAAAAAAATCAAAAATCATACAAAGAAACAGGAAAATATGGTCCATTCAAGGCAAAAATTAAATAAAGAGGCTGTTCCTGAAAAATACCTAATGGTACATCTGCTAGACAAGTCTTTAAAATACGTGTCTTAAAGATGCTCAAGAGAAACAAATAGCTCAGAAATATGTGGAGAAGGTCAAGAAAACAATGTATAAACAAATGGAAATATCATTAAAGCAATAACCTAAAAAAAGAATAACAAGGAATTCTGAGGCTAAAAAGTACAATAAGTGAAGTGAGAAATTTACCACATGGATTCAAATACAGATCTGAACAAGCAGAAGGAACAATCAGGGAACTGAAGACAGGACAATGGAATTGATCAAGTCTGAGGGACAGAAAGAAAAAAGATTGAAGAAAAGTGAACAGAGCCTAAGAGTCTTGTAGGGCACCATCAAGCAGACCAACATATGCATTGTAGAAGTGTCAGAAATAGAAGAGAGAGAAAAAGGGGTGCAGAGAATATTTGAAGAAATAATGTTTGAAAACTTCCAAAATTTTATGAAAGACATGGATATAAACATCCAAGAAGCTGAACAGATTCCAAGTAAGGGGAACTTAGAGAGCCACACCAAGGCACATTATGATCAATCTTTCAAAAGCCAGAGACTTTGAATATTGAAATTGAAATTGAAAGAAAGAATATTGAAAGCAACAAGAGAGAAGTAAATCATCACATACAGTGGATCCTCAATAAGAACATAAGCATATTTCTTTTTCTTTAATGTGAGTTTTTTTTTTAACTTACATCCAAATTAGTTAGCATACAGTGCAACAATGACTTCAGGAGTTGATTCCTTAATGCCCCTTATCTATTTAGCCCATCCCCCTTCCCACAACCCCTCCAGTAACCCTCTGTTCTCCATATTTAAGAGTATCTTATGTTTTGTCCCCCTCCCTGTTTTTATATTATTTTTGCTTCCCTTCCCTTGTGTTCATCTATTCTGTGTCTTAAGGTCCTCATGTGAGTGAGCGCATATGATATTTGCCTTTCTCTAATTTCACTTAGCTTAATACCCTCTAGTTCCATCCACATAGTTGCAAATGGCAAGATTGCATTCTTTTTGATTGCCGAGTAATACTCCATTGTGTGTGTGTGTGTGTGTGTGTGTGTGTGTGTGTGTGTGTATACCATATCTTCTTTATCCATTCATCCATCAATGGACATTTGGGCTCTTTCCATACTTTGGCTATTGTTAATAGCCATAAGCATCTGCCATAAGCAGATTTCTTATCAGAAACCATGGAGTCCAGAAGGCAATGAACTAATATATTCCAACTGCTAAAAGAAAAAATCTGCCAACCAAAAACCCTGTATCTGGACAAAACTTTCTTTTAGCAGTGAGGAAGAAACTGAGATGCCTGGGTGGCTCAGTCGGGTAAGCGTCCGACTTCGGCTCAGGTCATGATCTCATGGCTCGTGAGTTTGAGCCCCACGTCAGGCTCTGTGCTGACAGCTCAGAGCCTGGAGCCCACTTCAGATTCTGTGTCTCCCTCTCTCTCTGCCCCTCTCTCACTCACCTCTGTCTCTGTATCCTTCAAAAATAAACATTAAAAATTAAAATTAAAAAAAAGAAGTGAGGAAGAAACTAAGACATTGCCAAATAAACAAAAGCTGAAGGCGTTTGCAACCAGTAGACTTGCCCAGAAATGCTCAAGGGAATCTTGCGAGGTGAAATGAAAACACACTAGAGAGTAACTCGAAGCCATATGGAGAAATAAACATCTCAGAAAAGGGAAATGCCTTGGCAATTATAAAAAATATTATTGTAACTGTTGTTTGTAATGCACTTTTTGTTTTCTACACTGTTTAAGAGACTAATAAATTTAAAGACAAATGATTATTAGTGTAAAAACTAACATTAATGTAACATTAATTTGTAACGTAAAATCTTGTTTTCTACATAATTTAAGAGATGAATGTAATTATGGAAAGAGCCTAAATGTCCATCAACTGATGAATGGACAAAGAAATTGTGGTCTATATACACAATGGAATACTATGTGGCAATGACAAAGAATAAAATATGGCCTTTTGTAGCAACGTGGATAGAACTGGAGAGTGTTATGCTAAGTGAAATAAGTCATGTAGAGAAAGACAGATGCCATATGTTTTCACTCTTATGTGGATCCTGAGAAACTTAACAGAAGTCCATGGGGGAGGGGAAGAAAAAAAAAAGAGGTTAGAGAGGGAGGGAGCCAAAGCATAAGAGAATCTCAAAAACTGAGAACAAACTGAGAGTTGATGGGGGGTGGGAGGGAGGGGAGGATGGGTGATGGGTATTGAGGAGGGCACCTTTTGAGATGAGCACTGGGTGTGTATGGAAACCAATTTGACAATAAATTTCATATTTAAAAAAAGAGATGAATACGTTTAAAATAAATAATGATTTATGTTTTAGGGTACATCACATATGAAGATGTAATTTTGTGGCATCAGCCATTGAAAGGGAAGGGACAGAACTGTAAAGGAGCAGACTTTGTGTCTGTTATTGAAGTTAAGCTGATAAAAATTCAAATTACAGTGTTTAAAATTTTTTAATGTTTATTTTTTGAGAGAGGGACAGATAAGAGCAGGAGAGGGGTAGAGAGAGAGGGAGACACAGAATCTGAAGTGGGCTCCAGGCTCTGAGCTGTCAGCACAGAGCCTCATGTGGGGCTTGAGCTCATAAACCATGAGATCATGACCTGAACTGAAGTCAGATGTTCAGTCGACTGAGCCACCAGGGCGCCCCCAGATTACAGTGTTTTAACATTAGAGTGTTTCATATAATCTCCATAGTAACCACAAAGAAATAGCTATACAATATACACAAAAGGAAATGAGAAAGGAATTAAGCATTTCACTACAAAAAATCAACTGAAAACAAAAAAAAGATGGTAATGCAAGAAATAAGGGACAGAAAAACTATAAGGCATATAGGAAGCAAATAGTATGAGAGAAGTCTTTCCTTATCAATGGATACTTTAAATGCAAATGAATTAAACCCTTCAATCAAAAGAGATTGGAAGAATGAATAAAAACACATGATCCAACTATATGCTGTCTACCAGAGACTTTTTTTCAGGCCAATGACACAAACAGGTTGAAAATGAAAGGAAGAAAAAGTATTCCATGCAAACAATAACCAAAAGAGAGCAGGGGTGGCTATATTAATATAGCCTAGGATGCAAGAGGGAGCACTAGGTTCATGTATAGCCACCTCCCTGTGAAACCAACTTTGCAAAAGCTTCCTGGGTCTCTTCAGGGGTGACAGGGAGATCTCCAACCTGGGGAGGAGACACCTGACAGTCCCTCTCCCACTGGCCTGGTCTCTGGAGCCCTCTCCTGGCTCCTGGGCGTCAGGCTGGTGGGTAGGCGGTCAGACCATCTGGTGGGCCACCGAGGTGCGTTGTTGCAGACTGTGGCGCCCAGCAGCTGTGCCCCCTGCGGATGGGGGCGCGGGGGGGGGGGTGGAGGTGAGGAGGGAGGGCTTGCGTCTGGACCCACGCAGGTGTGCGGGAGCAGGGGCATGGGTGCGCGCAGGCGCATGGGCCAGGGGTGGAGCCCAGTGAGGCAGCTGAGGCTGCAGCTGTGCCCTGCGTCCTGGCTCCCAGACTGCCTGCTGCTCCAAGCCCCCAAGTCTCTAGGCAAGTCAGGGGCTGACGCCCACCCCGCCCCCCACCGGGAACGTGCTGCTGCCTGGCGCCTGTGACCCGGTAGCTGTGGAGGTAGCAGTAGACTTAGCAGTAGCGGGGCACTCGCGGAGAGGACTCAGAGCCATGAGCCTCCAGCCCCGGAGGGTGGCGGCCGTGCTGCTGCTGCTGTTCCTGGAGGCAAAGGCCAAGGTGTGGGCCGCGCTCCCTGGGGCACCTCTGTCTGCGGCTGCGCTGGTGGAGTGCCAACACTGCCAGGGGCTAAGCGCGATGCGATGCTCCCAGGCGCCCCCAAGACCATCTGCAAGAAGCCTAAAGGTGGAGCAGCTGAGACCCACAGCCTCCCTCCAGGGACCTGCCTCAGTCGTGGTGCTGCCGAGGTAGGGATCCTCGTGACAGGGTCCCATGTGGCCTTCCCCTGCCCCTCTCTGTCTTCCCCTTCCATTCCCACCCCCTCTCCCTTGTGCTCCCGGGTTCTTCTTGAGCTCCTTTCTGGCTGTTGTCTGGAGGACTCAGGAGTGACTTTATGGGTTGTACCCTGGTTCCCTGGAGGAGGAGGGCCCGACATCCAGTAGGGGGTTAGGCTCCTTTGGTGGGGAGCAGCGCAGGTACAGAGCGGGGGTCGCCCTGAGTGCCCTTGGAGGTCTGACTGGGTTGGTGGCTGGAGGGTGGAGGTGCGAACAAACGAAGGAACGCTCGTGGACCTGCGGGTGTGGGAAAATGCCAAGGCAGGGCCAGGGAAGTCGCAGCCATGAGCAGGAGGCAACATTCCTGCCTGTGAAAATGAAGCACAGGGACTTCAGATTCCAGAGAAACATTCCAGGGAGAGTCAGGGTGGTGGGCCTGAGTTGCTGGAGCCCAGCCAGGGAACTTGTTGAAGTCATTTAGAGTGGAAGCCTCAGGTGAACACAAGCCTCCTGCCTCCCCCCTCCACACCCCCTGCCCTGCCCCGCCCCACCCCTGGCGGAAAGGTTGCACTCTCTGCTGGGGTGGTGGGGGAGAGCCCACCCCGCTTTGTGCTAAAGGCGGTCCTCTAACATGGGAGTTAATGGGACTATGGGGTGTGGAGTCTGAATTAGGGGTTGTGCAACTCCCTGTTGAGCTCTTCATTTCTGAAGGCAATTTACTTTCAATCAATGAACTCAAAGCAAATGGGCGACGAACACGTGGAGCTCCTTTCTTTTAGAGGGTGGTCCAGACTCTTTCCTACTTGGAATTGTGTGCTGGAGAGGACTGGGTTTTTTGGATTGAGTACAAAGTCATCTTTTTGGGAAATGTTGGGTGGGAATGTCTTCTTCTCACTCTCCCAAGGAAGGTGGATGGAAAAGCTCCTTGTTCCAGGCAGACTTGTCGGTTTTGTTCTTCATATCCGTGGGGTGTGGTGCTTCATGTTTCTGTGGAGCGCCTCCTGTGTTGCATTCATTCTGTGTTTCAAGAGTTTCAGACCTTAGGAATCACAACTCCTCCGGGACTCACCAGGGAGCATGAGGGATAAGTGACTCTGAGCCCACCCTGTCCCTAGAAACCAGTGCATGTGTACTTGAACAGGCAGTGCTAGCCTCTCAGCTTCCTTTTGAAATCAGCTCTTGAGCAAATGCTCTTTCATTCCATGGGTTCTACCTCTCCCAGGTTGTTGGGGTGTGTGTGTGTGTGGTGCTGTGGCCTGTATGTAGTCCGGACCACGTTAGAGACCTAGTTCTTTCCAAAGACACTGTTTTGTTGCATAGGAATTTCTCATTTCAGGGGCGCCTGGGTGGCTCAGTCGGTTAAGCGTCCGACTTCGGCTCAGGTCACGATCTCGCGGTCCGTGGGTTCGAGCCCTGCATCGGGCTCTGGGCTGATGGCTCAGAGCCTGGAGCCTGCTTCCGATTCTGTGTCTCCCTCTCTGCCCCTCCCCCATTCATGCTCTGTCTCTCTCTGTCTCAAAAATAAATAAACGTTAAAAAAAAATTAAAAAAAAAATTTCTCATTTCAATAGAGTGTTCCAATCCTATCTCAAAGGTTGAAAACATCCTGAAGGCAGCACCGTGACCTCACTGAAAGCAAAAGCCTAAGAGCAGAGGCTTTCACAAACTTACATATCAAGATGACTGGTACTTTTATGTTTTCAGTAAGATGGTGTGGTGTAGGCCACTTTTAGCAGCTCAGGCTCCTAAGCATCTGTTTTGTCCCTGGGGGGTGAGTTGTCTCTCTGAGGAATTAAGGAGATTATGATTATCTTGAATATCATTATTTTCATGATTACCATGATTACTATATTCTGCATAACCCATCACATGGAATTTGATACATGAGATCGATTCCCAAAACGTTTTCATTGCAAAACACTTGCTACAACAAGGAGAAAAAAATCACTTTTGTGTGGACAATTTACCTTACCTTTATTGTACTGTTTCAGTGGTATGTACATATGTTAAGAGTGATGAGAGTGTCCACTTAGATCAAAGCAGATTTTTGTGACATAATGATACTTCAATAAACCATAAAAATAATTGAAAATCTAACATACTTAGTAATCTAAGCACTCTGTCCTTTTTGATATGAAATACTAAGTAAAGAACTCATCTTTCAAAAACTGCCGAGTCATAAAAATTTTTTATTATTTAGGTAGGTCTGGTGAGTGGAATGGAATGAACTAAGGTCTTTGAAATAGAGCAAGCTAGAATTTGAGATATTGAAGTCACATTTACTCTCTATTTCCCTCTTGACATGGTCTTTTTTATTCGCTGATGTCTTTTGACCTTTAAGCTATTTCCCTCCTTCCTGCCCCTCACCTTTGCAATCATCTTTATGTGTTTATGGTTTTGTTTTATTATGTTTTGAGGATTTTTGTAGTTTCTTTTCTTATTTTTTGTTTCAGGTTCCACATATATGTGCGAGCATTTTGTATTTGTCTTTCTCTGTGTGATTTATTTCACTTAGCATAATGCCCTCCAAGCATAAATAATGTGGCATAATACAGGTGTGAAGGTATTTTTGGGAGTTAGTGTTCTGAGTAATACCTAGGAGGGTAATTGAAGGAAATTGCTGGATGATATGGATGTTCTCGTTTGAATTTTTTGAGGAAACTTTATATTGTTTTCGACTGCCGCTGCACCAAGTTCCAATCCTAGCAACAGAGCACAATGATTCGCTTTCCTCCACATTTTACCCAACACTTGTAATTTCTTGTCTTTTTGATAAGACCATTCAGACAGGTTTCAGGTGATATCTCTTTGGCTTTGGGTTTTCATTTCCCTAATGTGGAGTGACATTGAACATCTCTTCTTGTATGTGGTGGCCATCTGTATGTGTTCATTGGAAAAATGCCTCTTCAGGACTCTGCCAGTTTCATAATTGCTCTTTGCTTTTGCATTGTTGTGCTGTAGGAGTTCTTTATATCTTTTGTGTATTAACCCTTTACCATGTATGTAGTTTGCAAGTATTTTCTCCCATTCACTATGTTGCCTTTTCATTCTGTTGAAGATATTTTTACTGTGCAGAACTCATTTTTTTTAGTTTCATGTAGTCCCACTTCTTTATTTTTCCTTTGTAGGTTTGGCTTCTGGTGTCAAATCCCAAAACTCAGTGTCAAGACTGAGATCAAAAATATTCTCGTGGGTTCGGCATTTGGCTTTGTCCAGCAAAGCCAAGGACAGCAGAAAGGATTGCTTAAGACTCCATGCAAGTCAAGAGAGGTGACAGGGAGTTTAAGGGACATCTCCACAAGCTGCTCTTAAGCTCCCATAGTCATTAAACCTACAAACAATGTGCAACACATCAGTGGGCCACATGCTAGAAAGAACGTATTGAAGACATGGTGCAAACCAAATTTAGACAGGATAAAATATTTCATGCGACAACATGATCTAAAGACTTTGTGAGCACATGCAGAACCCAACCCCTAGATACACATCCACTAGGTAAGCGAAGTCTAGCCTGCCCCCCAGATACACACCAACTGGGTAAGTGAACTGCTGCTGGCTGTTTGCAGAAAGGCCAGAGAGCAGTTATCTGCTTTGCAAAGTGTCCCCTATAATCTCCTAACTCAGGACATAGTTGTGCGATTTCCCACACCTTCTGCCCAAGTTCTTATCCAGGATTTTTCTGGTTTTAGGTCTTAAGTCTTTAATACATTTGACTTCATTTCTGTGTGTGGTGTTAAATAGGTGTCAAGTTGTTTTTCTGTGTGTGTTGTTTTTCTGTGCCCAGGGTTTCTGACAGCACCTATTGAGGAGACTGCCTTTTCCTCATGTTATATTCTTGGTTCTTTTGCTGTGAATTAATTGGTTACATATGTTTGGGTTTCTTTCTGAGCTTTCAGTTCTGTACCAATGATCTGTGTGTCTGTTTTTACCCCAATACCATAGTGCTTGGGTTATTGTAGCTTTGAGATCTAGTTTAAAATCAGAAAGCATGATGTGTTAAACTGTGTTCTTCCTTCTCAAAATGATTTTGGTATTCAGAGCCTTTTGTGGTTCTGTCCTCATTGAAGGATTATTCTATTTTTAGAGACGTGCTTAAACTTTGATAGGAAATGCATCTAAGGAATGTGTAGATGGCTTTAAGTAGTGTGGACATTTTGACAATCTTAATTCTTGGGATCCACTAGCATGGAATGTCTTTCTGCTAATTTCTGTCTCTTCAAATTCTTTCTCCACTGATTTCTGGTTTTTAGTAAAGTCTTCATCTTCTTGTTTAAAGTCATTCTTTTCTTTTTTAACTTCTCTATGTTTATGAGAAAGAGAGAGAGAGAGAGAGAGAGAGAGAGAGAGAGAGAGAGAATGAGTGGGGAAAAGCTGAGAGAAAGGGAGACACAGAATCTGAAGCAGGCTACAGACTCTGAGTTGTCAGCACAGAGCCCAATGCAGGGCTGAAAACACAAATCATGAGATCATGACCTGAGACGAAGTCAGATGCTTCACTGACTGTGCCACCCAGGTTCCCATAGGCTAAATTTATTCTTAAGTATTTTATTCTTTTGGAGTGATTTTAAATTCTTTTCTTAATTTCTCTCTCTGATAGTTTGTGATTCATGTAAAGAAATTAAGCACATTATATATATCGACATACATATCTTAACATTACTGAAATCATTTATTAGGTGTATCAATAATGTTGTAGAGTCACTGAAGTCTCTATATAACATATCATGCACTCCTAATAAGTGAAAAAGTACCTGGGAATATAGGATAATGTGATCGAATTTAGATGAGAGTAAGCAGATATATGGATACTATGCAAATTTTCTGAAATGTTTTGTGGTTGATACAATCAAACAACTCCATAAATAAGGTTTGTTTGGATATACGTTTTCTTTAAAAAAGACACAGAGAGCTGTGACATAGACATATCCTTACCAACACATTCCCACAACACACGCTGTGCATCTTGGGAGGTAGCCACCTTGTCTCTATTTTCTGTCCTGGAACCCAGTGCCTGACTCCACTGCTCAGTGAATTTATCTCAGAATACTGCAGTTGGGAAGAGACCTATATTTTTCATAGACTTCCTGAAAGGTACCTCAATGTCATTGAATTTTACAGAGTTGTTTCTGATCTGCCTGGAATCCTCTGAGCATGTCTAAGTTGGAATGGCACTTTCTTTGCTGAGAGATCAGGGAGCCCTGCAGTATTCCTGTGTGTCTTGTGGTCACCAGAGGGTGCTGTGCGGCTGCTCATGACAAGGACACTGTTCCCCAAAGATGGGGCTGGCAGGTGCAGGGCTTCACTGCTGGAGGAGCCTGAAGGGTGGGGGTGGGGGGGTTTACTTGGTGCCAAACCCTTGACTGAGTCTCCATCCTGCAGTCTTCTTGAGCTCCTGATGTGTTTTGTAAAGGACTCTCTTGCTTGCGGAGGTTCAAGTGGTTCTTGCTGTTGCCACTGAATCCTCAGGATGAACACATTCAGGTCATGGTCTTTAACTCATTGACCTGACTTGCACTTATGGGTACTTGCACTTATGAGAGTAAGGGACCCAGCCTGGGTGGAGGGCCAGCAAGCAGACAGCAGTGGCCCAGGATGCATCCTCCACTGGCCTGAAAGCAGGGACTGGCTGCTCTACTGAGAAGCAGAGCTATGGAACAGGAGGCGCACAGGTGGCTGGGGTTTGTCATGGGATGGGGCCTGGATGAGTGTGTTCTGGGACATGGGGCAGGGATGCTGTGCAGGAGGTCAGAATGAGGGAGTGTGGTTTCTTTCCTGCCCCATGGGTCATTCCTAGGTACCCTGATGGCCTCAGTGCTGGCTTGTCCTCCTAATTCTTCAGTTATCCAGGCAGTCCCGGGGGTCCCTGCTTTTCACATAAGGCCCCAATGTAATAAAGAGGCTGTAGATATTGGAAACAAGAGGCAGCACCCAAAAAATGCATAGAAATTATGTTCCAAAAATTGTGCTAGGTGTACACACCTAAAGAAAGAGAGATTTGTGGTACAGATGTCCCCTTCTGTACAATGATGCGAGTCAAGATATTGGAATTGGCCCAGTCATTCAGTTTCTGGAGACGCAGAGTAAATGATGATGTGTGGCCACTGAGAATGCAGAATGGGACAGGACTGTGCCTGTCCACTGTGGGGACATCATGTACTACAAGACCATAGTCCAGGATCCTTCCACACCCAACCTGTCACACCACTCGTAGACACAAACACAGACACCTGCTGCACTCAAAGCAAAAGGACTGGGAAGATGACACCATGTCTTATGGGTAATTATTTCTTCAAAGAATAAATTTTCTCTCCGTATTTATTTATTTTTTCATATCTATTTATTTGGAAAGAGCAAGAAGGAGAATCCTGACCAGGGCTTCAAGCTGTCATTGCAGAGCCTGACTTGGGACTTGATCTCAAGAACCATGAGATCATGACCTTAGCCAAATTTGACTTGGAAACTCAACCGATTGAGCCACCTTGGTGCCTGTTCTCATTATTTAAATATTTATTTTACTAAATAAATGTCACCTGTAGAAAACCTTTAAGAACTTTATACTTTATGGCCTAATAGATTAGCATACATGGAATATTGAATATTTCATTTAGGTATTTTTATAATATTCACATTAGACCAATATCAACATGGCCTGTCCAGGAAAATGAAAGATTTTCAAGGTATCGCTCTGGTTCAGACATTTCTCTTCTGGATTCTGCTCTTGTGTCAAACCTCAAAGGGTCCCCATGCCAGATAATGAAGATATTTCAAGTAGGCACTTCACATAATCTTTGTTCTTTGGAGAATATTCCTCTGTCATAAAAATATTAGTTTCATTGAAATTTTAACCAAGTATTAATCACCCTTATGTTGTAGCCAGACACAACAGGCCATGTTGTGTGTTTGCATACCTGAAAATTTTAGAGGAGCTAAAGCAGCAGAAACCGAGATCGGTGGTTGCAGAGACTAGGGTGAGGGAATGAGCCGTGGGTGATTAGTAGTACACATGTCTCTGTGATGGAAATGTTCTAGGAGTACATAGTGGTCACGGATGTAAAATCCTGTGAATGTATGTGATGACACTTGAAGTTGTAATTTAACAGGATCAGAGTAGGGGTGCCTGGCTAGCTCAGTTGGTTAAGCGTCCAACTTCAGCTCAGGTCATGATCTCACGGTCCGTGAGTTCAAGCCCCGCGTTGGACTCTGTGCTGACAGCTCAGAGCCTGGAGCCTGTTTCAGATTCTGTGTTTCCCTCTCTCTCTGACTCTCCTCTGTTCATGCTCTGTCTCTCTCTGTCTCAAAAATAAATAAACGTTAAAGAAAATTAAAAAAAAAAAGGATCAGAGTAAATTTTTTTGAAGTTAATTTATGTTTTATTTATAAAACAATACATAAGGACAGTAAATACCTCTATACAAACAACAAAAATTACCAACAACGCAATGACAGGGTCAGGGAATTCATCTTTTGGGGCTGCAGCCAACATGAGGCGCTGCTCGGGAGCTGAGGCTGGTTGCTCAGCTGCAGCAGGTCGTTGCTCCAGCCCGTCCATGACCCCGCCAGCTGGGGCTGGAGGCTGCTCAGGTTGTGGGTCCACCAAAAGGGCAGGTGGCTCTTCCATCTCCTGACAGTGAATCAGAGCTGGGACTACCACTTGCACTGGTGGGGACGCTGCAGGGAGGGTCACTGCTTCCTCTAACTGCTGAGCTCTAGAATGAGTGGTGGCTTCAGGCAGCCTGGGCTGCGAAGTTCCAGTAGGCACCACAGAGATAGCGGGGGCTAGCTCCTGAGGGACATCTGGATCTTGCTCTGGAGCTGGTACCATAGCTTCAAGAATACAAAGTGTCATCACCGTGATTGCCATTCCATGGCCCTTCCAAATAAAGGAAACCTCTCCCGCAGACATTGTCATCTGAGTCAAAGAACCCACCAGGAGGAAGTCTCCCAGATGGCAGGTTAGTGGAACAGTGATCTGAGACTACTCACAACTCCTAGCCCACTCGCAGTCTCAGGAAACGTGCTCTGTGTGGCAAACCTTGTCCCATCCACATGCCCACATCTCCCACCCAGAGTCCTCATCACCCAGAGGCTCTGACTCATTGGGCTCACAGTTTCTCCACGTTGAGTAGAGAAGGCGGGTGTGGTGCTGCAGCTTGGAGCCGGGCATGTTGAGCCTCACGTATGCCAGCAGCATCTTCAGGCTGATGAAATATGGGGGCTGGAAAAAGTCCTCGGGGTAGTGGTCCAGCCAGGTGCCCAGGATGGAGGAAATGGCCCTGGGGATACAAAAGTAGCCAGAACAATAAACATGGGGTGTTCCTCCCGCACTGATGTCTCAGGAAAGGCCTGTGGGACCTGGCCTTTATGCCTCCTGCTCCTGGATGTACAGAGGGTGGTTCTATACCTTGTCCACCTGTGATTTGGCAGTCCCGCCTGAGAGAGTCCTGGTCACTGACGAGGAACTGTCAAAATTCTATTTGATGGGAACACCTTAACCAATGATGTGGTCATCTCTGTCCTTCTTGAGGAAGCCAGACATACTCTTTGGTGTGTCCTCCTGCCTACCTCTCACTAGAATTCAATTCCGTGCATGAGTAGAGGGGTGGTGTCAGGATGAGTCAGTGCCTTCACTGCATACACTAGTGCTACATGAAAATCTGAACAAATTCGGGACAAAGGGACTCTGTCTCTTGCCTGGGCTTGCTGGGACCCTCCTCATACCTTAAACGTGACGACCTGTGTCTCTATGCTGCCTCATTCACTTAGTGCACATGTGGGTGTCCTCCCATTGACACTGGTCTCCCATAGGGTGGGTGATATGTGGTCGTTGAGCCCTCACTGTGTCTCCTGAACTCTTGCTAAGCACACACTGTCGAAGTTCCACAAGGTGGTGAGCGTGATGCCCCCGAAAACCTTTATTCTGGGTCCCCTGATGGGGGTGGAGGCAAGACTGTGAGTGGAGGGGATGGGATTGGACTCTCTAAGGGGCAGAATCTGTCCTTGGTCGCCCTCTGCTGTCTCACTGTGCCCACAGCCCATCTTCTACCAGACAGGACAAGACCCCTTTCCTTGCTTCCAGGGAGAAGCCCTCAGAACTCTGCCCTCTCACAGGACTCTCATGTGTGGGATGCTGGGTCCTGCAGCCCTTCCCATGCACAGTCTCAGCACTGCTCTCTTGGAAAGGAAGGCCCTCCAGCATGAACTCAGCCTACTCACATTTTCTCCTGCTTCCAGGGTCCGCCATCCTCCTCAGTGTCAGGAAGGAAGCAGCCATATCTGGAGGAGGCCAGAAGGGCATCATATCAGGTGTCCTGTGGATACTACCTCTTGTCATATCCAGGGTCACTGAATGGTGACTAGAATGGAGCTCTGGAGGGGAGGGTGCTGTCTGCTCTGTGCATTGGATCCTAGTCAGCTCCTACAGAAGTGCCTGCACGTAGTGGGGCTTCCTGTATGTTTGATGAATGATAGGCCCCCAATCAGCTCCATCACACATATTGGTGTGGGTCTGGGCATCCTGCTCATCCTGGATATCCTTGACTGTTTGACCCAGGACTCAGACACACAGAACCTCAAATCTCCTTTTCAAATGGGAAAACAGCCCAACTCAACACCTGATGACAGGGAGGGATGAGGCAGAAACTTGATCATGGGGAAAAGGACAAAGATGACCCAGCACAGACACAGCGCTGCCAGCAGACCTTTCCACAGGGCCATGGTCACTTTCCATGCAGGGCCCCCACTGACTACCTGTAGTTATTCTACTCTGATCAGAGGAACAAAGTGACACTCATGGAGGTTTGGTGACTTTCCTTAGACTCAAAGCTTTAAGGGGCTGAATTACACTAGGCTGTGAAGGTCAGGGTGCTTACTTCATAAACAATAGTTCCAGGACCTGTTGGGTGGTAGCAAAAGCTCTGTACATGCCCAAGAATGTGAAGAAGTAGGTGAGGTCTCTCCCAGGAAGGCGGGCACCAGGTGCTCCACTGGCTGCTTCAGCAGGCCAGCATCGATGGTCCACTCCACACAGTTCTCATTCTCGTTCACGGGTGTGGCCTTTTTATCCTGAGGTAGAACAGAGGAGGGACACAAAGTCAGACACAGCACCATGGACATCTGGAGGGTTGGGGTCCAGAATGCAGACCAAACCCCCAAGCCCTCAGTGACTTGTCGAAAGAATGAGACCTGGTGCCCACAGTAGGAAAAAGAATCTTGGCATTCACATGAGAATTTGAGGTGGGGAATGACTGAACATGTTAGGATCTGAGGTCAGATTGTTAGATGAGTATGGACAGCACCTCCCTGCATTAACAGCATTTTCCCTGTGATTTCTAACACCACAGTCCATTCTAGGGATCAGAAGACAGGGACATTTCCTGGCAGAGGTTACATCAGGGTAATAGGACATGTAGGATGTTCAGTGCAGCACTGCGACATGGTAACAGAAGGGAATCATGTCACAGTCCCACATTTGTGAAGGGCTGAATGGGTGAGGTAAGTGGTCTCATTTCCAGAATGATCTGGAGGGGCCCCAGGGGCGTGTTCCTTGGCAACCAAAGTGCAGAGCAATAGACATAATACAATGAGCCCCATGTCCTTTGGGTAAAAATCTCCCTGTTCATCATGAACATATGTGAGACATGAAGAAGGTGTGCAAGAGTGGTCAGGTGAAACGGGACACCTGGGAACAGTCGTTGAGGAAACATATACAACAATGCCAATATATTCTAGACAGAATGGGACGTGAAATGGTTTCACATCTCTTTTCTGATATTCTTACAAATAAGTGGAGAGTAACATTGCATCTGGCCATGGCAGGGGCTGGGTCACGAGGGCATGTTTGGGGATCAGATGGGGCTCCAGATTCATCTGGGATCAGGAGTCTATGAGAGATACCAGGGGAGTATCAGTGTGTTTTCCATGCCCTGGGATTATTTTCAATGCCTCTGGGCCCTGGGTGTTGGGTTTCCCTGGTACCTTCACTCACCCTGAGCCAGTGCAGCATCCTGCTGATGGCATGGGGCTTCCTCCTGTCCTTCAGGGAAGTAGAGCAGGGGTTCTCATCATTCAGCTCCTGCCCCATCTCTTCAGTGCATCTCTATAAAGACAGTGCCCAGCAGGCAGGCAGGGGCCTCAAAGCCCTGTCTGCTTGCTTTCACTTGTCCTCAGACCCATGTGACTTCATTCTAAATATATGACACCACAGTGTGCACACACCCCCACCCCCAAGGAGGAGAAGCAACATGGTTTGAGGGCCTTGGACTAACCCTGTTATAGGTTAGAGGCACCTCAGAGATCCCTTTTCCCTCCTTCCCAGCATGACATCTGCATGGCCATGATGGGTCCACCAGGTCGTCCACTGCCATCCAACCTCCTCCAGTCCAGGACAGGAGCATCTCACGTGTCCCCCTTTCCCTGAAACTGAACACGAGGGGATGGGGGTGCCCAGGGATGGCTCAGAGCTGTGACCTGACCTGACCTGACCTGGCCTGCTCTAGGCTGCTCTGTATTACCTTATGTGACCTCCTGGAAAACATCCTGAGGCATCACCAACATGGGTGAAAGAAACCTTTCCAACATCCGAATAATCCTGTACACTGGGGTTTCTGGTATCCAGAGCCCTGGTAACTGGGAAAACAACAAGAGAACATTCCAAACTCTCTGTGTCTGTAGACAAGTGAGCCTGGTATGGGACCTTACTAGAACATGAGTGCCAGGTTACAGGAGTTCCAAGGTCTCCTGAGGCCTATTGTGAGCAAAGTGATGTCACTGCCTAGGATCCACCTCCTGAGTCTGCTCCTGGGATAACACCTATGCAAATAGTCCTCTATTTGCTGACTGCTCACCCCCATTCTCCATGAAATGTCACATCGGTCCACAGTTACACCAATGCACTCCTCTCCACAGCCCCCTGGGAAGGTCTGGGGCAACCAGGGTCCCAGCCGTAAGACATATCTGGGTTGAGACATAACTCTTCATTTTACCTCTCTCTGGTCCCAGATTCGTGATTGTGCTTCTCAAGGATGGTCCATGTCTTTTCTGCCCAGTGGAGATAATTCTAGCATGTACTTCCTCAGGATGTCCTCAGGCATATGTAGGATGATACCTGTGAAATTGGAGGAATGGTGTCACCTGATGGAAATTTATCCAACCACATTTACTTCAACTTCTCACCTCCTTTGGTTCTGCTGCTCCTCCTCTGATCCTAAGTGGGCATACTTGTGCGCGTACGTGTGTGCATTCAAGTGTGTGTGTGTATGTGTGTTTACCAGTGCTCATTTTCTGAAGTCCCAGGAGATAACATCCCCACCTAGGGAAGGATGGCCAAAAATTTCTTAAGAGCTTAGGTTCTCTAATTTCTAAAGCAATCGCTACAGAAAGGATTGGAGTTGTGGCCTAGTAGGTCAGAACTCTCTTTTATGTAGACTTTGTCAGTAGTGTGCCATGAGCCATTCCCTCCCTTTCCACTGGGTACAATGGGAACAGGGTGGCACTCAGTGGGCTGCCCTAGCCTTGGGTCCTCCTCAGGGAAGAACATGCTGGAATGTCTTCTGCTATGCTCCTCTTCAGCCTCACCCCCACGCCACTTCCATGTCTGCACAGAGATATAACAACACAACCTTTTCCCAAGCCCCCTCAGAAAACCTGGGTCAAGTCAAGGACCCCATTTTGAGGATATGGAGTTGGGTTCATGCCTGGTTCTGACTTTTTACCAGTCTGTGATTCTGGGCAAGGCACTGACCCTGGCAGGGTCTTCACTTTCTCCTCCCCTCAGTGGCTCCCTGGGATCCCCACATCCTGTAAACACATCCTTGTGTAATCTCTTTCCTGGAGTGTGATATGGACTTAGTGTTTGATTTCTGTTCCAAAGAAGATGGCAATGTGTCCCCAAGCCAACCAAGTTTTGTTGATAAAATGTCCATGGCACAGCCACATGCTCACTGTCATTCTCTGTGTTGTCTCTCAGATCCTCACACTGGGGAACCACCCCCATGTTGAGTAATGACACAGACAGGTACACACAGCCCAGCCCTGAGAGACAACAGGGAAGAACTAAGGCATTTGATGCGGACTGAATGCTGCCACCACCCTGAAGTAAGTTCAGGGGTTGAGTGAAGCAGGTTCTGTTTCAGTGATGACAACATTCCCAACCTTCTGAGAGGCTCTGTCAGGGCCCTCAGCTGAGCACTGCTGAATTCCTGGTCTCCTGGGCCTGTGAGATGTTAAGTTTATGGGGAAGCCACTAAGGGTGAGGGAATACTGTCACACAGCACTAGAGCAGAGTAGTGAAAATGTCATCCTGCCCCAGGCCCTGTCCCTCCTCACCCTCCCTCTCTGCTCTCTCCCCAGCTCTTTCCAGGCTCCCTGGTCTCCTTTCAAATGTCCACTATGACAACACCAACCTCTGCCTCCGAATGTCTGCACCACTGTGCCTTCTGCCAGGCTACATATACTCGGATTTGTGCAGGGCTGACTCGTTCTTGCACTGCTGCAGGAAATATTAATGTTTCCTCAGCACAGCCTTGTCAGAACCTAACCTGGTGGAGCTCAGGACCCAGTTGTAGCACCTCGATTTTTTCTATGGAGTCATTGCTCATGTCATTCCCATTTTTGTTTCATGGTCTTTCCACATTCCTGTCTAGACCTTGAGCATTCCCTCTAGGAAGAGGGAAGACCTGGCTGCCTTACCAGCACTGGCACTATCTGAATGCTCAGATGTTCATTCCCAGTGGCTGAATGAAGAGGTAAGGGGATCCATCCCACCATTTAGCAGCTCAGTCATTATAGCCTAATTTACTTGGGTCATTTATCAATACTTATTTATTTTGTATTTTTTAAGTCAACTATACTCCTAACTTGGGGCATGAAATCACACTCCAAGATCAAGAATCTCATGCCCTACTGACTGAAACAGCCAATGTTAATGGAACTAGACTGAATTCTAAGTTATCTGCAGGGAAACATTTTGTAGGTATATTAGGTTATGCTGAATTACCAGAGAACACCCCAAATTTCAAAAGCATGTCCCATAGATTTCCTCACATGACAGTGTTGGGTGCGTGTTTAGATTGGAGACTAAAAATCTTCATGTGGACATTCAGGAACCCAGCGTTCCTCCATTTTGTCCCTTCTCCCTCCCAAAAATATCAGGTACTTCCATAACCAACAGCACAGGGGTGATAAAGGGGAAAGAGAACAAGGAATTGCACATGGGAGCATGCTATCAGCCATGTCTAGAGTGCCTAAAATATCTGCCTTTATACTCATTCCTTGTTTTAAAGGCAAGGGTTTTTAAGTAATCTGTGAGAAACGATGTCCCACAAAACATAGAAAATGCATCCCTAGATATGCACCACAAAATATACAAAAGGTAATTCCTGAGCTGAAGGAAAAGTTTCTCCCTCTGGTACACATTGTATGAAGGAAATAAGAAGAGTAAAAATCTATGTGTGTGTTTGCGTGTGATTTATACATATTAATGAATATGAGGTTTTATGAATATATATGAGTATTTTAAGAAGTGAATGATCATTGACTTTTAAAATTTTTTTTTCAACGTTTTTATTTATTTTTGGGACAGAGAGAGACAGAGCATGAACGGGGGAGGGGCAGAGAGAGAGGGAGACACAGAATCGGAAACAGTCTCCAGGCTCTGAGCCATCAGCCCAGAGCCCGACGCGGGGCTCGAACCCACAGACCGTGAGATCGTGACCTGGCTGAAGTCAGACTCCCAACCGACTGCGCCACCCAGGCGCCCCGATCATTGACTTTTAAATAGAAGAATTAGTAAAACAATAAGTTAAAAATCATAATTAGTGAGCTTGAGCTTACACACATATAGTATTAAGATATATGACAGTATCAGGGCGCCTGGTGGCTCAGTGGGTTCAGCGACCGACTTCGTCTTAGATCATGATCTCACGGTTCATGGGTTTGAGCCCCTCATTGGGCTCTGTGCTGACAGCTCAGAGCCTGGAGCCTGTTTCAGATTCTGTGTCTCCCTTTCTCTCTGCCCCTCCCCCACTCACACTGTGTGTCCCTCTGTCTCAAAAATAAATAAACATTCAAAAACATTTAAAAAATTACATCAAGATACATGACAGTATGAATTAAACGACTGGTGGTTGAGAAATCAATTAAGTGCCTCTTAAGATTGATTGTTTTCAAGTACGAAAACTCTTATAAACCACATGACTGTAAATATAGTGTAAATATTGAAACTCCAGCCCAGTTAGCCAGTTAAATTGAAAGAATTACATATATCTAAGTACATTTATGCTTAACCACCCCACTCTTTATTTCTGCTGAGGTCATGATCTCTCGGTAGTGAGAATGCTGAGAGACAGAGGAAGTTCAAAGTAGCCCCCTTGTGTCTTGGTGTTGGTGACATGGAAGGGGCTATTGTGGGACCCCATGTTTTCTTAGGTGTCCCCAGTCCAAGAATATTACAACCCTCCCTCATTCCCCTGCACAAACTGGGCTAGGCGATGAAGTTCTGGCTGCCGCAACTTCCTGTGAGATTTGGCTCAAGATCTCTACAGATTTGACCTAAGATCTCATGAGATTTGCCCCTAGATCTCATGACATCTATCAACAGGACAGAGTTGGCTGTTTGCTCTGAGATTAGAAGAAACACAGACTGCCCTGAAGGTTCCACAGCCCGGGAGAATCAATGAGGGCTTATTGTGTGTTCAGAGGAGCCAGGTCCTGTGCACTTTCCTTTCCCCCACATCTCCTCACCTCCCGTTTCAATCCCCTCTAGCTTCACAGAAATAAAGGGCCACCAGGCCAAATCTTCCATATTTTAGTGGTGGTTGTTACCCCCGCTGCTCTTAGAATGCTGGATAAGTTGGAAAGTATGAGCCAGGGACCTCATATCCTTATGGTGGTGGCCTTGGGTTGTTTGTGGGACCCTGGGTGTTGGTAGCAGTCCACAAACCAGGAGCGTCCTAACCTGCCTATTTACACTGCACAAAGGTGACTACACTAAGGAGTTCTCCTGCCTGCCCCCTTCTGGCTATATTTGGCCTGACATCTCCTGAGATTTGGCCTGGAGATCTCGTAAGATTTGTCAACAGAGCAGAGGTGGCTGCATCTTTTCGAGTCAAGACAGACAGACTGCATTAAGTGTCCATGGTCTAGGACAGCGCTCAGGGATAATTTTTCTGTGTTCACAGGAGTCAATTTCTGTGCACTGTGCTTCACCCAACTCCTCCTTCTCTCCTGTGT
The DNA here is from genome assembly GCF_014898765.1 of Herpailurus yagouaroundi. NCBI lineage: Eukaryota > Metazoa > Chordata > Mammalia > Carnivora > Felidae > Herpailurus > Herpailurus yagouaroundi. Next base: position 949,382 of record NW_024412443.1, read on the forward strand.
CTTGCGCCTCTAGTTTGCTGGGAATAACGGGCCAGTCTGGTCCAGCAGCCCCTGTTTCTGTGGCCAGGTGTTTCACCCACCACATCTAGGATGCTGAGACAGACTGGATATGAACACGACCCCTCGTGTCTTGGTGCTGGTGACATGACAGGGTCTATTGTGGGACCACAGGTTTTCCAAGGTGTCCCCAACCCAGGCATATCACAACTCTACTATTTTATCCTGCACAAAAGAGGTTATGCTACCTAGTTCCCACTCCTGCCAAGTTCCAGGAGGTTGGAAGAGATCTTGCCAAATTTGGCCATAGATCTCATGAGATCTGCCCCTAGATCACAGGAGACTTGTCAACAGGGACAAGGTGGCTGTGTTCTCTGGTGGCAGGAGAGACACAGAATACCCTGAAGTTTCTGCACCCTGGGAGGTGCAATGGCAGGCTGCCTGTGTGTTCAGAAGAGGTGGCTCCTATGTACTTTCTTTCTCTCTGTACCTCCTGACCTCCTGTTTGTATCACCTCTAGTTTAACATGAACAATATGAAGTCCAGCTGTTACAGCAAATACTCAGTACCCAGAAAGGGACAAGCCACAGAACTCGGGGAATCAGAAAAAACTGTTTATTGTAAACGCATGATGCCCCAGTGGAGTCACCTCCAAAGGCTGATCGCTGTACCTTGGCATTCGCCTCCTTATCTAGCTGTGATGCTAGGCAGTTGAGAGACAATAGGAAAATAGAGGGGTCCTTATCAGTGGTGCTACATGGATAGTTGGTGGAGGCAGGAGGCAAACAAGATTACAGAAGCCAAAAGAATTCATGGGGAGCATGTGGCCTCAGGCATCTGGCTGGCCCCTTTTATCTTGTTGTTGTTGTTTTTTTCCCTTTTATGTTGTTGTTGTTGTTTTTCCTAGCTTTTCTTCTCACAGCCATTCTTTCCTAGGTCAGTGGTCCTTGTTACCTACACTGCTCTTAGAATGCTGGGAGGGATGGGGAGTACTAGTAGAGACACTTTATGGTATTTTAATGTTGGAGTCTGAAGACATTTGTGGGACCCCAGGTATTCCTAGGTGTCCCCAATCCATGAATGTCCCTGTCCTGCCCAAACCAGACTGGGTTAGTGAGTTCCCACTCCTGCTGAGTTCATGTGAGATTTGTCCTGAGATCTCCTGAGAGGTGCAGTATGATTTCGCATGATTTGGCCTTGTATCTCCAGAGAATTGTCTGTAGATCACAGGATACTTGTGAACAGGGGACTGTGGCTTCGTTTTACGGACTCAGGATAGACACAGACTATGCTCAAATGTCTCAAGTGTCAGAAGCCACTTTCTGTGCACGTTGTTTCTCCCTTCCCCTCCTGCCCTCAGGTTTCTCTGTCCTGTAGTTCAGTTGACAAAGGGGCTTCCAGTCCCTCCCATTTGTTCTTATTTCATTGGTCCGTATTTAGCTCTAGTGTACCTAAAGGCTGGGAGCGGCAGAAAGTATGAGCGAGGCCCTTCGTGTGAATTGCTTATGGTGTCTGTTGGCTTTTGTACAACCCTGGATGTCGCAGCAGTCCCCATCCAAAAATGTCCCAGCCCTGGCGGTGTGCCTTGCAGATACCAGGCAAGACCAGGGAGTTCCTCCTGCTGTCAATTTCCTGTGAGATGTGACTCAAGATCTGGTGAGCTTTGGACACACGTGTTTTGAGATATGACCTTAGATCTCAGGAGATTTTCCCCTTTATCAAGCGCTATTAGTCAACAGGGAAGAGTGGCTGTGAATTCAGGGGCAGGATGACACAGACTGCACTGAAATGCCCAAAGCCTGGGAAAGTTCTCAGGGACTTGGTTCATTTTTCAATCATCTATATCCGTCAATGACCACCCTAGGAGCCTCCTATTTCTATTGTAACAGATTACCACAAACTTAGTTTTTTCAAACTACACCAACTTATTCTTATGGTCTGAACATGAAAAGTCCACAATGAGTCTCACTGCACTAAATTCAACATGGCAGCAGGGCTGTGTTTCTTTCTGGAGGCTCCATGGAAGAATCTGTTTGTTGTCCCTTCCAGCTTCTAGAAGATGCCCACATTGTCAGCTCAGAGCCCGTTCCATCTCCAAAGCCGGCCACGTCTGATCAGTTACTCTCATATCACATTATCTTGACACTGACTCTCCCTCTTTCACTTACATGGACCCTTGTGATTACATTGGCCCTTCCAGGCTAATCTCAGATCAAGTTCCTTAATCTAATCACATCTACAAAGTCTCTATTGCCGTGTAAAGTAGCATATTCCCAAATTCATGGGGTGAGCATGTGGACATTTGTGGGAAGCTCTACTCTACCATAGCCACCCCCATCAGTGAACACATTTCTAAAGCATGCCAATCAATGCAATCTCCTCATTCCTGTAAATCAGCACGTTACCACACCTCAATCTACTGCTTTTGAGTGCCAACATATCAGCAGCTGACACCAACTCATTTATGTCCCTGACATTCACTCTTTCCAGAACTCCACACTTCCCAAAAATTCTACCTAAGATCAGCAGTGTGGCCGGTTCAGAGAGACTGTGAGTGACTGACAGGTCTTGCCCTTCCTGAAGGAAACAATACATTCAGCTCTGTGCTTGCTGCTACAGAAATTATGAGGAGAGCTTGTCATTTTTCAAAATATTTCAGTATTACATGTATACACTTACAGACCATAACTGAATGAAAGGGAAAAGAGAGAGAAAGACTGTGCACGTGCCAGTGTTGAGGCATTTGAATTGGGGAGAGAGAAGGAGAAAATCTGTGGTGAGAGGAATCTGAGGATCCAGTGCTTTGAAGGTTCTCAGGGAACAGAGCTGTGTGCTGCAAGCAGTTTTGATAGGGGCACAGGGCTGGAGGAGTGTGTATGGACTGACTGTGTCCTGTTAAAAATTCATACGTTGAACTCTAGTGCCCAGTGTGACTATATTTGCAGAAAGGCCTTTACAGAAGATATAAGGTTAAATGAAGTTAGGGGCATGGGGCCCTTGATCTAATAGGTTTCATGTCCCTGAAACAGTGAGCTTGAGCTCCCCGCCTCCCGCCCGAGCACAAGCACCCAGAAAAGGACACGTGAAACCCCAGGGCGAAGAGGGCCCTCTGTGAGAACAGGAATAGAGCTCTCACTCAAACAGTTAAAGATAGAACTATCCTACAACCCAACAATTACACTACTGGGTATTTACTCAAAAGATACAAAAGTACTGATTTGAAGGGATGCATGCACCCCAAAGTTTATAGCACCACTATCAATAATAGCCAAATTATGGAAAGAGCCCAAATATCCATGGACTGATGAATGGATAAAAAAGATGTATTGGGCACCTGGGTGGCTCAGTCAGTTGAGTGTCCGACTTAGGCTCAGGTCATGATCTCATAGCTCATGAGTTCGAGCTCTGCCTCGGGCTCTGTGCTGACAGCTCAGAGCCTGGAGCCTGCTTCTGCTTCTGTGTCTCCCTCTCTCTCTGCCCCTAACCCACTCGCATTGTGTCTTTCTCTCACAAATAAAGAAACATTAAAAAAAAAAAGAAGAATATGTGGTGTATGTATATAATGGAATATTACTCAGCCATGAAAAAGAATGAAATCTTGCCCTTTGCAATGATATAGATGGAACTAGAGTGTATTATGCTAAGGGCAGTGAGTCAGAGAAAGACAAATACCATATGATTTCACTCATATGTGGAGTTTAAGAAACAAAACAGAGGAACATAGGGAAAGGGAAGAAACATAAGGTAAAAACAGGGAGGGAGGCAAAACATAAGAGACTCTTAACTACAGAGAACAAACTGAGTACTTCTGGAGAAGAGGTGGATGGGGAGATAGGCTAAATTGGTGATGGGCATTAAGGAGGACACTTGTTGGGATGTGCACTGTTATATAACACTGGGATGGGGTGTTATATATAAGTAATGAATTATTAAATTCTACTCTTGAAACCAATATTACTGTATAGGTTAACTAACTAGACTTTAAATAAAATCTTGGGGGGCGCCTGGGTGGCTCAGTCGGTTGAGCTACCGACATCAGCTCAGGTCATGATCTCACGGTTTGTGAGTTCGAGCCCCGCATCAGGCTCTGTGCTGACGGCTCGGAGCCTGCTTCTGATTCTGTGTCTCCCTCTCTCTCTGCCCCTCCCCTACTCATGCTCTGTCTCTCTCTGTCTCAGAAAAAAAAAAAATAAATAAATAAATAAATAAATAAATAAATAAAATCTGAGGGGGCTCTGGAAAAGGTTGTGTTAACATAACTGTGTGCAGACATGGAGGTGGCGTGGGGGTGAGGAGTGTAACAGGAGACATTCCAGCATGTTCTTCTCTGAGGAGGACCCCAGGCCAGGGCAACCCACTGAGTGCCACCCTGTCCCCATTGTACCCAGTGGGAAGGGAGGGAATGGCTCCTGGCACACAACTGGCAAATCTGAGGTAAAAGTGAGTTGTGACCTTCTAGGCCACAGCTCCAATCCCTTCTTTAGGGTTTGCTTTGGAATTTAGAGAGCCTATACTCTTGGGAAGGTTTTGGCCATCCCTTTCTAGGGGGGTTGTTGTCTTTTGGGCGTCCAGAAAGTGAGCTCCAGTCAACACACCCATACACACACACACGCAAACACACACACGCACTCACAAACACACACCAGTAAGGACTGTAGGGTGATACCTGACGAACAGCAGAATCAGAGGAGGTAAAGAGATGAAGTAAATGCGGTTGGATGAATTTCCTACACCACTCCTCCAATTTCATAGGTATCATCTCACATATATCTGAGGACATCCTGAGGAAGTACATGCTAGAATAATCTCCATTGTGCAGGAAAGACACAGACCACCGTTGAGACACACAATCGCTTATCTGGGGTCAGAAACGGAAGAATGAGGAGTTGTGTCTGAACCCAGACATGTCTCAAAGCCAGGAACATGGTTGCACCCAGACCTTCGCAGGGGGCTGTGGAGAGGGGTACATTGATATAACTGTGTACACATGTGCACTTCATGGAGGATGGGGATGAGCAGTCAGCAAACCAGAGCACTATTTCATAGGTGTTATCGCAGGAGGGGACTCAGAGGATCCTAGGCAGTGAAGTCACTTCCTTGATCAGAGACCATAACAGAACATGGAACCCCTGTAACCAGGCAACCATGTTCTAGTAAGGTTCAATACCAGGCTCATCTAGTCACAGACAGTGACAGTTAGAGATGTTCTCTTGTTGTTACTCGACTTACTGGGGCTCTGGTTTCCAGAAACCCCAGTGTGCAGGATTATTTGGACATTGAAAGTTTCCTTAACCCACACTCACGATGCCTCAGGCTCTTTTTCAGGAGGTCCTGTAAGGTACATAGAGCAGCCTAGAGCAGACCAGTTCAAGTCAGGCCACTGCTCTAAGCCATCCTGGGCAGCCCCAACCCCTCCTGTTCATTTGCAGGGAAAGCAGGACATGTGGGGAGGTCCTGTTCTGGACTGGAAGAGGTTGGATGGCAGTGGACAACCTGGTGGTTCCATCATGGCCACCATGATGGGAAGGAGGGAAAAGGGATCCCTGCGGTGTCTCTAACCTGTTCCAGAGTTAATCAAAGGCCCTGAAGATGTGTTGCTTTTTCCTCTTTGGTGGAGGTCTGTGCACACTGTGGTGTTGTATGTCTGGAATGGAGTCACAAGTGTCTGAGGACAAGTAAAGGCAGTCAGACAGGGCTCTAAGGCTTCCTGCCTGGCTGCTGGGCATTGTCTTTATAGAGACACACTGCAGAGATGGGGCAGGAGCTGAATGATGAGAGACCCTGCTCTACTTCTCTGAAGGACAGGAGGAAGCCCTGTGCTGCCAACAGGATGAAGTTCTGGCTCAGGGTGAGTGCAGGGACCGGGGAGATCCAACACCCAGGGCCCAGAGGCAATGAAAGGATCCCAGGGCACAGAAGACACACTGCTACTCCCCTGGACTCCCTCATAGACTCCTGTCCCCAGATGAACCTGGAACCCGATCTCCTCCCCAAACATGTTCTCATGGCCCAGCCCTTGCCATGGCCAGATAAAAAGTCACTCTCCACATGTCTGTAGGAATACCAGAAAAGAGACCTGAAACCATTTCATGTCCCATTCTGTCTAGAGCATGTGTGCACTATTGTACATATTTTCCCACCTCCTCTTTCCAAGTGTTCCTGTTGGCCTGGCCATCCTTCCACACCTTCTCCACATCTGGCACATGATCATGATGAACAGGGATATTTTCCCAAAGGGACTTGCAGTTCATGATATTATGTTGTTGCCCTTCAGTTTGGTTGCCAAGGAAAACATCCCTGGAGCCCCTCCAGATCAGGAACAAGGGCCTTACTGCCTAGACAACATTCCAGAAGGGACACTGGTTACCACACCCATTCAGCCCTTCACAGTTGTGGTGATTTCACATGATTCTTTTCTTTTGCCATGTCACAGTGCTGCACTGAAAATCCTACATGCCCTATTATCCTGATTCCAACCCCATCCCAGGAAATGCCTGTTTTCTGATCTCTAGAATGGAGTGTGTTGTTGGTAATCACAGGGACGATGCTGTTAATGCAGGGAGGTGCTGTCCATACTCCTCTAACAATCTGACCTCAGATCCTAACGTGTTCAGTAATTCCCCACCTCAAATTCTCATGTGAATGCCAAGATCCTTTTTCCTACTGTGGGCACCCAGGTCTCACTCTTGCCACAAGTCACTCAGGGCTGGAGGTTTTGGTCTGCCTTCTGGACCCCAACCCTCCTGATGTCCATGGTGCTGTGTCTGACTTTGTGCTCCTCCTCTGTTCTACCTCAGGGTAAAATGGCCGCACCCGTGAATGAGAATGAGAACTGTGTGGAGTAGACCATCGAAGGAGGCTGGATGCTATTGGAACAGCGAGTGGAGCACCTGGTGCCTGCCTTCCTGGGGAGAGACCACACCTACCTCTGCACATTCTTGGGCATGTACAGAGCTTTTGCTACCACCCAACAGGTCCTGGAACTATTGTTTATGAGGTGAGCACCCTGCCCTCCGCAGCCCAGTTTGATTCAGCCCCTTAAGGCTTTGACTCTAGGGAAATTCACCAAACCTTCCTGAGTCTCAGTTTGTTTCTCTGATCAGGGTAGAATAATTACAGGGACACAGTGGGGCCCTGCACGGAAAGCGACCCTGGCCCTGTAGAAAGGTCTGCTGGCAGGGCTGTGTCTTCCCTGGGATATCATTGTCCTCTACCCCATGATGAGGTTTTTGCCTCATCACTCAATGTCACCAGGTATTGAGTTGGGCTGTTATCCCATTTGAAAATGAGATGTGAGGCTCCATGTGGGGGTATGAATCCTGGGGCAAACCAGAGCAAAATACTGGGGAATAAGCATGAGGCCCAGGCCCACTCCAATATGTGTGATGGGGTGGAATGGGGCCCTAAAAATCATCAAACATACAGGAAGCCCCACTACATGCAGGCACTTCTGTAGGAGCTGAATGGAATCCAATGCACAGAGCAGACAGCACCCTCCCCTCCAGAGCTCCATTCTAGTCAGCAGTCAGTGACCCTGGATATGACAAGAGGTAGTATCCACAGGACAGCTTATATGATGCCCTTCTGGCCTCCTCCAGATATGGCTGCTTCCTTCCTGACACTGAGGAGGATGGCGGACCCTGGAAGCAGGAGAAAATGTGAGTAGGCTGAGGTCATGCTAGAAGGCCTTCCTTCTCCAAGAGGGCAGTGCCAGGACTGGGGGGGGGGGCTGCAGGACCCAGCATCCCACACATCTGAGAGTCCTGTGAGAGGGCAAAGGTCTGAGGGCTTCTGTTTGGAAGCAAGGAAAGGGGTCCTGTCCTGTAGGTTAGAGGATAGGCTGTGGGCACAGTGAAATAGAAAAGGGCACCAGAGGACAGAGTCAGCCCCTTAGAGAGTCCAACCCTATCCCTTCCCACTCCCAGCCCTGCCTCCACCCCCACCAGGGGACCCAGATTAAAGGTTTTGGGGAGCAGTACGCTCACCACCTTGTGGAACTTCAACAGTGGGTGCTTAGCAAGTGTTCAGGGGACCCATTGAGAGTTCAAGGACCAGATATCTCCCACCCTGTGGGAGACCAGTGTCAGTGGGAAGACACCCACATGTGCACTGAGTGAATGAGGCAGCATATAGGCACAGGTTGTCACATTTAAGGTATGAGGAGGGTCCCAGCAAGCCCAGGTAAGAGACAGAGTCCCTTTGTCCCATATTTCTTCAGATTTTCATGGAGCACTAGGTGTGCAGTGAAGGCACTGACTCATCCTGACACCACCCCGCCACTCACGCACGGAGTTCAGTTCAAGTGGGAGGTAGGCAGGTGGACACACCAAGGAATATGTCTGGCTTCCCCAAGAAGGACAGACTTGGCCACATCATTGGTTAACGGGTCCCAGTCAAAAAGACTTTGGCCAGCCCCTCTTCAGTGACTAAACTATCTCAAGCAGGACTCCGAAGTCACAGGTGGACAAGGTGTAGGAACACCCTCTGGACAGCCAGGAGCAGGAGGCATAGAGGCCAGGTCCAACAGGGATGTCCTGAGACATCAGTGCGGGAGGAGCACCTCGTCCTAATTCTTCTGGCTACTTTTGTATCGCCAGGGCCATCTCCTCCATTTTGGGCACCTGGATGGACTACTACCCTGAGGAATTTTTCCAGCCCCCAGAATTCCTCAGCCTGAAAATGCTGCTGGCATACGTGAGGCTCGACATGCAAGGCTCAGAGCTGGAGCGCCGTGCCCACTTTCTCTTCTCATTGTGGAGATACCTTGAGCCCAATGAGCCAGAGTCTGTGGGTGAGGAGGACTCTGTGTGGGAGATGTGGGCATGTGGAGGGGACAGGGTATGCCACACAGTGCATGTTTCCTGAGACTGCGGTTGGGCTAGGAGGAGTGCATAGTCTCATATCACTGTTCCATTAGCCTGCCATCTGGGGAGAATTCTTCCTGGTGGGTTCTTTGACTCAGATGACAATGTCTGCGGGAGAGGTTTCCTTTATTTGGAAGGGCCATGGAATGGCAATCATGGTGATGACAGTTTCTATTCTTGAAGCTATGGCACCAGCTCCAGAGCAAGATCCAGATGTCCCTCAGGAGCTAGCCCCCACTATCTCTGTGGTGCCCACTGCAGCTTCACAGCCCAGGCTGCCTGAAGCCACCACTCTTTCTGGAGCTCAGCAATTAGAAGAAGCGGTGACCCTCCCTGCAGCGTCCCCACTAGTGCAAGTGGTAGTCCCAGCTCTGATTCACTGTCAGGAGCTGGAAGAGCCACCTGCCCCTTTGGTGGACCCACAACCTGAGCAGCCTCCAGCCCCAGCTGGCGGGGTCATGGACGGGCTGGAGCAACCACCTGCTGCAGCTGGGCAACCAGCCTTAGCTCCTGAGCAGCGGCTCATGTTGGCTGCAACCCCAAAGGATGACTGCCCTTCTGCTGTCATTGCGTTCTTTGTAATTTTTGTGGTTTGTATAGAGATATTTAACGGCCTTAGATATTTTCTTTGTAAATAAAACATAACTTCAGATAAAATTTTATTCTGATCTTTTTAAATTATACATTGACGTGACATTACGTACATTCACAGAATTATACAACCTTGACCATTATGTACTCCTAGAACATTTCCATCACAGACACATGTATACTACCCATCAGCCATGGCTCAACCCTCACCCCACTCTCTCTGCAACCACTGACCTCAGTTTCTGCTGCTTTAGCTCCTCTGGGGTTTTCATGTGTGTGCAATCACACAACATGGCTTATTGTGTCTGGCTACATAACATGAGAGTGATTAATAATTGGTTAAATATTCAATGAAACTAATATTTTTATGACACAGGAATATTCCCCAAAGAGCAAAGATTATGTGAAGCCCCCTACTTGAAATATCTTCATTATCTGGGATAAGGATCCCATTTAGAAGTTTGACTGGAGAGCCAAAAGCCACAAGAGAAATGTCTGGAGCAGAGTAATACCTTGAAGAGCTTTTGTTTTCCTGGACAGGCCATTTTTAAATTAGTCTAAGGTGCATATTAAACAAATATCAAATTCAAATATGAAATCTTCTCATTTACTACTGATATAGGTTTTATACAGATGTTGTTTCTTAAATAAAAAATAAAAATTTGAATAATGACAGGCGCCAAGGTGGCACAATTGGTTGAGTGTCTGACTTGATTTTGTCTCAGGTCATGATCTCATCGTTCATGGGATCAAGCCCCAAATCAGGCTCTACACTGACAGCAGGAAGCCCTCCTCAGGATTCTCTCTCTCTCTCTCTTTCTTTCTCAAAATTAAGAATTAGGAAAAAATATTAAATAAATAAATAAATAAATAAATAAATAAATAAATAAATACAAATACAAATGAAGAAAATGATATACCCCTGTCAAGAAATATTTGCCATTAGACATGGTGTCCATCCTCTCAGTTCTTTCTCTTTGAGTGCAGCAATTTGTGTGTGTGTGTGTGTGTGTGTGTGTGTGTGTGTGTGTATGAGTTGTGTGACAGGTTGGGCGGGGAGGGTTCCATCAGTATGCTCTTTAGTACCTGATATCCCCACAATGGACAGGCTCAAGTCCTGTCCCCTTCTGCATCCTCAGTGGCCACACACCATCATTTACTCTGTGTCTCTACAAGTTGAATAATTGGGCCAATTCCAATATTTTGACTCTCATACTTGTACTGAAGGGTACATGTATAACATTAATCTCTATTTCTTTAGAATGGTACAACTAGCACAATTTTGGGGACATAATTTGTACACATTTTTCAGGTGTAGCCTGCGGTTTCCAATATCTACAGACTTTTTTTTTCAGTATATGAAATTTATTGTCAAATTGGTTTCCATACAACACCCAGTGCTCATCCCAAAAGGTGCCCTCCTCAATACTATCTACAGACTCTTTATGAGGGTAAGGCCTTATTTGGGAAGGGAGCGACCCCTGGGACTGAGTGGATACCTGAGGAATTCAGAGGACAAGCCAGCACTGAGGTCATCAGGGTACCTGGGAGTGACCCAGGGGGCAGGGAAGAGCCCACACTCCCCTCATTCTGACCTCCTGAACAGCACCCCTGCCCCAGCCTGGGTGCAGGGCCAGGCCTGGGCCTCATTCAGGCCCCATCCCATGATACACCCCAGACACTTGTGTGCCTCCTGTTCCATAGCTCTGCTTCTCAGTAGAGCAGCCAGTCCCTACTTTCAGGTCAGAGGAGGATGCAGGCTGGGCCTCTGCTGCTTGCTTGGGTAACTAGGAGTGTAATTGCTGGATCATAGGGTCGTTCTATTTTTAACTTTTTCAGGCACCTCCATACAGTTTTCCAGAGTGGTTGTACCAGTTTGCAATCCCACCATCAGTACAAGAGGCTTCCTCTTTCCCTGAATCCTCACCACACCTATTGTGTCTTGTGTTGTTAATGTTAACCATTCTGATAGGGGTGAGGTGGGATCTCATCATGGTTTTGATTGGTATTTCCCTGATGATGAGTAATGTTGAGCATCTTTCATGTGTCTTTTAGCCATCTTGATGTCTTCTTTGCAAAAATGTCTATTCATATCTTATATTTCATTTGTAAAAGATTTATTAATTTATTGTGAGACAGAGAGAGAGACAGAGACAGAGAGAGAGACAGAAACAGAGACAGAGAGAGAGAGTGCGTGCACACACACAATAGGGGAGAGACAGAGAAAGAAGAAGAGAGAATCCTAAGCAAGCTCCATGATGTTGGCACAGAACCCGATGAGGGGCTCGATCCCATAAACCATGAGATCATGCCCTGAGCTGAAATCAAGAGTTGGACACAGAACTGTGCTACCCAGCATGCCTCTTCTACCCATTTCTTAACTGGATTCTTTGTTTTGGGGGCATCGAGTTGTATAACTTCTTTATGTATTCTGGATAATAACCTTGATTGGATATGTCATTTGCAAATATCTTCTCCCATTCCATAGGCTGTCTTTTACTTTTGTTGATGGTTTCCTTCACTGCACAGAAGTTTTTGTTTTGTTTTTGTTTGTTGTTGTTGTTGGTGGTGGTGGTGGTGTGGTGGTGTTTTATGTTTTATCTTGAGGAATTCCCAGTAGTTCATTTTTGGTTTTGTTTTCCTTGCTTATGGTGATGTGTCTGGTAAGAAGTTACTAAGGCCAAAGACAAAGATTTCCTGCCTGTGTTCTCCTCTAGGATTTTGATGGTTTCCTGTCTCACATTTAGGTCTTGCATCCAGTCTGGATTTCTTTTTGTGTACACTGTAAGGAAGTGGTCCAGTCTCCTTCTTCTGCATGTTGCTGTCCCGTTTTCCCAACACCATTTGTTAAAGGGATGGTCCTTTTCCCATTGGCCATTCTTCCCTGCTTTGTTGAAGATTAGAAGACCATAGAGTTGTGGATCCATTTCTGGGTTTTGTATTCTGTTCCATTGATCTATGTGCCTGTTTTTATGTCAGGACCATACTGTCTTGATGACTACAGGTGTGTAATATAGCTTGAAGTTAGGTCAGTCAGTCCTTCCCATACATATTTTTTTTTTTGAAAATTTGCCTTCACATTCTCCTACAACTTTCTCTTTCATTGAGATTCGGTCCTAAGTTTTTCCCTTTCCAAATAATCTCTCTTGTTTCATGGCAAAATTACATTCTTTTCTTTCAAGAAAAATGTATTCTCACTTCTCATTCCTTCTATATATGTCTCGTGATTTTTTACATACAAGATTGTTTCTTTCGGGGTGCCCTGGTGCCTCAGTTTGCTAAGTGTCCAATGCTTGGTTTTGCCTCAGGTCATGATCTCATGATTTGTGAGTTCAGGCTCCAAGTCAGGCTCTGCACTGACAGTACAGAGGCTGTTTGGTATTCTTTATCTCTCTCTGTATCTTTTCCCCACCTCTGCTTGCTCTCTCTTTCTCTCTCTCAAAAATAAACAAAAAGAAAAAAAAGAAAAGATTGTTCCTTATAATATTCAGCAGTCTCAATTCCATTTATCTGCTGAAAACTAAGTAGTGACCAGTTGTGAATTATCACAGGAGAATTCTTTAGGTTAGCAAATTCATGAATATTTTGTAATTTTTAGAACATGTTCTTTCATAGTACAACTCTTTCATAATGCATGAAACATGTTTCCAATACACCCATATTTATCTTTACATCTCTAGAATAAGAAGCCAAAAACTGATAAACCTCTGTTTAGCAATGAATGGTTTAATGTTTTAGCTTCTTTGGAAGACTTAGACATCTAGTGACGTTAACTTAACTTACCCTTTGATCTAGTTAACTTCATGAAATCAGCGAATACTTAATAAAATAGGCAAAATCATTCAGCACTTTCAGGAATCCTTGCTGACAGCAATAATTACAACATAAATTTAACTAATAAATTCAGGTAGAATAAAAGTGGATTATCTATATCACGTTCGACACTAATAACTCAGGAAGACATATCTATCTTCCTTGAAAGAACAATGTTTAGTATGGAATATGTGGCACCTGTACCCACTAAAAGTTAATCACTTTGTTCCACAACAATTTTACCTTGGGCTCCCATAGGGAAATCTGAAGTGGGCAATTTAACCAAAGCAGGCCTGGAGCCTTTTCATGTTGCTTTGGTAGATGCTCCACTCTGAGCCTCATAAGGCAGCAACCCAACAACCTGGGGTACTTTTGCTCCTCAACAGTGAGGGTGGGAAAAGCAAGATCTGATAGTGGCAGAGGTGTGGAGGATAGGATAGGAGTCCACTGTGACAGTGGAAGCCTTGCCGGTAGTACAGGAACTAGAGGAGGGGAAGGCAGGGGCAGAGGTGTGTTAGTAGGGATGCCACCAGCAAGGCCAGAAGCAGGTTCAAAGTTTGGACTAACATTCTGCTGTCACCAACTCCTGTCTCTTCCTCCTGCAAAACATGTTTTTTTCTATACTTGCTTTTGAGCCCTCTGGTGGAGGCAGAGGAGCAGGAAATGGGTTGGACAGCTGGTGCTCCTGCTTGAGGAGGTGGATTAAGTATTTCCAGTGTCAGCCTGTCTTCCTTCTTCTTTTTCTCATTATTCTGACGATTGGCAAGAGTGTCCGGTATTGTAGATTTTCACCCATCCTAATCTTTTTGGACCATAAATTGGGATCTTCCCCACGAGGTATCTTTATGATGGAGTCACAAGAAAGCTGAGTGTAGGTGATTTCATCCCAGATCATGTGAACTTGAAAAACACTTTTAGTTTTTATTTTTCTGAGGTTTAGAAAGCACAGTCTTCTACAAGTGCTTGATTTTAAGCTAATTAAGTAGAGCTCATCTATAAATTATTTTTAGGAATACTATCCAGAGGTAGAAAAAATATAGGTCACACTTTTAACACATATGGGCACATATACACAATCAAGATGCAGACAAAATCTAGCCTTTGTTTCATTGATATTTGTGGAGTGAACATGAAAGATCCAATTACCAATGATCTCCCCACTATTAAAGCAAATCAAATGGCAAGATAGCATGACAATTTATGGACGTATGAATTAGCTATTTTCCAGTTTCCGACTAGAATACGACCAGTTTTGTCCAAAGATGCCAAATGCTGCAGCAACCAGCACACCAAGTGAAGCCCAGTCTGCTTCTGTGAGCATCGGCTCCTCTCAAGAAGTCAGGGGTTTCACTGACAGAACTACATGGCTTCCTAGCCTCTGGTTGCTTAGTGTTATAGCTGGGTTTCTCTAACTCTGTGTAGAAGAAAACTCATTTAGACATGTCAACAGGAGCACATCTGGGCCATGTGTGACCCAAGTTATTCTTGGTTAATTTTCCCAGTTAAGTAAGCACTTCGAAACAGAGGTTCCATATACATTGTATCTATATCCTGTGGAATTCCTGTGGGTGGTGGTTGCTTTTCCAGAAGCCTTTGGATTTGAAAGCACAATTCCCCATTCATTTAGTTTCAGTTTTAGAATAAAGCTTGAACAAAATAAAAAATGGTAAGTATAGTGATTTGGGAGGGTGCTGCTTGTGAGTGTCTCTTACAAATGGCCACAATAGACTCTCATGGGTGTCACGTTCTCCCAGGGGGGGCTCAAACCATTGAGGGGGCTCAGAGCATTGGAAGATCAATTAGTATGTGTGCATCTCTGGATGAGCCAATATCTAATTACGTTATGGAATAAGAAGTTCCTCTAGGACTGATACACATCTCAAGGAACATCCTCAGACACGTGCACTAGTCTTTCAGCCACCAAAAGGTGATATTCAGCTGGAAGGAACAAGTCCTCCTCTTTTATTGGAGATGAATGCCTTAGTCTCATAATTCTAGCCAGAAAATTGCAATTACTATGAAGTCAAATTAAAACAACTGACCCATCAAGGCCAACACCTCTATGGTATTCCCACCTAGAGAACATAAACAGTAACACTTAACACCTGGAATAAAAGTCAGGCCCACCAACTCAAACTGAGGAGTTCCAGGTAGCAGCAGAACTCATGGATACACTTTCAGATGCTGAGAAGTCAGAGGGGGTACAAAGGCCCTGTGCTGGTACCAAGCACTGAGTTCCCAAAGACCTCCAGGTGTTCTCAGGCAAGTTTCTGGGATATCCTGCCAACTATGCCATGAAATGTCAACACCAAATGAACATACTTGGGGAAAAATTAAAGAAAAAGAAAATTTGTTTTATTTGAGCTCCAGTTAGAATATCTTCTTGGGATACACAATTTTCACAAAAAAAGTGTGCTCCACTGAAGGATTACGGTGTATGGGTGTGTGTGTGTACATATATGTACATATATATATATATATATATATATATACACACATAAAGAGGAGAAGGGAATGTGGGTGATGGGCATTGAGGAGGGCACTTGTTGGGATGCGCAGCAGGTGTTGTATGGAAACCAATTTGGCACTAAATTGTATTAAAAAAGAACATAAGAAAAAAAGGTTACAAATACTCATGATGAAAGACATTCCAGAAAGTTGCACACTTTACCTTATGATTTTAGTATATGCAAGGCTATATGAGATTAATCATATGGGAACAGGAGTTTTTCTTTTTCTTATTTTTATGATTGGAATGAATCTTTTTTGTCATTTTTTAAAACCTATCACATATACAGTAGGCCCTCATGGGAGTAATAGAGCCCATGCTTTGAGGTTTTGCGGGGTCATTTTGACCTTGATCAATGTTAAAGTATACCTTCCCTGGGAATCTCAGAACAAGGCCCACAAACATGAAAACTGGAAAATTGCTTTTATTATTGAAAGGGCAGGCCTACACTGGCTGACTCCATCTTGTTCTGTGTCCTTCACCTAGACCACGCCTCCTCCCCTTGAGTAACCTCCCACTCACCCGTTCAAACTTCCTGATCAAAATACGCCCAGCGACCTGCGTAACAGGACTCCGACCCTACCCTGGCCAATCAGCTGAGGCCACAGCCATTACCTCACCAACTGCCCCTAGACCCCTATAAAACCTTTGTGCTTTTGAAACTCGCTCTCTCTCCCCAGTATCTCACCGCTGCATCGGTGCAGGTAGGGGATTGAGCTCGAGCTAGCTTGAATAAAGGCTCTTTTGCTTTTGCATCGGACTCAGCTTCCTGGCGGTATTTGGGGATCATGAATTCTGTGCATAACATTTGGGGGCTTGTCCGGGATCCCCAAGACCCCCGAGGGACCCCCCGACCCAGAGAGCCTGACTGGCCACGGTTAGTGTCTGTCTGTTTGTTCTGTCTTTTCTGTGTGAGCTCATTTCTGGAATTCTGGTAGTGCCCGATGCGGTCTAAGTGGACGCACTGGAGGACCATGGGCTGGGAGTTTCAGAAGACGTTCTGATCCTCCCTTCTGGAGGGACGTGGAATCCCCTCATCTGCTTTGGAGGGACGTGGAATCCCCTCAAAGGTCTGAGACAAGGCGGGTTGCTCCCACTGGTCGGCGTGAGGCCGTCGTCTTTGGAGGGATGTGGAATCCCCTCATCAGTTTTGGAGGGATGTGGAATCCCCTCAAAGGTCTAAGCTAGCTTTCAGTTTTGCTTCCATGGAGTTGGAAGACTTTCTAGGGGCCCTCTGTTTGTTTTTGTGTTTCTCTGTTTTGTTCTGTGGACTTACTGGACAGACGTTATGGGACAGACTCAGACTACCCCTCTACCTACCCTCTTGGCTCAAGCCCTTCCTAGCCCCGCTCCTTCTGGAGACAAACCCATTCTTGCTTTGCAGGGACAAAGAAGGAAAACAAGAAAAGTCTTACCCAGCCTTCAGCACCCCTCTACCCTGTCCTACAGGGGGGTACTGAAGAAGAATTAATTTTTCCTCCCCCGTATAACCCCTCTAGGATGCTGGAAGAACACCATCCTCCCCCTCTGGGGGAGGCAGATGCTGTTCCGAGAGCGGGAGGTGGAAACGTTCCAGTGGGAAGCCTGCCCTTTACCAGACAAAGGGCTCAGAGGGAGCAATCCGCCTCCGCTGCTGACTCCACTATTCTGCCCCTGCCACCACACCCCCAGACGCGGAGGGGAATCAGCCCCATCACTATTGGCCTTTCGCCACTAGTGACCTCTACAATTGGAAAGCCCAGAATCCTAAGTTTTCCGAGAAACTGGCAGGGCTTATTGATTTATTAGACTCTGTTCTTTTTACCCATCAGCCCACGTGGGATGATTGCCAGCAGCTTTTGCAGGTCGTATTCACGACTGAAGAAAGAGAAAGAATCCTCAATGGGACCCCAAAACTAGTTCTGGGTGCAGATGGGAATCCCACCACCAACCAGGCTCAGATAGATGCCTCCTTCCCCTTAACTCAGCCCCAGTGGGATTTCAACATGGCAGAAGGTAAGGAGAGGCTCCGGGTCTACTGCCAGACTCTAATGGGGGGTCTCCGAATGGCTGCTAGAAAGCCAACCAATTTGGCCAAGGTAGGAAATGTACAACAGGGAAAAGATGAATCTCTGGCTGCTTTTTTAGAACGGATCATGGAGGCATTCCGTACCTCTACCCCCATGGATCCAGAGGCTCCAGAAAGCAAGGTAGCTGTTATCATGGCCTTTGTAAACCAATCAGCCATAGACATTAGGAGAAAATTACAGAAAATAGATAGACTAGGAGAAAAAAGTCTGCAGGACTTACTGGTGGTAGCCGAAAAGGTATATAATACCTGGGAGCCTCCTGAGGACAAGCAGGCTCGCGCCATGGCAGCTGCCAGCAGTAAGCAGACTCAAGACCTGGCCAGAATACTACTAGCTACCACTGCTGACTTCCCCAAGGAACGAGACCACCATCTCCGGCAGCTGGCAGATGATGCAAGAAAAGGTAAAGGAACCACCAAGGGGGGAAGCAGAAGCTGCAGAAGGATCAGTGCGCATACTGCAAGGAGATAAGGCATTGGGCCCAAGATTGTCCGAAAAGGGCCAGCAGGAAGGGAGGCAACACTGATCGAGTAAAAGTCCTAGAGCTAGATGAACTAAGTGATTAGGGGAGTCGGGGTTCGGACCCTCTCCCTGAACCCAGGGTAACTCTTAAAGTGGAGGGAGCCCCTGTTGACTTCCTTGTCGACACCGGAGCACAACATTCAGTCCTCCGCACCCCACAAGGAAAACTAGCCAGCAAGAAGTCCTGGGTACAAGGGACAACTGGTATGAGCCAGTATTCATGGACTACCCAAAGAACAGTAGATTTGGGAATGGGCCGGGTATCCCACTCCTTTATGGTAATAGCAGAATGCCCCTACCCGCTGTTAGGACGGGACTTACTGACCAAGATTGGAGCTCAGATAACTTTCAGACAAGGGGGGCCTCAGGTCACCGATGGCAAGGGCCACCCCATCCAGGTCCTGACCATGAAACTGGAGGATGAATACCGCCTCCACCAGGAGGCGCTCCCGAGAGAGGATAATATAGACAGATGGCTACAAGAATTCCCCTCAGTTTGGGCAGAGACGGGGGCGATGGGACTAGCCGCTCACAGGACCCCAGTCCTGGTAGAGCTCAAGCCAGGAGAGAGTCCGGTAAGGATCAAACAATACCCCATGTCTCAGGAGGCCTGGAAGGGGATCCAGCCACACATCCGGAGACTACGAACCCTAGGGGTACTAGTTCCTTGCCAGTCTGCCTGGAACACCCCCCTACTGCTGGTCAAAAAGCCTCACACAAATGACTACCAACCAGTACAAGACCTCTGGGAAGTAAATAAGAGGGTCACGGACATACACCCAACTGTTCCCAACCCATATACTCTCTTGAGCTCCTTGGTGCCCTCCAGGGTCTGGTATACTGTACTAGATTTAAAGGACGCCTTCTTCAGTCTGAGGCTGGCACCCCAGAGCCAACCCTTGTTTGCCTTCGAGTGGCATGATCGAGAGGAGGGCTACAGTGGGCAACTCACCTGGACATGGCTACCTCAGGGATTCAAAAACTCACCCACCATCTTCAACGAGGCACTACACGAGGACCTGGGTAAGTACAGAAGGGAGCACCCTGGCCTCACCCTTCTACGGTACGTAGATGACATCCTGATTGCTGCCAACATGGCCAAAGACTGTGAGCGAGGGACCCAGGACCTGCTGGCTACCCTGGGGGCCTTAGGGTACTGGGCATCCACGAAGAAGGCTCAGATATGCAGGGAGAGGGTAAGTTACCTGGGATATATCCTGGAGGGCGGACAGCGGCAGTTATCAGGTGCCAGAAAAGAAACTGTCCTAAAGATCCCTACTCCCACCTCCCAAAGAGAAGTGAGGGACTTCCTAGGATCAGCTGACTACTGCCGCCTCTGGGTTCCAGGTTTTGCTGAGATCGCCAGGCCCCTATATGAAGCTACCAAAGAGAAGAAAACATTTAAATGGGCTGAAAAAGAAGAAACTGCCTTTAATCAGTTAAAAAAGGCCCTCCTAAGTGCCCCAGCCCTGGGCCTACCAGACATTACGAAGCCCTTCCACCTCTTTGTAGACGAACATAAGGGAATAGCAAAAGGGGTTCTAACTCAAGCCTTAGGCCCCTGGAACCACCCAGTGGCTTACTTGTCCTCTAGGAAAGTAGACCCAGTGGCTGCGGGCTGGCTGCCATGCCTAAGAATTGTGGGGACAGCACTCCTAGTCAAGGACGCAGACAAACTGACCCTAGGACAGGAGATCTGGATCACGACCCCACACGCCATTGAAGGGGTCCTGAAACAGCCTCCTGATATATGGATGAGCAACACACATGTGACTCATTACCAGAGCCTCCTACTCAACCCTCCACGAGTGCGGTTCCACCCCAGTGCAGCCCTCAATCCTGCAACCCTGCTGCCCGACCCTGACCTAGGTGCTCCACTACATGACTGTGCAGGAATCCTGGAACAAGTATATGGATTCTGGACGGACCTGACCGACCGGCCCCTCCCTGATGCCAAGGCTACTTGGTTCACTGATGGCAGCAGCTTTGTGCGAGACGGACACAGGTATGCGGGTGCAGCGGTGGTCACCGAAACGGACACCGTATGGGCGGAGGCTTTACCCTCTGGAACGTCAGCCCAGCGAGCAGAGCTCATAGCCCTCACCAAGGCGCTGATGCTGGGAGCTGGAAAGCGGCTTAACATCTACACAGACAGCCGTTATGCATTTGCCACAGCTCATATTCATGGGGCAATTTATCAGGAGAGGGGGTTACTGACGGCAGAAGGACGGACTATAAAAAATAAGCAGGAGATACTTAACCTGCTTACGGCTTTATGGCTTCCTGCCAAGCTAACCATTATCCACTGCCAAGGGCACAAAAAAGCTGATAACCCAGTAGCTAGAGGTAACTGAAAGGCTGACCGGGCAGCCAAGGCAGTCGCCCTTACTTCAGTCCCCACCATGACCATACAACTACCAGACCCGGGAGACCCAGTTTTACCAGACCAGCCCAAATACTCCCAGGAGGAGTTACAGCAGATCAAGAAACTCCCCATGGCCCAGGAGATAAAGGGATGGTGGTATACACCTAACAAGGAGCTCATGCTGCCAGACCGGCTCAGAGTCTCAATATTAGAGCACATGCATCGGTCTACTCACATGGGGGCCCGAAAATTAAAAGACTTAATCCGACATGCCAGAATCAAGATTCACCAACAGGACACCAAAATAGAGCAAGTTGTATCTGCCTGTAAGACCTGCCAACTCACCAACGCGAGAGCCACATCAAATAAAAAAGGAACCAGGCTCAGAGGCACCAGACCGGGAGCCCAATGGAAGTCGACTGCACTGAAGTCAAACCAGGAAAGTATGGTTATAAATATCTTTTAGTATTTACAGACACCTTCTCTGGCTGGGTGGAGGCATACCCAACCAAGCATGAAACGGCTCAGAGGGTGGCCAAGAAGCTACTAGAAGACATCTTACCCAGGTATGGTTTTCCTGCCATGGTAGGATCAGACAATGGGCCAGCTTTTATCTCGCAGGTAACACAGGCAGTAGCCAAGGCGGTGGGGGCAAACTGCAAATTACATTGTGCTTATAGGCCCCAGAGCTCAGGACAGGTAGAAAGAATGAATAGAACCCTAAAAGAGAACCTTATCAAATTAACCATGGAGACTGGCGGGGACTGGGTGACTCTCCTACCGTACGCCCTTTACCGGGTTAGAAACACTCCTTACACTCTGAGTTTTACTCCCTACGAGATCATGTTTGGCAGGCCACCCCCTGTTATTCCCAGCCTTCGAGCTGAACTTATTGCTGAGTTTAAAGATCAAGAACTTTTTCTTTCCTTGAGAGGGCTCTAGAGGGCGCATGAGGACATTTGGCCACGCCTCTGTGCCATCTACGAGGCTGGCCCAACCCCGACACCTCATCAGTACAGGCCGGGAGACTGGTTCTATGTCAAGAGGCACCACCGAGAGACCCTCGAGCCGCGCTGGAAGAGACCCTACATCGTGGTGCTGACAACCCCCACCACTCTCAAAGTAGATGGCATCTCGACCTGGGTCCATCACACCCACATTCGGCCAGCGGACCCCTCCTAAATCCGGAAGGACTTCGTCACGTGATGGGCTGTCAGTCGGGACCAACACAACCCGCTCAAGCTCAAGCTACAGCGCATTTGACCCACCTAATATTGGTAACTCTGTTAACTCTGCTTGTCATTGCTCATGCTGCGGGAGTCCCCACACCCCCCAAAACATCACCTGGCAGATCATAGACACCAGCTCAGGGACAATATTTAATCAGACCTCCCAGAGCCACCCCAGGGACACTTGCTTCCCAGAACTTTGTGTAAACCTCCAAACTCTGTTCCCCTTGTCACCATAAATGCAGCCGGCCCCATAATTGGGTCCCTAGGCTACATGACAAGGGGGGAATGAAAGGGCAGGCCTATGCCGGCTGACTCCATCTTGTTCTGTGTCCTTCACCTAGACCACGCCTCCTCCCCTTGAGTAACCTCCCGCTCACCTGTTCAAACTTCCTGATCAAAACACGCCCAGCAACCTGCGTAACAGGACTCTGACCCTAAACCAGCCAATCAGCTGAGGCCACAGCCATTACCTCACCAACTGCCCCTAGACCCCTATAAAACCTTTGTGCTTTTGAAACTCGCTCTCTCTCCCCAGTATCTCACCGCTGCGTCAGTGCAGGTAGGGGATTGAGCTCGAGCTAGCTCGAATAAAGGCTCTTTTGCTTTTGCATCGGACTCAGCTCCCTGGCGGTATTTGAGGATCATGAATTCTGGGCATAACAATTATACCCATTCCCACGTTTGAATGGAGCCTGCCTATAAGCCCACACTTTGAATTCCTCTGTCCCCACAGCCCTGTCCCACGTTCCCAATCCCTTATTCCCAACCTCACTTCCTGATCATCTCTTTAGCTCATTTCTGAACAAATCAACACCTGTATTCACCTCCCTCTTGGGAAAGAAGTCCTAGGGTGGAGTGCCTTGAAGTGGGGCCCAAGTCCACTTCCTCACCCTGAAACAAGCCTCTCTCCTCCATTACCTTCAACGTTGTGCCCTTTCCCTTCCTGGATGCAGGGATGTGTGGTAACCTCTAGAGCGCATTTTAAAGTAGTCATACAAATGAATACTATTTTCTGTTGATTACTTTTGCTCTAAAAATGATTTCATATTGAAATTGGCCTGGAAAGTCGAGTGCCTCTGGATCCCTCAGGTGGTGTTTCCTGAAACATATCTCAGACAAACATGTTCTCCCCTCCCCCACGTTGTTTGTTTCAGTTTACTGCTAAATGCTGATTTCATACTGAGGAGCCTTTTGCAACGTGGTATCTGATTCAAGATTCAAACACCCTGAATGTTGTCATGTCTCCTTTCCACTAGATCTGACCCAGAGGACTGGAGAATCAATCCTTCTGAAGAGGAAAGTTATAATCTTCTGGATTTTCCATTCTCATCTGTTTCTCTGAGGTTGGTCTTGTTTTTTCTCTGAATGTTTATCCCTTGTTGCTTTCCCCAGAGAAGGCAACTCCTCCTTGTGCACTCTCAGGGCTGTCCTGTCTCACCCTGCCCTGTGCCCACACCATCTAGGGTGCCCCTGCCCTTGTCTCCCTCCACTGGGCAGAGTCAAGCAGAATAATAGTTGTGAGGATTTCCCCATCCCCTTCCCACACCCTGGCATGGTCCATACAAGAAGTGGAGATCTGTGATTTATTAGTGTCAGGCGTTGGGCGGGGTAAAGATAGGAGTTAGAGTCAAAAAGAATTTTTTACCGTTTAAGGCTTTATTGGGAACTAAGGTTCCTGGGAAGGTTCCGTGACTCAAGGAGTGAGAGAAGTCAGGAAAGTCATGCCCAGGTAAGGTGGGGTAGGGTTTTTAAGCTGCAGCAGTTCCGGGTTTAGGTTCGGGTGGGTCTTTCTTTCGTGCCAGGTTGTGCTGTTGCTCAGTGATTGGTTGACCTTCAGTTCCTTCTGGCGCACTGCTTGGGGCTCTCCGCTGGGTTGTGCTGGCGCTCGGTGATTGGTTGCCTTTCAGTTTCTTCCCGCGCGCTGGCAAGGTTTCTTCCGGCACACTGGCAAGATGGTTGTCCCCTTCCAGGGACATGCTAACATTCCAACCTCTTATGGGTGATAATGGGCCACGGATCTGATCTGGCTGCTTCCTGCGGGTATAAGGGTGATGCCATAGTATGTGGGATCTGAGGTTGGAATGCGGGAATAGGGCCGGACCACCATTTGATGAAATGCGAACTGGGAAACTTCATGAATTCATTTCCGTATGAAACAGAGAAAACAAGGTAAGAGCATAAGTATTATACAGATAGCAACTAGTGGGGTGACTGTGGGGAGGAGCCAAGTTAAGAGGGGTGATTGCCACCAGGAGGTTAGGGGGTCTGAGGATCCTGGGCGGGTGGATAGAGTTTTTTGGATTTCCTTTAGGTGTTCTATATTGGTTTCAACTAAGCCTGATTCATTGAGGTAGTAGCAACATTCTTCCCTCAGGAACAGGCATGTTCCCCCTTTTTCTGCTGTCAGGAGATCTAGGGCTCATCGGTTTTGTAGAGTGATCTGTGCTAGGGAGTTGATCTGCCTTTGTAAGGTGGATAGGGAGGTTGCTGAGGCTTCTATTGCGATTTGGAGTCTGACAGGTCCCTGGAGGAGGTAATGGAGTGTGCGAGGGAGTCGGTCCCAACCCCGGCGGCCAATAGGGAGGTGGCCAGGGATAGTCCAACCATTAGTGGGAGGAAAACGGCTCGTTTTTGGAGATGGAATTCGAGGAGTTGATGGAGTTCTTCCTGTCCGTATAGGGTGAGTTGGGGGATAATGGTGACTGGGAGACAGACAAAAGCATTTTTTGGCATTTGTTTATAAGCTGTCCCATTATACCAATAGAATCCCCCTGGGGGAGGGTCGTGGCTAGGCATAGGCAGGGGGGAAGGGCAAGTTGGGGAGGCATGAGAGGAGTAGCATATTGGGTGAGACGTGTTGCCTTGAGGGGTCTCAGTGAGGATGGGAACCTGTAGGGAGATTTGACTTCTGGGGTGGTTGATGGAGTTAGTGGTGTTGGGAAAGGGTGTGGGTAATGGGATGGCTATTACTGGATCCTGCTGAAGGGATGCGCAAAGAAAGCAATGTGACAGGTTGGTTAAGCCTGAGTTGTTAAGCAGGATCGCTCCTTGTCTGATGAATGTAAGCCATGAGAAGGGATGTTGTACAGGGGGTGTCTGTAGTTTTGTGTTGAGCTGGTCTTCTTGGTCCGTGATTACTTGGGTAAGATCTTTAAGGTTGGAGAGGGAAGGAGACATTGAGGGCTCATAGGTTCGATAGATGGTTAAAGAGGAGATGGGGTTAGAGAAATGGTTGTTCTGATACAGTTTGTCCTTTATTCCAGTTTGCTAGAGGGTATCCCATGGATCAGGGATAGTAAGGGTAAAGTTGCCATTTTTTAAGCAAAAGCGGCCCGTCCTTGGTCCTGTGAAACAGTATAGGTTGAGCCAGTGTATGTTACAATAGTGATAGGGGTATCCTCCATATTGGTTGGGGGAGGTTTGGGAGCATATCTTGGTTTCGTCATATAAAAAGCAAATGGCGGGAGTAATCCGTGTGGAGGCTTGGAGGGTGTTGAAAGAGGGGAATTTAAAGGTGACTTGATTTTGGCACCCAACAATGGGGCAAGGGGTAGAGGATATGATAGAGGTGTGTCCATTAAAAGTTTCGGATAGGTGGGGCGCCTGGGTGGCGCAGTCGGTTAAGCGTCCGACTTCAGCCAGGTCACGATCTCGCGGTCCGGGAGTTCGAGCCCCGCGTCAGGCTCTGGGCTGATGGCTCAGAGCCTGGAGCCTGTTTCCGATTCTGTGTCTCCCTCTCTCTCTGCCCCTCCCCCGTTCACGCTCTGTCTCTCTCTGTCCCAAAAATAAATAAACGTTGAAAAAAATTTAAAAAAAAAAGTTTCCGATAGGTAAAAAACCCACCTATAGGAGGGTTGTGAGGGTATAAGGGGGATGATGTTAACAAGGAGTAACAAGGGAAGTATCATCATGATATATAAGTATCGTTAGCAAAAAGGTAAAGAAGGAGATTTCGATGGGGGAGAAATCGGAGAGAGTTCCCTGAGGCCAACAGTCGAGACCCAGGAGAGAAATAAGGGGAGGGTGATGGGGTCAGATGAGTGGGAGAGTTGTAGCTCATGTAATATTGTGAGTGTGAAGGTGGAAAACCGAGGGGAAGGGTCAGTCATGAAGGGGCCTGTCAGGTTAGTTTGAGGGTGAGGGGGCTGGTTGGCTGGGAGGTCCACGACTCTTCTAGTATGGGGGGTAAAGGGGGGGGCCTGCTTGAGGTCGGAGGTGTGAACCCACAGGCTGTGGCCCAATAATTTAGTAGCCGTGGGGGTTGTGAGTATGACTGTGTAGGGACCCTCCTATCGGGGGGCAAGGGTTGGTTTTTGTCTTACTCGAAGGAGCACTGAGTCTCCTGAGTTTACAGATAGTGAAGGAGAGGAGAGATCGATGGGAGCTGGTAGAGTAAGGTCAGCGTACTGTCGAATCAGGTGTTGGAGCAGGCTGAGGTAAGGAAGATAGGCAGCCAAAGGAGGAAGGTCTTTTGGTAGGGGTTGGGGTAACAGGAAGGGTCGCCCATATAGGAGTTCAAATGGGCTGGGGCCTGTGGGTCCTCAGGGAGAGGCTCAGAGTCAGGTGAGTGCTATAGGTAGGAGTTGAGGCCAAGAAAGCCGAGTCTCTATGGAGAGTTTAGTGAGATGGTCTTTTATGAGGCCATTGGCCCTTTCAACCTTACCTGAGGACTGGGGGTGGTATGGTATGTGGAGTTTCCAAGTAATACCTAAAGCTTTGGAGACCTGTTGGGTGATTGCTGAGATGAAAGCAAGGCCCGTTGTCAGACTGTATCCTTCTCGGTAGACCAAAGTGGGGAATCACGTCCTTAAGAAGGATCTCAGCCACTGTGGAGGCCCCTTCAGATAAGGTGGGGGAGGCTTCTATCCACCCTGTAAAGGTGTCAATTATAGTAAGGAGATAACGTAATTTTTTGTGTTTTGGCATGTGAGTGAAATCTATTTGCCAGTCTTCACCTGGGAGATGGCCCCGCATCTGATGAGTGCCTCATTCTCCCTTGGGAACTGACTGCAGCACATGTGGTGCATTGTTGGTGTGTTTTGGTGATCAGTTGTCATAGGTGGGGGTGGTACATAATGAGCTCAAGGAAGCGGAAGGTGGCCTCCGGCCCAATGTGTAGGGTTTTGCAAATTTTTGTTAGTAGGGAAGGGACTAGGCTATTTGGGAGGGCCAGTCGGGCACCCAGCATGATCCAGCCTGCGTTGGTGTGGGCATTGGGATGGGCCATATATTGTTTTTGTTCATCTGGGGTATAATCGGGAGTTGTATCTTCAGTGAGGATGCCCATAGGAACTGGGTCAAAAGAGAGAGAGCTGTTTGTCTAGCAATGTTGTCAGCCTTGTGATTTCCTATAGCTATCTCTGTGGTTAGGGGTTGATGGCCCTTGCAGTGGACAATGGCACTTCCTGTGGGAGTCTGAGGGCCTCAAGGGGTTTCTCTATGAGTGGCCCGTTGATGATGGGGGTACCCTTAGTTGTGAGGAATCCTCTTTCTTCCCATAAGTGGGAGTGTGTATGTGCAATAAGGAAAGCATATTTTGAGTCTGTGTATATTGTGACCCTTTTGTTTTTGGACAGTTGGAGAGCCCTAATGAGGGCTGTGAGTTCAGCCTTCTGGGATGTGGTCCCTGTGGGTTGTGTCTGGGTCTCTAGAGTTTGGTTTAATGTAACTACAGCATATGCTGCTTGTCGGTGGCCCCTGCAGTCAACTACTGAGCTACCGTCTACAAATAGGGTGAAATCAGGGGAAGTGAGGGGAAGGTCCTTTAAATTAGATGGAGGTTTAGAGAGAATATCTTTAAGTTCAGTGCAGGAGTGAAAGAGTGGCTGTGAAGTGTCTTTGGGGTTGATTTGTGGAAGTAGCATGGCAGGATTGAGTCTGGGGGAGAGTTGGAGAGATATTTCAGGATTTTCAATAAAGAGCAGATGGAACAATTGTATGTGTGATGGGGAGAGGTGTGCCAGGGCCTTATGTGTAAGGAGATCAGATAGACAGTGGGGTGAAAATACCGTTAGGGGGCAGTGTAGGGTGAGTTTGAGTGCCTCTTGGGTTAGGGTGGCTGCTGCTGCAAGTGCTCTAAGGCAGGGTTGCCACCCCCGGATGGTAGGGTCCAGTTGTTTAAAAAGGTAGGCGACAGGTTGTAACTTAGGGCCACACGGTTGGGTTAGGAGACCTGTTGCAATTCCAGCCCTCTCATCTGTGTATAAGAGGAAAGGCTTTGAAACATTAGGAAGGGAAAGGACTGGTTGAGTGACTAGAGATGTGACCAGCCATTGGAAGGCCCTTGTGACAGATCCCGGGCTGGAGAGTGGGCCTTGGGGGGTTTCTTTGGCTGCTTTGTATAGGGGGGCTGCGTGTATAGCAAAGTTAGGGATCCAGTGTTGGAGAAGCCCACTAGACCCAGGAAGGAGAGGATTTCATCTGCATTGGCAAGTGGAGACAGGGTCTGGAGGGCTTGGAGATGATCTTGGGTTAGGTCCTTGGTAGTAGGTGTGAGTGAGACTCCCAGGAATGTGACTGTATTAGTACAGATTTGGGCTTTGTGTGGGGAGACTCGATACCCCAGGTTAGCCAGGAAATTTAGGATCTGGACTGTATCTTGTTTGGTGTGGTCAAAAGAGGTTCCACATAATAGAAGGTCATCTACGTACTGTAGTAGAGTACAGTGACTGGAGAGTGGGGCTTTGAGGAGATCCCTGGTCAAGGCCTGCCCAAAGAGACGGGGACTATCACGAAATCCCTGGGGAAGTACCGTCCATGTGAGTTGGCAGGCCAGAGAGGTGACTGGATCTTGCCATGTGAAGGCGAAGAGGAATTGGGACTCAGGATGTAAGGGAATGGTGAAAAAGGCATCTTTGAGATGAAGCACTGTAAAATGGGTCATGGATGGGGGGAGAGGAGGGTATATGGGTTGGGCACTACTGGATGGATGGGAATTACAGCTTCATTGATTATTCGGCGGTCTTGAACTAGTCTATATGAGCCATTTGGCTTTCTTACAGGCAAGATCGGGGTGTTACAGGGGGAATGACATGGGATTAGGAGGCTCTCCTTGAGTAGGCATTCAATGATGGGCTTTAGGCCTAGTTGGTGGGTGTGGGAAATTGAGTATTGGGGTCTAGATGGGAATTGTGATGGATTTTTGAGTTTAATAAGGACAGGTTGGTGATGGGTGGCGATTGTTGGGGTGGATGTATCCCATATGATTGGGTCTACTGGGAGGTCTGGGTGTGAGTTGAGGCTGTGGTCTGTGTCATCCGTAATAAGGGCCAGTAGGAGATGAGTGGGGGAGGGAGAGGAGCAAATAGCTGGTAAATGTATAGAGGCTCCTAATTTACTGAGGATGTCTCGGCCCAACTGGGGGGATGGGGCAGGAGGGGATGACTAGGAAAGAGTGGGAGAAGTGGAGGCCATCCAGACAGCAGGTGAGTACAGGTGTGCATGGGGGAATGGAGGGGGTGCCATTTATGCCCATGACCGAAATGGAGGATGGCGTAGTGGGGCCGGAATAGCTTGGCAGGACAGAATAGGTAGCCCCCGTGTCCAACAGAAAGGAGATGGACTTACCTGCTACCTGGAGTTTTACCCTGGGCTCAGCATGGGTCACCGGAGTTACTGAGTCTGGGCCTCATCAGTCATCATCCTCCATCTCCAGCAGTTGGAAGGCAGAGTCCAATCCGGGTGAAGCCTTGCCACGTGGAGGTGTTACGAGTCTGTTATCCCTTGGGTTAGGACAATCAGATTTCCAATAGCCCATTTTCTGGCACAATGGGCATGGACTGGTAGGCTTTTTGGGATGGGGACACTGAGGAGACCAATGGCCTTCTTGGCCACATTTAAAACAAAGCCTGGGAGGGGGCCATGGACCAGAGGGCTTTACTGCGGTGGGCCTCAGGGCAGCTACCAAGGCTTGGGTTTATAATTGTACCTTTTGTTGGAGACAGACCTGTCGCTGTTGTTCTTGAGCTTCCTCTCCGCCATTAAAAACTTTAAAAGCTGATACTTGGTAGGGCTTCTGGGAAAACGGCGGCGTAGGAGGACACTGAGCTCACCGCATCCTGCGGATTACTTAGATTCCACCCACACCTGCCTAAATAACCCAGAAAATCGCCAGAAGACTGGCAGAACGGATTCTCCAGAGGCAAGCGTAGATGAGAGGTCCACGGAAGAGGGTAGGAAGGGCGGAGAGGCAATGCGCACTACATGGACTGGCGGGAGGGAGCCGGGGTGAAAAGGCAGCCCGCCAGCAAAGCAGAGGCCCCGAGTCTGGCTTGCAAAAGCAGAGGGGCCAGAGTGTGTTCTGACAGCAAGCAGGACTTAACATCTGGAAGGTTATAAGTTAACAGCTCTGCTTGGAGAGCGGGAGGGCTGGAGGATAATGGGAGGGAGAGTTGTTGAGCCCCGGATGACAGAGCGCAGCTTTGTGGGGACAAAGGAACTCACCAGTGCCCTCACTCATCCCCCAGCCAAAAACCCAAAGGGAACCAGTTCCTGCCAGGGAACTTGCTTGCACCGTGCAAACACCAAATGCTGTGCTTCTGCGGATACATCCCTCCGGCGGGTCTGACTCCCTCCTGGTGCTGCAGGGCCCCTCCCGAAGCGGATCTCCGAAGGAAAAGCGAGCTGAGCCTGCCCCTCTGCCCCTGTACACCTTGCCGATCCACTCCAGCTAATACACCAGATCCCCAGCACCACAAGCCTGACAGTGTGTAAGTAGCCCAGACTGGCCATGCCACCCCACAGTGAATCCCGCCCCTAGGAGAGGGAAAGAGAAGGCACACACCAGTCTGACTGTGGCCCCAGCAGTGGGCTGGGGGCAGACATCATGTCTGACTGTGGCCCCGCCCACCAACGCAAGTTATTCAAGACAGCACAGAGGAAGTGCCCCGCAGTCCCACACCACTCCAGGGACTATCCAAAATGATGAAACGGAAGAATTCCCCTAAAAAAACTGCTATAATGTCCCAGTTCATAACGACAGCTAATGAACTGATCAAAAACGATTTAAACAATATAACAGAAAGTGAATTTAGAATAATAGTCATAAAATTAATCACTGGGCTTGAAAACAGTATAAAGGACAGCAGAGAAACTATTGCTACAGAGATCAAGGGACTAAGGAACAGTCAGGAGGAGCTAAAAAATGCTATAAATGAGCTGAAAAATAAAATGGAGACAACCATGGCTCGGATTGAAGAGGCAGAGGAGAGAATAGGTGAACTAGAAGATAAAATTATGGAAAAAGAAGAATCTGAGAAAAAGAGAGATAAAAAAATCCAGGAGTATGAGGGGCAAATTAGAGAACTAAGTGATCCAAGAGACAGAACAATATGTCCCAAATGAAAGAATAGGACAAAATCACAGCAAGAGACCCAAACCAAATGGAGTTAAGTAAAATGCCTGATAAAGAATTTAAACTAATTGTCATAAAAATACTATATTTGAGAAAAGAGTAGAGGAGTTAAGTGAGATCCTTAACAAAGAGATAGACAACGTAAAAAAGAACCAATTAGAGATGCAGAGCTCAATAACCAAAATTAAAAGTAACACTAGATGAAGTAAACAGTAGACTAGAGATGGCAGAAGAATGTGTCAGCAACCAGGAGACAGGGTAATGGAAAGCAGTCAAGCTCAACAAGAAAGGGAAAAAGATGATAAAAATGAAAATAGACTCCAGAAACTCAGTAACACCATCAAGCATAATAATACTTATATTCTAGGGATCCCAAAAAGAGAAGAGAGAAATGGGGAAGGACATTTCTTTGAAGAAATAATAACTGAAAATTTCCAAAATCTGGGTAAGGAAACAGAAACTGAGATCCAAGAGGCACAGAGGGCTACCAATAGAAACTGCCCAAGGGTGTCCACCTTGAGACCCATAGTAATTAAAATGGCATAAAGTATTGATAGAGAATTTTAAAAGCAGCAAGAGAAAAGAAAAGTGCTACATACAAGAAAATCTCATAAGGCTATCAGCTGACTTTTTTTGGCAGAAACTTTGCAGGCCATGAGGGAGTGGCATGATATTGCAAGTACTAAAAGAAACCTTGTAGCCAAGAACACTCTATCCAGCAAGGCTATAATTCTGAATAGGAGAGATAAAGAGTTTCCTAGACAAACAAGAGTTAAAAAGAAATTCATCACCCTAAACCAGCATTACAAAAATTTAAAGGGGACTCTGAGTGGAAAGGAAAGAAAGACCAGGGGTAAGGAAAGGAAAGGAATGGAACATAGAAGCAAGAAAAATAGGAAGCTCAAAAGCAGTAAAAATAAGTTTAGCTATAAAAATCAGTCAAGGCATTCACAAAGTAAAAGGATATAAAGTATCTGATACCATGTACCTGAAACATGAGTGGGAAAGGAGTAAAGAATATGTTCAAATGTAAGCGACTATCAACTTAATGTAGATTTCTATATGAAGAAAATGTTATATACAAATATAATGGTAACCACAAATCTAAGTGCAGTAATAGATATGCAAAAAAATGAAGATAAAGGAATCCAAGTGTATCACTAAAGAAAACCACCAAACTGTGGGATGAAAGAACAAGAGAACAAAGAGAACTACAAACACAAACGCAGAACAAATAACAAAGTGGTAATAAGTTACATACCTATCTATAATTCCTTTGAATGGAAATGGACTAAATGCTCCAGTCAAAAGACATAGGATGATGAAATGGCGAGAAAGCAAGATCCATCATATGTTGCCCATATGAGACTCACTTTAGATCTGAAGACACATGTAGATTGAAAGTGAAGGAATGGAGAAGTATTTATCATTCAAATGGAAGTGAAAAGAAAGCTGAGGTAGCAATACTACTATCAGAGCAAAGACTGTAACAAGAGACAAAGAAGGACACTACATGATCATAAAAGGAACAATCTAAGAAGACGATGGAACAATTGTAAATATGTATGCACCCATAATGGGAGCACTCAAATACATAAGGCAGCTAATAACAAACATAAAAGAAGTAATAAACAGTAATACAATAATAGTAGGGGCTTTCATACACCATTCAGATCAATGGATAGATGATTGAAACAGAAAATCAAAAAAGAAATAGTGGCTTTGAATGACACTTTGGACCAGATGGATCTAACATATTCAGAACATGCCATCCGAAAACAGCAGAATACACATTGTTTTCATGTGTACATGGGACACGCTCCAGAATAGGTCACATATTACGCCACAAAACAAATCTTAACAAATTCAAAAAGATCGAAATCATAACAGTGCATCTTTTCTGACCACAACACTGTGACACTAGAAGTCAATAGCTAGAAAAAGTATGGAAAGAACACAGATACATGGAGGTTAAATAGCATGCTGCCAAACAATAAATGGGTCAACCAAGAAATCCAAGAAGAAACAAAAAAATACATGGACACAAATGAAAATGAAAAGACAGTGCTCCAAAATCTTTGGAATGCAGCAAAAGTGGTTCTAAGGGAATTTTATAGCAACACAGGCCTACCTCAAGAAACAGGAAAAATCTCAAATAAACAACCCAACCTTACACTTAAATCATCTAGAAGAAGATGACCAAACAAAACCAAAATCCAGCAGAAGGAAGGCAATAATAAATATTAGAGCAGAAATAAATGGTATAGAAACTAAAAAAAAAAAACAAACAAACAGTAGAACATCAATGAAACCAGAAACTGATTCTTTGGAAAAAAACAAAATTGATAAGCCTTTAGATGGACTTATCCCCATCCCTGAAAAAAAGAGGACTCGATAAACAAAACAGGAGGGTGCCTGGGTGGCTCATTTGGGTACGTGCCAGACAGCATATTGTACGCCTGAAACTAATATAATACTGTATGTCAACTATACTAGAATTAAAATTAAATTCAAAAAAGGGAATAATGAAGGTTTTGTCATGTTGAGTGTGAGGTGTGGCAAAAAGGCCAAGTAGAAATGACTAGTGGATGGCTGAAGCTATAATTCTGATTGCTAATGAGAACAGAGCATGATTTGGGAGTTATTAGTAAGGAAATACCAAATTCATGAAAGGGAGATCTCTGAGGGATGGAGAGTACAAGAGCAAAAAATCAAGATCCAGTAATGAAAGAGTTTATGGAATTGTTAGCTCAGTCTAGTTCTTGATGTATACATGGGAAAAACTGAGGCCCAGAACAAAGAAAAAACTTGCTTACAATTACTCACTAATTCAGTGGAATCAGAGTCTATGTCTCTTCACTCCCTGTCCATAGCCCCCTTTCTTCCACTAATACTTATCTCAACCAATTTAGATGTTCTGCAACAGACGACTAGAGCTGCTCAAGTGAAATTGAAACTTGAAATGGAAACCAAAATCACGTACAGGAAGAGAATATTGCCTTCCTTATCTTTAATCATTTCTGCCCAGCAATTCTTAGGTTTATGTTAGAAGACATGACCTCTGGGGATCAGGAGACTGCACATTCCCTGGTGATTACACATGAGTTTATTTCTCTCTCATTTAAAAAAATTTTCCCCTTAAGTTTGTTACTTGTGTGTGTTTGTGTGCGTGTGTGTGTGTGTGTGTTTGTGTGCATGTGTGTGTGCGTGTGTGTGTGTATTATTGTGTTTTGTTTATGTTTTGCTAATTTTCTTTCTTGGAGGACCGTTTGCTGAAAGATATTTGAAATATTGCTAGGGAACATATGGCTCATATTTCAAAACAAGAATTTCCCCTTTTCCTCAGCTGCTGGGGAACCCTGTCCTGAACATACTCACCACTTCCTCTGCCAGGAGATTTACCTTGACATGCTTCCTAATTCATACTCCTCGTCCTTCAACTTTCCCCACCAGTGACAGAGAAATTAAAATTCACTTTTAACCACTGTTTATTAATGTCTGTCTACCGTGAATCAGGGTTCCATTTAATTGAAATGAATTATTTCAGTAGCCAACTGTGATCGGTATAATTTTACCTGTCTTATAAATAAGGAAATTGAGACACAGATAACTGGTTGTGTGACATGACTATGGTAGACAGAATAAGGATCCTCCAAAGATGTTCATGCCCTACTTCCTAGAACCTGTGAATATGTTACCTTACATGGCAAAAGTGACTTTACATATGTAGTTAAGGATTTTGAGATGAAAAGATTATGCTGGATTATTTAAGTGGGCCCAACATAATCACAGAGGTCCTTAAGAGGAAGTCTGAAGGGTTAGAGTCAGATGAGACATGGTGATGGAAGCAGAGAGGTTAGAGAGACACAGATTTGAAGATGCCATGCTCTTGGCCTTGAAGATGGAGGAAGAAGCCACAAGCCAAAGAATGCAGATGACCTCTAGAAACTGGAAAAGACAAGGGAAGAGATTCTCCCCAGAGCCACCAGAAGGAATGTCACACTGCTCACACTTTGAAATTAGAACTTCAAAAACATTTTTAAATAATTGTTACTGTTTACTTCTGAGAGAGAGACAGAGTGTGAGTGCATGAGGGGCAGAGAGAGAGGGAGACACAGCATCTGAAGCAGGCTCCAGGGTCTGAGCTGTCCACACAGAGCCCAATGTGGGGGTGGAACTCACGAATCATTAGATCATGACCTGAACCGAATTCAGATGCTTAACCAACTGAGCCACCCAGGCAACCCTAAATTTTTTAATTTACTTTTGAAAGAGAGAGAGAGAGAGAGAGAGAGAGAGAGAGAGAATGAGAACGTGAGGGGTGAGGGGCAGAGAGAGAGGAAGACCCAGAACTTGAAGCAGGCTCCAGGCTCTGAGCTGTCAGCACAAAGCCCAACGCAAGGCTTGAACCCTCGAGCCATGAGATCATGACCTGAGCCAAAGCCGGGTGCTTAACCAACTGAGCCACTCAGGAACCCCTGAAATTAGAGCTTCTTACCTCTAAAATTGTAAGATAACAAGTTGGCATTGTTTTAAGCCACTAAGTCTGTGGTAATATATTACAAAAGCAAAGGAAGCTGATACATTAAAGTTAAACAGCAGGTAATTTTTCCAGTGATTTCTGTTTTTCCACATGTAAAGATTGCACTCTATAGACATGTAACTGAACCCTATCTTGCTTGACACTGTTTACCCCTTATTTCTTTGTGACTCTCTTCCCTTCCATCTAAGATAGTAGATGCTCCTTAACCTCCTCCTCATTCTCTGATCATTTTCTAAATTATGGGTTCCATCTTTTACTTATCGTCTTCTGAATATATTTCTCTTTCCTTTCCATCTCCTTGCTTCCCTTTTCTTTCCTCCATTTCATTCACCCTTCATAACTCCTACTTTTTACATTTATGCTAATGATTCCCAAGAATGTCTCTTCTCTAAATTTTAGATTCCCCGGTTCATATCTATCCTTGGAGAACTGAGAACCAAGGCAGAGAAAAATTTAAATACAGCTATAGACCAAAGACCAATAACCTTCAAAAGTACAATAGATATGACCTTTCAATAGAGATGATAAAAGTCAGAAGACAATATATTTACATCTTTCTTTAAAGTTTTTAACATTTATTTATTTTTGAGAGACAGACTATGAGTGGGGGAGGGGCATAGAGAGGGAGACACAGAATCAGGATCAGGCTCCAGGCTCTGATCAGTCAGCACAGATCCCGATGCAGGGCTCAAACTCGCAAACTGAGCTGAAGTCGGCTGCTTAACTGACTGAGCCACCCAGGTGCCCCATTAGGAGATAACTCTGAATGTTAACTGAAAATGTTGAACACGATATGATGTGTGTAAACTATGATATTATTGTTTAGATACCTCAATACATGACAAAAATGAATGCTACCATGAATGAAAATGAATACATGCTCTATGATGAAACTCCAATGCTTCATTAATTCTATGATTGTGAAATTTTCATTTAGTATTTTCACCATAACTTCAAAGAGAATTATAAGTTAACTTCATCTTCAATAATTGTGCTAGTCCAGGATAATTTGGGGTACCTGGACCAGAAGTTCCTAAAAGTTCTGTGACTCAAGCAGTGGTTCATTCCCTATATTGGACTGTGTTAGCAAATCGTACCCCATCCCACCAAGATAGATATTTCCAGGACTGAGAAAGTGGAAGACCATTGCAGAATTGGAAAGGGTCCCACTCCCAGTTCCATCTTAGAACAGCAATGGGTACATATGGTCATTCCTGTAAAAACAAAGCACTTCCACTCAGAGATCCATTTGGAATTGGACCCTGCAGACATCTACTCTTTGCTGTACATGAATGGTCTTAAAAAAGAAAGTGCTAAGGAGAATGATCAACAGAGAGAGAATTTCTATTTTGTAAGTTACACCTGCAAGAATGCTAATATAGGGAAGAGGTAGGAAATCTTAAGAACAGTTCTGGCCTATTTTCAGATCAAGTACTTTTTCCTTGTTGGTCAAAACATTTATTATATCCCTGAGGTCTGTTTAAGTCGAATGGGTGAGACATGGTATTCAAGGCATTTCTAAAGCACAGTCCCCCAAAGTCATAGTCTTTTCTGCTTATTGCAACCCCAAACATCTTTTGTTTGTATGGCCTGAAAGTGTCAGCTGCAAGAGAGGAGTTCCTCCAGCATTGTTTCTTTTCCAATTTTATTTAGTTATTGTCTTCGCCTGGTTCTTCTTCTGGGACACCTCCAAAGCTGTTGCTGAGGACCAAGGGCACTCCTGGTTCACTTTTTGTGACATCTTCAGTGGCATCTGGAGCACTGTGGACATTGTCCAGCTATTTTCTTTTGCAGCTGCAGGAAACGTCAGGTGGAGCTGTATGAGATCGTGTGGCATGCTGTTTGGGGCAGATCTGACAACAGGTCTAGGGTTTATTTTGGAACATGCCTTTTGAGATATGGGGGTGGAAGTTTCCCTGCAGAACCCATGGCTGGCATGAAGGAAGAGACCCTCCCATGGTTGTCCTGGGGCTCAATGAAGGCCACATCCCAGTGTCATCGGGGCCCCATCCCTGATTGCCCTACATTTTTTACTGCTAGTCCTTCTACTGCGTTGCTGTCCTATTCATACTCTCTTTGAGAGCTGTCAACATCCCCTTCTCTGTTGAGGACCCTGGCACATGTGAGTGTTGTGGGACACACAGTGGTGATATGTGCCTCTGTCTCACATGGATGTGATTTTACACACACCAACAGAAGGACATGAGTGTGTGGGGAACAGACAGTGTGGACTTCCCTGATCGACTTGCCTCCAGATGAGGCAGCATCTACAGATCCTGAAACTCATAGTTGGAAGTGGTACCCTGAGGTGACCCCGTATTTCCCACAGCATTATTGGAGGTTCACAGGACCCAAGGACATTGGAATCTCCCAATCAGATAGGGATCCTATAAGCCCCCTCCCCATTGAGATTGCGTCTACTAAGTGCTCCCAGGGATGCACAACTAGGCAATTTGAGCAGTTGTACCATCTCGGGTTCTCTCCATGACCAGGAATGAAGCCTGTGTCATCCTGCCCATCCTCCAGGCCGTCACTCTCCCCATGACTGTGCAGGACGTTGCCTAGGTCCCTCCTTGCAACTCATACTCCGTGTTCCCCTTCCTCTTCCCTTCCCAGATGTACTCCATTTCTATTCTTCTGACAGCCTCCACAATTATACTGTTCTCAAATACGAGGAAAGAAAGATGATTTCCTGGCACCACTCAATCAACCCCTGATCTCTCCTGTTTGGAGAGTACCTATCATGCATCTGGGCTGCTGGGTACTGAGAGGGAGAGAGTACTGACAGCATCCACATATCCAGTGTCCATTCTGTCACTGAGATGACCTTCTTTGGGACACATTTTAGCCAAAAACAACCTCAATATTTCCCTTAACCTTAAAATATGTTAAGCGAACCTGTTGTCAATCATTTCTCCTATTTTCAAAAAATCTGGAAACACTATTGCATGGGGAGATCTGTATTGATCTCAGTTCAAATGGTAGCTAATGCACATACATTCAGGTACTAGACACTTGTATACTATTCAACGTGGATCTTGTGTTGATATAGAAATGTTTCTTAATTTCTATAGTTATTATACTATGATTGACTTAAGGAATTTAAATTTGTATCCATTAAATCACTGAAAAAACTGCCTAACATTTTATACTGTTCTGGTTGTACAGGACAGTGAATGAAAAAATTATTCTCAATCAACTTAGTGAGTAAATTTCCATGGTACCTTCTTCTGGTACGGGAAGAGTGTGCACCTGATGTGTGACCAGAAGAAATCTGCTTTCTTTATGGATATGGTTGTCCTGGGTGGCACATATTGTGCTTCATTGCTATGGTAATTTCCTGGGAAATGCAAAGAATTAGAGAGTAAGTTTGGCATCTTGCTGGCAGAAGACCATAGAACAATTCATCATACTTTACACATATTCAACCTCCCACTATCCCTACTCGCCAGCTTCCCAACAAATCTCATGCTTTTAAAATGGACTTAGGAAGATGTCGATCTTTGGTTTGCATTGAAAACAGCCAACAACCAGGTTTGGTGGGCCAATCCTGTTACTTAGCAGAGACATTAATACAAATGCAGTAAAGCGCAGTCACCACACCTGATGGCCAGGGTTGACATCACATTAAGAATCTGCATGTACCTGACAGAGGTAGGAGAGGGCTCTGTTCCTCAGTTTCCTGTTCTCACATGTGAACATGTTAATATGCTATGCTCATTTGTGTGCTGTGATGGGGCTGAAAGTGATCTACTACAAGTGAAACCTCAAGAACAGTAAAGTGTGCTGCTTCACAATTCACAAGATTTGGGTCTAAATTAAACTCGAGTCATAATTTGACTCTGTTTATATTAATAGTGTCTTAGGATAACTACCTTAAGTTGTTCATTTGCCAAAGCCTTCAGACTACATCAAGTCCCTCTTTCCACTGGCAGATGGACATGAATGTGAGTGGGGATTCTCTCGTCACACTGGTGAGGTTCTCTTTCCCCACCTTGCAGTACACAATGTACCCTTCTCTGCTCTTTGGAAGAGAGCCAAGTGCTCACAGTGATGCTCAGTCTCTGAAGACGTTCATCTCTTTGAATTACACTTTTTGCCAAGCAAACAGAACTACAGCTATGGTCAGTGGTGGGTGCCTGATTTTCCATCTGAGAAAAGCAGGTTTATTCTCCGCAACAGTACCTGAAGATAAATGTTAGATCCCATTCTAAGCAGGTGGAAAAAGAAAGAGTGACTTCTCCCCAGCTAGACTTGTCAGTTCCTGCTTTCTCCAATTCCTACTGGATCTAGGTGTGGCAGGTGGCTGCATGGCAAGCCACCTGCAGAAGGAACAGACCCTGCCCTACCACACTGTGACTCGAGTGATGTTGGAAAGATTCACTGTGGAGCCTCGGATGAAGAGTGCTGTGTGTGAGGAAAGTGGCAAGAATGATGTACCATGACCAATCATGCCACAAGACCTGCCAGGAGGTGAGGTCCTGTTGTCACTGACTCTGTGACAGATATTGTACTACATGTGATTTGTTTTCCTGGTATATTGACATCTGTTGGGCGTACAATGAACACATTTAAATTGTACTGTATGATGCACTTTTATATACATACACATTCATGATGTAATGGTGATAGGATTTTTTTATTGAGATAGTCGACACCATTAATTATAATGTTTAGGGAGGTATATACATCATGGAAACACACTGTACACCAAACTCTCTCTCACACACACACATGCTCACACACAGACACACAGACACACAAGCACTGAGAGTTACATAACATGGATTCACATGTAGACAAACCTACCTCCCTGAACACAAACATACACCACTTAATGGCACTACCACTGCTTCCACAGATGCTATGTGACCATAGGTCTTTTCTGGGAAAACCCCTTTGGACTGCCATGTGTCTTATTCTAATTACAGCAGGAGTTGGAATCAGGGTGGCTCTGCCCAAGAAATCTGCAAGAAAGCCACACCTTTCTCATCTTCCATATTTCTCCTCCCAAGTGAGGGACTCCAGAATACATACCACTTTCACATTCCAGTGGGGTGCTCTGCAATGTCATAAAAGAACACACTGTGAGGGTCAGATCATGCTGTGTTTTGTTTGCACAACTCTTTAGTTATCTTAGTGACATGAGCAAATGAGATGGGAAAGAGCAATAGAGGCCAGCGAACCCCAAAGCAAGAGCAGAGCAAACATAATAATAGACAAAGGCATCAAAGATTCCTAGAGGGTATACGTCCCAAGCCCTTTTTAAAATTTTTAAATGTCTATTTATTTTTGAGAGAGAGACAGAGTGCAGCTGGGAGAGGGTCAGAGAGAGAAGGAGACACAGAATCCGAAGCAGGTTCCAGGCTCTGAGCTGTCAGCACACCCCCTTATGTGCTGCTCGACCTCATGCTCCGTGAGATCATGACCTGAGCAAAATTTGAACACTTAAACGACTGAGCCACCCATGTACTCCCCTAGTCTATTTGGAAAAATGATATCCAAGAATGAAAATTCGCTGCTGGTGAAGAGCTCACTATCCTGCAGATGGTACCTGATTCTGCTATTTTGAAACACCTTTGTAACCATGTATCTGTTGGTAATGGATTGTCACTGGACATTGTCACTTTTAAGTAAGTGGTATATACTAATCAGTGTGCACACACTGAGAGTCATGTACCTTAATTCTATTTAAGGAGAAATAAAATAATCTTTATTCTTACACAAGGAAAGGCAAGCTTACCTCCGAAGTCGATGTGGTATCTCCGTCTCTGCTGTCAATGGAAACTTCTTCTGTCCAGTCACTGATGGAACCTAACAAGATACACAGATAGTTTCAGGATGCCAGTGGGACTGCTCAGGAATTTTTTCTGGGTTTTTGCTTCATGGAGTTATTGACACAAGTATATGGAGATGGGTGGTTCCTGAGTATCAACTGACCTGCTGCTGGGTCATCCTTGGTAGATAAAGAAAGGTAAAGGAAAGGAGCAGGGAAGGAAATAGAAACAGGGACTCTGAATTTTAGCTGCAGGGAATCTCACCAATGTGAAATATTGGAAACAGTGAGATGCATGCTATGCTTTGCTGATGGAGTCCTATGACCCAATGCCTCTTTGAAGTTCAGGAAATGATCCTGCATTGTGGACAATTTGAAGACAATGTGTGTGCCCTGGCTGTGCTGGAGATATGCAACCAGGGTGGTGGGAACAATCCTCACTACCAAAGTTTACTGTGGGTTCCTGTTTACCAGCGTCCTTTTAGTGTGCACTACAAGGTTTGGGCATGTCTTAAGGCTTATAATACTGTTATGAAATTGACTAGAAATCTTCCTGATTCTTCTCTGCCTGGACTCCATATGAGAGATGATCCTAGGTGTGAAAGATATCTGGCCAGTTATTTCTCCATCTCCATCAAGGGAATATGAAACAAACATTCAGGTACAGCAGTTCTGAGGGAAGAATGTACTATTGTAGGCAGTGTGCGCAATAAGCCTGACTTAGAGTCCTGGAAATTGGACACCTGCACTCTGTGTAAGTAGCACTTGTCTTCTGAAGAAACACAAATTCCACACATATCACATCACATCACATCACATCACAGGGAAACAACCCACGACCCTCATACACAAAAACCACACCACCTAAATGACCTCCGTGCTGTCAGGAACTGTGGAACAAGGTTACATTTTTACCATACAATCCATTTTTCTCACAAAACCCCATCCGCCACTCCCAGCAGGAACCCAGAAATCAGGGATTCTCTCCAGACCAAAACAGATGTGAAAGCCTCACCCTCAGAGTCAGCAAGAGTTGTTCTCAAGAAGTTTCCAATTCCAGAATATATACTATGAACCATTACTGTGGTCTCACCCTGCAATTACAGAAAAAATGTGTGCGGTTCACATCATCCTGTGCACAGGGTTTGCATGTGGATTTTGTTCTCAGGGTGATGTTAGCAGCTAGTCGGAATGCAGGTTTTGAGTCAATGACTTCAAACAATCATACAAAGGTGACCTGTGAAAAGGCTCCTGTTTTCAAGGCCACATCTCGCAAGTCACTTTAATCAGCACATACAAAATTCTTTTCCACAGAGGACAATTATCTCCTGACAAATGCTGACTACCATACAGTTTCTCACTGGTGGTGTCATTACTTTTTTCCCTTGGGAAAATCATATCAGTTGGTGATAGAATCTCAGGAAAAACCTTGAGCAGTAGTAAATTGGATATAACCTCACGGATGGCCAAGCACAGATGTTCATATCTTAATTCCTTTGAAATTGAAGTAAAGCAATAGTGCTCTTTCAGAAAATATCTTTACCTGAGGAAGAGTTATAGGTGCTTCCTCTGCCTTTGTGCTGGGAAGCTCTTGCATCAGGCCCTTGGGGGCAGCTAGGAGGAATCAGAGCAACTGTCAAGACACTGGTGGGGCAGCTCAGGAACTAGTCAGAGGTTTTACTGATTGAACATGAGGCGAGTATGTGCATGTGGGTGAAGAGTAATTATGGACTGTGCTGCAGCTGGGCATTCTCTAGGGGGACCAAGGACGGCACAGAAAAGGAGCAGGAAAGATATGGGCAACAGAGCTTTTGTCTTTCTAGCAAAGACGATCCTGATGAAGGTGAGATAGTTAATGAAAGTCATGGAAGCCATGAAGTACCTTGTATATCAAGATTGAGTCTCATAGCCTCTCTTGATGGCTTGAAGGTCAGCCAGGTTATCACTGTCTTCCTCTTTGAAAATCTGTTCTTCCTCCAGAATCCTCATCGTGTATCTGCTAGTATTTTATATTCAGCATGTCTACTTTGGAATTTGTCATTGATGAAAGGCAACTTTGAATGTGAAGCTGTATTTCATCCTAGGAAATAATCCTCTTAGATTTCCTCATGAGTCATTTGTCATAAAAATTATTACATCTACAAGCCTTGAAAATACTGACATCCCACCATGTGAAAGAAAACACTATCAATCTCCGAATATACTCCTCCCACTTTTCTTTGGTGTATACAATTTATGTGTGTCCAGTGAGTCAGTGGCTGTCCATCATGGCCCACGCCATCCAACACATGAGAAGTTCCTTACTGAGGGGAGGCCTGGAATGAGCACTGAAAATCTCTACCATTGCTGTGCAGGAGGTTTGAAATAAGAGTGCTAGACACATAGCTTACCACCCAGTTTTACTTTGAAGTCCTGTTTCAGAATGGCCTGTGCTTACAGTATCATAGTATTTATTTCCTTTTGTGTTCAGGTTTATTCCCTTAGTTTGAGAAAGTTCATGGGCAGGGGAAGAGCACAGAGAGAGAGAGAGAGAGAGGGAGAGAGAGAGCATCCCAATCAGGTTCCATACTATCAGCACGGAGTTTGACAAGGTGCTCGATCTCCAGAACCTTGACAGCATAACCT
The DNA here is from genome assembly GCF_014898765.1 of Herpailurus yagouaroundi. Classification (NCBI taxonomy): domain Eukaryota; kingdom Metazoa; phylum Chordata; class Mammalia; order Carnivora; family Felidae; genus Herpailurus; species Herpailurus yagouaroundi. Next base: position 993,640 of record NW_024412443.1, read on the forward strand.
GGGCCATAATAGAGTCAGACACTGAACCGACTGTGCCACACAACAGCCCCCAGAATTGGAGCATTTCTAATGCTTATGAGAATGTTATCAAATACACTAAGTGATCTCTCTCTTCCTTTTCTGCTATTGCCCATGTATAAGCAATGACCTCATCTATGAGAGATGTGGACCGACACTGTCCTCCATGCAGCATCACAGCTTCCCGAATCTCTTGGCTGACCATAAGAATGTAGCCTTTCTATGTGCATTTGAGACCAATGGCATGCCCAAATTATCTGCACCTGCTTCTGTGCCCTGCTTATGTGACCATTTAGGCCACTGTGTAAGTTTGGGAAGTGATTGGGCCTTGTAGAGTCTAGCATTTCCAGGCAGCTACACATTGCTAAAATTCATTTCCTCTGTGACTAAGGGTGTCATGGCTGAGTGCTAGGTGTATATTAGTAGTCCAGAGCAACTGGGGACTGACTCCTGGGTTCAGACCTTGGCTTTCCACGTAATAGGGCAAGGGTTTGGGTCATACAGAATACATGGTCATAGTGCTTTACTGGACATTCTCTCTCCATACACCTTAACCATCATAACCAGGAGGAACCCAGAACAAGGATGCAACCTTCTTTATCCCTTAGAGTTTTCAACAAAGACTGATTTTCCTGAATATGTACACTTTTCCTTTGCCCCAGCGTCAGTCTGTAGTTGAGAAAATAAAACACGATGAAGATCACACCATCCTATACACTTTGGCACAGGTCTTTTGTTTGGTGAAGATCAGGAATTAAAAGATTGGGTACACTGGTTGTGTTATTGCCCACCCCCAAGTTAAGGAGGACACATGTAAGGATTTTGTGCTTTTTATGGAAGATGTGTCAAGTTCATTCTTATTACCAAAGGCAAAATTCTCTTTAGGAGGAACATGCCCTGCTGAAGAAAGTGTTCACTTGCATATGGTTTGAAATGGGGGATGTCATGTTTTATGGCCCCTTCATAGCTGCTGTCACTTGGTAATAGACTTTCACTCAGCATTCCCCCAAGCCAGGAAACTGCATATCTCATCATTAAGGTTATTAGATTTCCCTCCCTGTATTCAATTGAAGAGGTAAGAAAGGAAGTAACATTTCTATCTCAGAGAAAGTAGGGCGAGATTACCTGATTTCCTGGGTAATTCAGAGAAATAGAGAATAAGGTTGGCATCTTGCTGGCAGAAGACCATAGAACAACTGGTCATACTTTACTCATAGTTCAACCGTCCATTCTCCCTACACTCAACATCTGCTTGATAAATTTCATGCATCAAAAAATGGACTTAGGAAGATGTTGAGCTTTGGTTTGCACTGAAAACGGCCCACAGCCAGTTTGGTGGGCCAATCCTGTTATTTAGCAGAGACATTAAGAGAAATGCAGTAAAGCACAGTCACCACATGTTATGGCCAGGGTTGACATCACAATAAGAATCTACACACACCTGACAGAGGTAGGAGAGGACTCCATTCCTCCATTTCCTGTTCTCACATGTGAACGTGTTAATATGCTGTGCTCATTTGTGTGCTGTGATGGGGCTAAAAGTGATGTACTACAAGTGAATCCTCGAGAACAATAAATGTTGGGTGCTTCACAATTGCTCTGTAAGTGTTCTGTTACTGCATGTATGCAGAAGGAGCTAGACAAATAATGGTTTACTCCAGAGAGGAGAGTTGGAGGGCTGTATCATGTCGGAGGGTGTAAGTTCAGTCTCTCACCTTCCCGTGGGAATGATTCTCTACAGTTCAGAGAGTACGTATATTATCTACTCTAGTCATCCCCAAGTCAGCACTGTTGGGAGGGCAAGCAGTGGCTGTCACTCATATTTTACAGTGGTGGAGACAGTAATAAGGGACACGAAGTGACCTGATTGGAGTGTCTGCCATGATGTGTGATGAATCCTGGACTGCAAGGTAGTAAGCTCTCTGGGTCAGAGATCCCTGACCACCTGAGATCTTCCCAGGGTCTGTGAGGAAGTGCTCTGGACCTCTGAATCAAGAGCTGTCCTCACTTACAGACATCCTCCTGTCCTGAAGTTTCTATGGGAGACAGTGGGTGCTTGGCAGGAGGGGTCTGTGCTACAAAAATAATCTGAATCCTAACCCAGCATCCTGCCTCTCTGTTTCAGTTGACAGAAAATATGGTGCAGTTTTTCCAAATCAAGCCCCAATGGAAGACCAGGGAAGTGCACCTTTGGCCATCCTCCCCTAGCTTTTCAGAAAGTCACCTCACTCACCCACGGCATTCCCAATAGCCATTTGACCACTCACATGGACGAGTGATCTTCTTGGTACCAAAGCTGATTCAAAATTTTGGGATTCCAAACCAACTGCCACACTAGGACTCAGACAAGAATTCACTACCCTTCAACTGGCCAACCCTGGATAAGAAGTTCATGGGGATGAACAGGAAAGTTACCATCTGTGCTGGGGCTTGCTAATGGAATGAATTAAGTCTACAAGGCTCAGAGTCTTACTACTGATCTGAGGAAAATCCTGAGGGCCCTGGAATGAGTTCTGGTCTAGAGGCCTAGAGCAAGCTTGGATGCAGTGGCTGCAGAAACACCTCCTTGCCCCTTTCTTCCTCTCCCATATCTAGTCTTTATTCTTAGATCTCTTTATCCTATCTGGACATTGTACATGCAGAGGGAAGATTCCTGTCTCTTCTTAGAGGTCTCCTAAGAGACACAGTCTGGAGACCCCACTTCAGGTCTCCCTTTGATGGTTATCAGACAGTCCATTATTTAGTTGCCAAATATTCCTTCCACCGACCAAGTGGCATGTTCCCTTCTCCATTGCACTCAGGCATCACCCAGACAGCTCATGCTCCCTTCCATATCATCCCAGGAAAATACCCAAGAAATCCCAGTTTATTTCCTTCTAAAATGTCCCGATTTAGACTGCTCATATTTACATTCAGACTTGGACATCTGCATTGAGGAAAGTTGAGCTCAAATGCCCTTCCATGTCATGTCTGTTGCTGGGGTGGAATCAAGATTCTCCTGACCCAATGAGAGCCGTGTGGGTGCATTCACTGTGTGTGTTCCCAGTAAGACTGTGTACATAATAGGCATTCACAAATAGCACAGTTTTCAGTATTGAGGAAGATCTTTATGAAAGCCAGCTCCATGGAAAAATCAAATGTAGAACTTAAGTATTACAGCAAAATAAGATACTACATTCATAGAACTCAGTTGACAGGGGTGGAGGTGAACACCAAGAGAAAAGTTCAGTAAAAAATAGCCTACTTGAAAGAACAGAATTCAGAAAATCAACAGGAACATACTTAAAGAACAGCAATTCACATTTCCTGTCATGGGGAACTTCTTACCAGTGACCAAACTGCAACAGCTCAGCTCGCACAGTGACAGGAAAGGAAGCAAAGGTGCATCATCACATCTCCATGGCAATGAGTCATCAGAGAACTTTCAGAGTGAAGGCACCTCTATATTCTGTGGGTCCAGCTTGCTCCTGTCTGACCTAGTGTGTGTCCTCACAGGCAAGTGGGCCATTTAAGATGGTATGTTTGGTTTCAAAACCTGAATCCTATCCCACACCATATTCTTCTCTGTTTGTGAAGACAGGGATAACAGAAAAAAAATGTCCTGCCTTCTAATGAAGTTAACCGAAATTTTCAGTTTGGAGAGGAATAAATGGAACATGTTCAGAACAAAAAGAGATTCCTTTCTTGAGTAGAAATCCCAGCTCATCCCATTTTTGCAATTCCTTATTAATGGGACATATTTAGACAAAACAATTCACATTTGTTCTAGAGAGAAAATGAGCATCAATAGGAATTCAGTTTTAAAATGTCATATTACTCTCTCAGCACATAACTATCAAGTTATATCTTATCCTGTATTACATATCTTTACACTGTATGCAACAATATCTGTACATTTAGTTAACTCTTCTGAACTCCAAGAATATTGTCACTGGTGCAATACATATTCATGGAGCAATTAATAAAGTATGACTCGATGTATTCAGTAAAAGTATAATCAAGGCTATTTTTGTCTCAATGTATTTATTACTGTGTTTATTGATTCCTTTATTTCCTTATGTATTTAGTTATTAATTTATTTGAAGAGCTTGAGATGGGGAGAGGGTATGAGGTAGAGAGGGGAAACCATAGCATGCTTCATGCTAGCACGGAGGTCGACATGGAGCATAGTCCCAGGGTCCTGGCATGATGACCTGAGAGAAATCAAGATTCTGACATTCAACAGGTGGAGCCACCCAGGTGCCATCTGCTAAATGAATAGTGTCACATAACAAAACTATACAATTATATATGTGTTCTGACTCTTCATTCATCCAGTAATTACCACAATCCTCACCATATGGTCATGAAAGCCATAGGCATGAAGGAGAGCAGCCACAAAAAACATGGAACAAGTGAATTTTATCACATAAATGGAGAGTGTTGCCATATTTAAAATGCAGTAGGTACCCTTCAAGGAATAGCATGCTATGCAACAAAACTCTCTCAATGTGGATTCATTCAAGTACCCAGAAGGAATCAATCTAATGGGGCATGAATGAAGTATAAAACTGGCATAATATCCATGGTGCTTATTTTCACCAAGGATTACCCCATTGAGGGTCAACTGGTTGGGAAAGAACTGCAAATATTACACTGCTTTGAATAAAGGATGTTTTCAATTGGGAGAGAGCTTCTCTGTATCTAATAACTGGCTTAAAAACGAAGTAATAAATGAAGAGTATGTCAGTAAATCTAGGTAAAACCCTCTGAAAATTCTTGTTGTGGTGGCAGTGGCACATGGTTGCTGAATTAATACACCTCAAAGGACATCCAGAAGTGTTAACGCTTCTGACTTCCAGAGGCAAAACCCAGAATACAGGAGAATGGGGCAGATTGAAAACTCTGATGTTAATGTAGGTTCTAAGTTAGCATTTCATTTTGTATGGGTGTGTTTTCAAAAGACCTTCCCCTTGCAAATGCTGGCAGGATACACTCACTTGACTTTGCTCATGGTCATAGATTGAGGAATTTGACAGGGAATGTGGGGGTGCATCTTTTCAGCTCTATGATGTTGGGGCCTCAGTAAGAAAAGCCTGCTGGCACTGAGCTGGAATCTTCTGGATGTGACTCCTTCTCATGTTTGTTCCCAAAAATGCATTTGGCTGGAGGACCTCCGTGAGACTTCCCATTGGCCTAGGCTTTACCAGCACATGTAGGCTTCTTAAAGGCTGAGGGCTCCACAGGGTGGTGAATCAAGTGACCCAGCAGGGGCTCACGGAATTTTTCCAGCATAAATGTGGAAGTTACACAGCATTATTTTTAGGGTGCCTGTCCAACTCATGTAAGCACTAGTGTGTCCTCTGATCCTAGGGAAGGGAATAAACCCACCTTTCACTAGGAAGCATGCCAAAAGAATTGCAAGCTGGTTTGTTATCTTGCCACATGGATAGACAAGTCTTACAGCTTACTAGCTGTCATCCCATTCCAAAGTCTGTGGTGCAGGCCATGTTGCCCTTTGGCACAGGGCCCAAGTGGAAGAACAGCATGGGTTGAATTCCTGCCTCCACCCTCATGAGCTGTTTTGGAAGGAAACACATTTAGAAATACTTCCAGAATGGTTATAAGACAATAAAATGGAATGCATATGAAGAATTGTTCTATCAGGGACTCATGTCTTCCACTGACACATCAAGACCTGATCTGTCAGAGGCCCTCCGCATAGATATATGCAATGTGCAGCGTCCACATATCAATTATGCTGCACTGAAGCTAAAAATGAAACCACAACAATAAAAGCCAAAATCAATCCTCTAGCTCTCTACTTATTGCCCTCATGGTAAATTTCTGCCTTGAACTACAAATTCTGAGACGGTAGTATTCAAAGTGTCTTGCCATTATTTCCATGAAATTCATTATTTGAACATCATAGTTTATTTTGTGTATTTTAAGTTATTATTTAATTTTTGAGAAGGGGAGGGGCAGAGGATCCAAAGCGGCTTCTGTGCTGACTGTAGAGAGCTCGAGTTGGAGCTCGAACCCATGTACTGTGAGATCATGTCCTGACCCAATGTGAGAAACTTAACCAACTGAGACCCCCTGACTACCCCCTGGAAATCTTACTTTATATTTGAGGAAAAGTAGAATTCTGACTAAAATATTTTCACATTTCAGTTGATTTCTTTAAGCATTAAAATATGATTTGCAATATTAGTGAATCAGTAAACCTCAAATAGCAGACAAAATATTTAGTTTTTCATTCCCATGCTAAAGTCTTTTGAGCCACACTAGGCCTCGGTTCTCTACCTTGGGCCTTCATGATGCATGTAATTTCCACATGAATATAGGTATTATGTAACTTGTAAGCATTATATGATATGAAGTAATAAATCCACAATATATCATGGAATATAAACATTTGAAACAAAGTTCTTGTCCTGCCAATCCTGTCCAATATAAAAACCATTTTTATGGGTATGTATTCAGGCTTTTTCTGCCGTTCATAAATAAATATATATTTGTCCATATGTATGTGAATTTTCTACCAGTGAGATTAACTCACATTATCCTGTTGTGCAAGTTGTCATTTACAGGAAACCATTAAGAGCATCTTTGTAAATCCGTAACACAGTGACCTCACTCATGTGAACATATGCTCAGTATTCCACTGCACACACCATTAGAAGCAATTCACCGTGAACCAGTTTTTTTTTTGTTACAATTTTGCTGTGTGAGAATCCTCTGTATATTTGTTGACGTATAATGAAGAATTCTGTGGATGAGGCTTCTAGAAGTGGGAATATGTAGTGTCAATTTTGAACAAATCTACTTGTAGAAGTATCCTGGATGAAGACATACGAGGTGGTGATGGTCAAGGACACCAGAGGACATACCAGGTGGATGGCACATGTAAGTCATGAAATCCCATACTGAGGATGGGAGGCAGAGAGTTGGCTGGAGAACAGAGCAGGCTTGAAAGCATACAGGGATCATGAGAGACTTAGGAGGGAATGATACACAGGGAAATCAGGAGGAGGGAATGAGTGAAAACATGACAAGGAAAGAGAGTATTCAGGAAAGGCAACCAGCTCAGTCCCTGGTGGGTGGAAGGGAGGACAAATAATTATGATGCATGGAGTCTGTTTGGGGAGGCAAGGTGGATGGTGTCACATAGTTACAAACTGAGTATGTAATTGATCCCCTTTCCTTATTGTCAAAAACTGTGCAGCATATAAAGCACTATGTGGGGATATAATAGTTTGGGTCAATTCTTGGCAATAGAAGGGGAGAGCCGTCCATGAACACGGATAGCAAACCACGCATAGGGTGTAAGGAGCATCAATTGGAAAGTGGGGTCACTGGAAGAGAAAGCCTGGAGTGGAAAAAGTGGGGCTTCAAGTCAGTGAAGTCAGATGTGGAAGAGACACAACGCTGAGAGGGTGAGGGAGCCCACTGTCTTCTATTATTTTAAGAGTTTAACTGTCACCAAGGCAGTTTATTTCTATTTCTGACTTGATGGAAAGTAAAAAGGAAGGAGGTAGGGTGTAGAGGTACTATCCCCTCCTGTCCAAAGTGAGGGTGTGGTGACTATTCCAGAACAGAAGAGAAACCACATTCGCTCTCACTCTTACCCTGCAGGTTCCTGCACTACATGATACTCCCAGTTCCTCCTCACTTATTTAACATGATTGGTCACCATTGTTATCATACTCCATCCCTTATACAGCCCCCAGTGTTAGTGCAGCTCCCCTCAGTGACCGCCCTGCCTCAGCAAATCCCCCATGCTGCTTCCTGTGCCCATGAATCCACAGCTGCCTCTGGCTGCAGGTACCAGTGGCCCTGGGGACTGTTCCTGTTGTGAATTTAGGAGATTCGCTCCAGGGTGTCCCTACTTTAGACCTTCCCTGATCCTTCATTCTTGGACCCCTCTCTGTAATCCATAGTTATGCCTTCTCCTGTCTGTAGTACATACTCACTGTTTACTCAGTGTCCTTCAAGTTAAAAAATATCTTTTATACTTACACAAATAGTAAAATACAAGTTAGAAGGTAGGCCACATCAGATTTCCTACCGCCTTTTTCAATGCTTTCAATGATTTTTTTATACAAGAAAAAAATCACCAGTTTTAAAAAATTTTCATTCATATTCTTCAGTGAGTTTGCATTTTTTTTTAACACAGAGACTGCACACATCTGAAGAGGTTTACTCAGCCATTTTACTTTTGTGCTGGTATTAGAATCATTTGCATTATTTGTGCACCTGGGTGTCTCAGGCATTTGAACATCTGACTTCACTCAGGTGATGATCTCAGTGTTCCTGAGTTTGGGATCAGGATCAGTGTCTGTACTGATGAGACTGGTTCATTCTGTGCCTCCTTCTCTCTCTGCCCTTCCCCACCTCTCTGTCTCTCTCTCACAAATAAACATTTAAAGAATTACAAAAACAATCACTTTCATTATTTTGAAATCATGAACATGTATTCTTATATAATTCATATTAAGACAATGAATAGAAGTGTTATTTTATAAACTTTGATGGTTTTGCTGAATTCTCCTACCAGTAAGGTAAATACCCTGAGCTGATTGTAATGGATTTCATGTCTCACCTGAAAAACCTCACTACTTCTCACTGCACATTCTTCTGGCAGTACTTACATTCATGGTGTAGTGGTAAGAAAGTGAAAAGAAATATTAAATCATGTCTGTCATTGCAATTACCTTTGATGTCTTACCCTGTATCAATTTTAGATAACAGAAAAGAAATAAAATTATTTACTTTTTAAACCTTCATCTGATTTTTGAGGAGGTAACAGTTTCTTATGAATTTTTGATATTTAAAAGAATATCATGGAAAAGAGTATGTGCTAGGATAATATCCAGCAAGCAAAGTGTAATTACGAAGTATCACTCTTAAAAGCACATGCTCGGGGCACCTGGGTGGTGCAGTCGGTTAAGCGTCCGACTTCAGCCAGGTCACCATCTCGCGGTCCGTGAGTTCGAGACCCGCATCAGGCTCTGGGCTGATGGCTCAGAGCCTGGAGCCTGTTTCCGATTCTGTGTCTCCCTCTCTCTCTGCCCCTCCCCCATTCATGCTCTGTCTCTCTCTGTCCCAAAAATAAATAAACGTTGGGAAAAAAAAAAAAAAAAGCACATGCTCAGGGGTGCCTGGGTGGCTCAGTCGGTTGAGTGTCTGACTTGGGCTCAGGTCATGATCTCACAGCTTGTGAGTTGGTGCCACACATCAGGCTCTGTGCTGACAGCTCAGAGCCTGGAGACTGCTTTGGATTCTGTGTCTACCTCTCTCTCTGCCCCTAACCTACTAGCATTCTGTCTCTGTCTCTCTCAAAAATAAATGAACATTAAAAAAAAAATTTAAAAGCACGTGCACAAGGGTGCCTGGGTGGCTCAGTCAGTTAAGCATCCAACTTCAGCTCAGGTCATGATTTAACAGTCTATGAGTTTGAGCCCCGTGTCACGCTGTGTGCTGACAGCTCAGAGCCTGGAGCCTGCTTTGGATTCTGTGTCTCCATCTGTCTCTGCCCCTCCCCTGCTCATGCTCTGTCTCTCTCTGTCTCAAAAATAAATAAAAAACATTAATTTTTTTTAAATAGCACATGCACAATGACAAGACAAAGAAGCTACACAAAAAGCATAACCTCAGTAAGGCATGACACAGACAAGGTGCCAAATTCCCACAAGCTCTATGTGACACTATCCGAATAACAAAATACAAATGACACAATCCTGCCTCACTACCTCCCAGGGTTACACGACATATCTTGAGCTTTCCTGGAGAGAAAATCCAGTTCCAGAAATGTCTGTAGGAGACTGAAGGGGAAAGCCAGCAGCAGGCCTGAACCAACATCAGAGGAGAAATTCCCCAAGTGTGAAGACAAATATCAGCACATGGGGAGACCTTAGCCCTGACCACAGGATAGGCAGGTGTCACACACAGTGCTGTGGGCACATGGGGTTCATGAGTTGACAGAAGAGCTCTGGAGACACTACAGTGAAGGGAAGAGAGACAGGAAGGGGACATTTCACATCTGCCTGCCACAAGGTATAAGGAAAAACTGAAGAAGATACAACCAAACTCACTCACAATCACAGAAAAGGTCTATGAGATAAAACTAAAAAAACTGTCTAGTTAACACATATTATCATTTTTTGTAAAAGAACATAACAACCACGGACTAAACTCTTGAAAAAGCTTGGAGGATGCAACAATGTACAAGATAAAGAGTGACAAGGAGACAATAGCCATGAGAAAATAAAGATGAAAACATGGAAATGTACAATTATTTTATAGATCACTAATGAAAAGATAAATCATGTGCATTTTGATAGGCAATGTGTTAAAATTGTAGCCACAGCAATAGATGAACATGGCTTTGCATTAGAGTGATGTAAGTGACATGAGCCTCAGTTTCTGTATATTTAAAGACAGTGGTGGTGATGTGGCCACAGAAATGCACACATTCCTGATACCAGGGAATGGAGTGTTTACAGCGGCACATGTTATGTGATACAGTACCCATGAAAGTGCACAGTAGAAAGATCACTACAGACAGGAAGGAATTGGAAGGTATGAAGAGTTGAATGCAGGGGGGACAATGGCCTGACTGCTGGTGCCTCAAGGTTTCTCTGCAGGTCGTGGAAATACTATCAACTTCATCATGGTGGTGGTGACCAAAGCCCATAAATGTACTTAGCATCATTTATATCTATTGTTTAAATGTTCTCCAGGCCCTGGTGCATGTGTAGTTGGGCTCACATGCATGTGTTCCTGGGACCTCTGTGCTACCTCAGGCAACACTATAATCTGGGTATCACTCCTTCTTCCTCAAGGACTGGTCTCAACACAAAGAGGACTCCCCCATTGGAGCCTCCACAGAAGCTTTCCAATTAAAGAGAGTCAAAGATAAGGTCTATGGGATCAGGGGGTTTTGTCTTACTTTCTCGCTATCAGAGAAACACTAACTAACAGTAGCTGTTCCCACTGCCATGAGAGAGAGCACGGTGATAGTCAGTCTTGTCCTCAGGCTGCAGCCCAGAGATGAGCGGAACCCCTGCATTGGCTGAAACATCTCTGGATTCAGAGGAGCAGCTGGGGATCCAAGATCCCAACTGTGTACTTGAGTGGGAGTAGTCATACAGGAGGGAGCACATGTGCACACATGTGCACACACTGCTCAGCACTGCACTGAGGGGATAAAGCCCTGCAGCCCAGCCTTGATTTGGGGCCAGAAGGACCTAGCTCTTGTCTCCACCATGGCATGGGTCCTCCTCAGCCTCCTCCATGATGTCACAGGTCACGTGAGGAGAGTTCTCACTGTCTCCATACCAACCAGTACCCACAGGCCCTACCTGAGTCTTGTCTCCTCCAACAGTGGTCACCAGCCTCCCAACTGAAGCCCTATGAAGAAATTCCTAATAAGTATTGAAAATGAGAAAATGGTAGGCAAGAACAGGAGGAGTGCTGCATGCCCATGTCTGAAGAATGTCATAAAGAATTTACAATCAAAGAATGCCCCAGGGGCTGGAACCAGGCCCTCCCAATATGGTTCAGAGACAACAGCAGGTAAGAAGGGCTGGGTCCCCACACTCAGGCACCTGAAATGTGTGAAGACCAAGGACAGGCTGTTGAAAGAACATGGAGGAGTTCAGAGTTGATGTCCTGTGGGATGTGAGAGGCTCCCAGCAGCCAGCAGTGTGCTCCAGATTCCCTGGGTGAACACAGGATGGGTGGCAACAGCCACATGGAGACATTTCTCTGTGACTATCTTCACTGTGTGTCCTACACTTGACTTTTTTTCTTTTAAGTGTGTGTGTGTGTATGTGTGTGTGCGTGTATTATTAGTATACCAACAAACGTCAAAACATAGCCTGACACCAAAGCCAGCAAATCAGTGTCTGGGAATGTACTGCCTCTCTGTACTTTATTTTTCCCATTACATGACATGCCCTGAGTAGAGAAGCTGCAAAATGACATACACGAAGTGTATTGGTATTTGTCACGATACCAATTCTCCAAGCCATTAATTCTGTAACAAAATGAAGGATTGAAATTAGATGCAAGTTATGCAGCAGGAGGGAAAAACTCTGACATGAATGCATCACACATGGACAAAATGAATGTGTCACCTAAATTACTTACCAATGAAGTAATACGAGGTTTGCACTATCTTGACAGAGGTGAAAACACCTTAAGTTGCCGTGGTTGTACATTCTTGCCCTTCCCAAAGATGGGGATTCCTCTTGGGAGTAAGATCCTAAGAGAATCAGACAGAGTGTATTGGAACGACCATATGTAGAAATTAGACAGGGACCTGTAAGCTGCAAAACCTAGGTGGGGCTTTCAAGTGCCTGCCCTGTGACCAGTAGAGGGTGCTGTGCTACCACCCTGAGGCCCCCTACTCAACTGCTTAAAGGAGACCAGTCATAGGAGCCAGGACCTGTGTGTTGGGCTCTGTGATCCCTGCTGGAGACTCAGCAGGTGTGTCCCCTCTGTCTTGGCAGAGTCTCTTGAGCAGGTACCTGTGTGTTGTTTTTTTTTTTAATTTTTTTTTTCAACGTTTATTTATTTTTGGGACAGAGAGAGACAGAGCATGAACGGGGGAGGGGCAGAGAGAGAGGGAGACACAGAATCGGAAACAGGCTCCAGGCTCCGAGCCATCAGCCCAGAGCCTGACGCGGGGCTCGAACTCACGGACCGCGAGATCGTGACCTGGCTGAAGTCGGACGTTTAACCGACTGCGCCACCCAGGCGCCCCGGTACCTGTGTGTTTTGTTAGCAGGCACATCATCCCAGGATTCTCCCCATAGGTGAAGACAACCCCCATCCACCTCAGGGTGTGGTGTGGGCTGAGTTCCAGCACCAGGGCTCAGAGAGGTATTGGCAGCCATTGAATGAAGCCCATTTGCATGGACAGCCCCTCATATGGCAGGGGATGGAGGAGAGAAGGAGGCCCAGGGCAACCCAGCCCAATGTGGGGACCAGAGGCAGGGTGACCATGGCCTGGACTCCAGTCCTCCTCTTGTTACTCTCTCACTGCACAGGTCCAGCAAGGCCTTTGGGACACAAAGACATCCTTGAGCTTGTGACAGCAGTATTGTCACTATTTTTGAGAAAATTTACTGTTTATTCCCAATCACCCATGAGTGTTTGCGTTTTCAGGCTCTGTGTCCCAGTGAGGTGACTCAGCCACCCTCCAGGTCTGCAACCCTGGGATCTAAACCCAGCCTCAACTACATGCTGAGCAGGGGCTTCAGTGCTGGCAGCTATTATATCAGTTTGTTCCAGAAAAAGCCAGGTTGGCCTTCCCTGTATCTCCTGTGGTTCTACTCAGACTCAGTAAGCATCACGGCTCTGAAGTCACTAGCTGCCTCTCTGAACCCACAGATGGCTCAGCCAATGCAGAGCTTCGGCTCATGTCTGGGCTGCATCCTGACGATCAGGCTGACTGTTACTGTGCTATAGCTCATGGCTGGGGAGCAGCTACCATTACTCAAAGTGTCTCAGATGATGAGGAAGGGAGATAAAATACTTGCTCCTTCAGACCTTGACTCTGAGCTTCTTTTCAGTGAGAAACTGATGTGGAGACACATGCACGGGACACTGTTCTACTGAAAGACCTGTCAGTAAACTAGGGTAAGAGTGGCACCTGGGTAGTTCAGTCTGTGAAGAGTAAGAGTCTGGACTTCAGATCAGGTCACTGTCTCACTATCATCAGATTGAGCTTCACATCAGGCTCTGTGCAGGGTGTGAAGCCCCCTTGGGATTCTCTCTCTTTCTCTCTCTTCCACCCCTTCTCAAAATTGAATAAACACTAAAAAACTGGGGTTAAGAGGCTCATGTTTGAATGTAAAGTGAGACAGCATAGGACATCCCAGGAAGACAGGGATGGATAAGGTGTCAGAGCCCAACTGCACATCCCCATGGGTTCTGGAGATGAAAAGGAATAAACACTGTCTCTGCACCTGAACGTGTTACCAGTGAAAATTCATCCACATGTCACTTTCATCATGTTGTTGCATACAGTGTGATTTTGTGTCACTATTAATTTATCCAGAGCTGACACAATGACAATAACCCTGGTCCAAGACAGTGTCTTCCCTATGCATGATCCTGGACTGTATCCTATAGAATCCCCCTGACAATACAGCTGACACCCTCCCTCCTCTGCTCCCCTGTGCCTCACTGTCCCTCAGGCTTCAGTATCTCCCTTTGGTGCTTCAGGTCTGAACTCCATGTCCATATAAGATTTCAGAGAAAATGGAAATGATATTGTTGCAGTTTCTAGTCTCATGGGCCCATCTCTAGGGAGGAGAATGAGCAGAAAAAAAGAACTGCAAGTTTTCCCCAACATTTTCCTTCCTTGTTTTGTCATTTGACAAGACCTGGGTTACTTCTTTTAAAGATTATTTAATTATTTTCAGGGAAAGAGAGAGAGAGAGAGAATAACCAGGAGAGGGGCAGAGAGAGAGAGAGACTATCCCTAGTCATGCGCTGTGCTGCCAGCACAGAGTCCAATGCAGGGCTCTATCTCACTAATATGGAGATCATTATCTGAGCCAAAAGCAAGACTTGGATGCTTAACCAACTGAGCCACTCAGGTGCCCCAAGACCTCGACTTCTGATTCTACACATCGTTACCATGTCTGCTCTCATTTAGTCCTCAAGAAAACCTGTTCCAGGGATAAAGTTTTTGAGATAATTGCCTTTAAATGCAAGATGCAAGACAACTATCTCGCAAGATGTTCAGAACCAATAAGAGGAACATTAAGCCATCTTGTCCCATTTTTGATAACACGCACACACACACACACACACACACACACACACACACACGTGCATGCACAGAAACACACACAAAATATTCTCTCTCTGAGGGTAAGGTATCCTGGATTTGGCAGTTTCTTGGGATTCTCTGTCCTACCAGAAATCAGGATCAACCTGGGCTCACCCAGCCATCCTCAGTGTCAGATTGTCCATCATCAGAAAACAATAGGACACCATGTGTGACTGTGGTCCTGACACCAAGGCAGCCAGGACATGCCCTGAGTACCTGCTCTCCTGGGAGGAGGCTAGTGCTCAGGAATCCTAAGGCCAGCCCCTATCCCCTGGTCAGTTAAGCTTCTGACCATCTTTAGGCTCCAGTCAGCACCTAAGGTTGATCAGTACATTGACTCTGGGACAGCAGTCTCAGTGTTGCTCCCAGAGACATCAAGTCTCATGGGGACATGAGATACATATGCCCTGTACACTCAGGGCAGGGCTGTCACTCCATCACCCAACACAGTGAGACCTCCAGTCAGGCTGGATCTCTATTAATGTTTGTTCAGTCTTAACTTAGGGCTACAGGGCCTGTGACCTCAGGTACACATTATCTACACCTCTCCAACCCTGTAATGTGACCTTTGACAATAAACTTCTGGAACCCATAGGCTTTAGATAATAGAAAATCCTTTCCTTCTTTCAAGGGTGACTGAATGAGCAATTGCTTATCATGAAAAAGCTGGACACAAGTCACAGGGACTGTAGAAGTCCCCACCCTAGAGATCTGTCTGTGTCTGGTAATCCTATCAATGAGATGGCTCTGAATGTCATGGGAACAGTCCTCTCAAGGAGTCCAAAGGACTTCGAACAGAGCTTTCTTCCCTATAGGACCAAAGCCATGATATAAAATTTATAAGTATACACCTATATGTATGTCTATATCTATATATGTATATCTAAGTCCATACCTACATCTACACCATCTACATCTACACCTATGTCCCTATCTATCTATCTATCTATCTATCTAATAAGAACTGGAATAAAGAATCAAACAAGTTTCCAAAAACTTTGAGATTCTGTTGGATCTAAAAATGTAAGTTAATGCTTTTCCATTCTTGTTCCATCAGTAATTTAACCAAAAATTCCATCCGTATATCCTCTGCAATAAAAACAGATCTGGAAAAGAATATTCACGATTACACCAGCATCTTCACGACTAATGAGGGAAGTACCCTCCTGATGAGGAGGCTACCCACACAAGGATGCACAGGACAGTCCCCACGGTGAGGATCATGAGACCAAACCTTAGCCTGGTTGAGACTGTTGGCCAGGCCCTGAAGCAAACGCTAACCCTGACCAGAAGACTACAACATGCCCTGAAAGCAGCCCTCTGGGAAGATCACTGTTCGACTGTTGTTTCAGACACTGTGTCCTCATGTAGCTCATCCTAACCCTAGCCATGGTTCATGCCTTTAGGGGGCCCAACATCTAGGGCTCAGAAAAGAACAGAATGCAGGCCTGTGTCCAGCACAGAATGATTCAGTGAGTAGCACTAAGGTTCCCCATGCCACTTCCAAGGCTGCCCACACACTCGGCTGGCCCCCAAGCCCAAACCCTCTGACTGACAAGCCCCCTGACACACACCCTCAATTAAGCCTTCCTGGGGAAACACTAAACTGCTATTGCTTCCAGACCTTTCTCAGCATAGGATTTAACCCTAACCCTAGGCTTCGCTCTGGCCTTAGAGTTCTCCTTTCCTGGTTCTGAGAAATGAATGGACCTAAGGCTCCTGGATGGTGCCACATTAGTCAGGGAGGCAGGCAGATGATCACCCAGACATTTTCATGTCTGGGATAGAGTTCCAGGAAGGAATGAGGAGCTGAAACATAAGCCTGTCCCATAAGACTGGCCAACCCCTGAACCCAACCTTAAGTCTGACCTGCATTCTCACATGTGCCCTCAAGTCATTACATGGGGAGATCACTGCACTGCTCACAGTTTGCACCCTGCAACCACCTGGGACGGAACCCTAACCCTAAGCATGCCTCTGGCTCTAAGGGGGTCCACCAAGCATGTGTGAAGAGAGTACTTTGGGGCATTTGACTGGTGCAATATTGGTGAGTGAGAAAGCCTGATGTAAAGCATGATATTTCCACATGAGGCTTATGCCAACAGAAGGAGATCCTGAGCTCAAACCTCTGCTTGGCCCACACAGTCAGCCTGCCCTTGAAGCCAGATCCTAAGCCTCACTCATGCTCTAATAAGCGCCCACCACTCAGGTCTCTAAGGAGAGCCTGCACTGATGTCAGTTCATCCCCTGCCCCCTCCTACTACCTAAACGACTCCTAGCTATGGATCTGGCCTCTAGAGGCACCACACCCCACCTGTGGGCCAGGATCAGAACTGGTGCTCATGGCTACCTGAGATTTCTTCAAGGAGGAAGACAGAGTTCATCATGACATGTACAAGGCCAGAAGGGCCTGCAGAAGAAGATCAAGAGCCCAAACCTGGGCTGCACTGAGACGCTTGGACAGACCCTGGGGCCAAATACTAAGCCTGAACAAACACTATCACACACCCTCAACTCAACCCTCTGGACAGATCACTGCACGGCTCTTGTTTCAGAGGGTGTGTTCTCCAGTGGCTTGATCCTAAGTCTAGCCATGGTTCTTACTCTCAGGGGGCCTACCCCCTAGGTCTCAACAAAGAAGATATTCGGAGCCCATGTATTCACAGAATGATTCAGTGAGAAGCCGAGAAGTTCTCCATGTCACGTCCAGGGTAATGATGGGGATACAGAAGGGGATTCTGAACATAATCTGACACTTTGCCCACTAGACGAACACATAGTCCAACCCTACACCTTGCCCACACATTCCGCTGGTGTCAAGAACAACTCTCAGCCTAATGCATATCCTGACCCTTGCTCTCATGTCAATGCTCCGTGGGGAACATGGCCCTGATGTCAGTCATGACCTTATTCCTCCAAGAACTAACTCTAACCCTAACCTTGGCTGTGGTCTTAGGGGTCTCCCTTCCTAGCACTGAAGAAGAATGGACTTGAGACCCTTGGCTGGCACGACATTCATCAGGGAAGAATGCGGCATTTCACCATGACATTTTCATGTCTGGGATGGAACTCCAGAAAGGGATCCCCAGCTACAGCTGAAGTCTGTCCCATAAGGTTGGCCAATCCCTGAAGCCAAAACCTAAGTCTGATCCATACCCTGAGATGTTCTCTCAACCACTCCCATGGGGGATATCACTGCACTGCTCGCAGTTCGCCCCATGCCCCCCTGGGGAACTGAACCATGTCCCTCTCCATGCCTCTGGCTCTTAAGTTGTCCACCAAGCCAGTGTGAGGAGAGAAGGGATGTGGGGAACTTTGCTGGTGCCAAATCGCTCAGTGAGTAAGCCTGATGTTCACAATAACATTTCCATGCTTTTGAGGCTTGTGTCTGGAGAATGAGATCCAGAGGCCAAACCTCCGCCTAGCACACAGAGTTAGCCAGCCCTTGAAGATATCCCAAAGGCTAACCCATGCCCTATCAGGCACCCTCCACTCAGACCTCAAGGGAGAACTTGGCAATGTTGGCTCATCCATGGTCCCCTCCCAGGAACTAACCCTAACCCTAGCCATCCATCTGGCCTCTAGGGGCGCCATGCCCCACCTGTGGGCCAAGAACAAAATTGGTGCTCATGGCCACCAGAGATTTCTTCAGGGAGGAAGCCAGAGTTCGTCATGACAAGCACAAGGCTGGATGGGCCTGCTATCTATCTATCTATCTATCTATCTATCTATCTATCATGTATGCATCTGTCTGTCTATCTATCTATCATCTATTGGAGAGATTTCTTTAAAGGAATGGGCCCTTGGGGTTGTGGAAATTTGGTGAATCCAGCGTTTGAAGGGGAAGGCTTGCTGGCTGAGGACTCAAGAGAAAGGTGCAGTTTGAATCCAAAGGCTGTCTACAATGGACCTAGGAAGAGCTAGTGTTGCGGATGTGCATCATGAGCCCAGACCTCGGCCTCTCTGAGATGCCTGCCCACACGCTGGAGCCAAATGCTAAGCCTGACAACAATGCTAACACACACCCTCAGCTCAACCCTCTGGGCAGGTCACCCACTTCATAGCTGTTGTTTCAGAGGCTGTGTCCTCCAGTGGCTTGATCATAATCCTAATGGTTCTTGCCCTCAGGGGGACCACCCACTATGTGTCAGCAAACAACAGAATCAAGGCCCATGCCAGGCAAACAATGATTCGGTGAGAAGCCCAGAAGTTCCCCATGCCACTTCCAAGGCAATGATGGGGCTACTGAGGGGGATTCTGAACCCAATCCTACCCCTTACCCACACAATTGACCGGCCCCCTAACCCAAACCCTCAGCCTTATGCTCACCCTGTCCCATGCCCTCAACACAGTTCTCCAGGGGGAGCACAGCCCTGATGTTGGTTCTGACCTTGTCTCCACCAGGGACCTAAACCTAACCCTAACCCTCACCTTGGCTGTGGTCTTAGGGGTCCCCCATCCTAGCTCTGTAGAAAGAACGGACTTGAGACACTGACCTGCATGACATTCGCAAGGGAAGAATGCAGCAGATCACTATGACATTTTCATGTCTGGGGTGGAACTCCACAAAGGGATCCCCAGCTAAAGTTGAAGCCTGTCCTACACTATCGGCCAATCCCTGAAGCCAAACCCTAAATCTGATCCACACCCTGATATGTGCTCTCAACCATTCCCACGGGGTAGATCACTGCACTGCTTGCAGTTCACCCCATGCCACCCTCAGGAACCGAACCCTGTCCCTATACATGCCACTGCCTCTGAGATGGTCCACTAAACTGGTGTGAGGAGAGAAGTGACTTGTGGCACTTTACTGGTACAGAATAGCTCAGCGAGAAAGCCTGATGTTCACAATGATATTTCCATGCTTTTGAGGCTTGTGCCTAGAGAATGAGATACAGAGCCCAAACCTCCACCTTGCACACAGTGTTAGCTGGCCTTTCAAGACAGCCCGAATGCTCTCCAGTGCCCTATCAGGTGCCCTCCACTCAGACCACGGGGGCGAGCTTGCAATACTGTTGGTTCATCCCCAGTCCCCTGCCAGGAACTAAACTTAACTCTAGCCATCAACCTGGCCTCTAGGGGTGCCATGCTCCACCTAGGGCCAGGAACAGAACTGGTGCTCAAGCCACTTGAGACTTCTTCAAGGAGGAAACCAGAAGTTCATCATGACAAGTACAAGGCCATATGGGGCTGCTATCTATCTATCTATCTATCTATCTATCTATCTATCATCTATCTATCAACTATCTATCTATATACCTATTATCTATCTAATTATCAACCTATCACCAATGTATCTTATCTAGCTTCCTATCACCTATCATGTATCTTTCAATCTAGCTACCTAGCTAGCCCTCTTCTACCTATCTGTCACCTATCTATCTTATCCTTTTATCTGGCTGTCTATCTACTTACCTATCTATCACCTATCATCTTATCTATATATCTAGTATCTATCTATCTATCTATCTATCTATCTATTTATCTATCTATCAATCATCTAACTATTGGAGAGATTTCTTTAAAGGAATGGACCCTGTGGTTGTGGAAGTTTGGTGAGTCCAAAGTTTGAAGGGGAAGGCTTGACGGCTGAGGACTCAAGAGAAAGGTGCACTTCGAACCCAAAGGCTGTCTACCATGGAACTAGGAAGAGCCAGTGATGTAGATGGAACTCAAAAGTAGTCTGCTGGAGAGAGCCTCATGGCCTGTGACAGGCTGACCTTTTCTTTTATGCAGACCTTCACCTCATTAGATGGGGCTCAAAAGGAGCCATTGGTAACCAGGGACATGGCCAGGTTTTCAGGCCAGAGACATGGCCAGGATGTCCCAGAAGAGACAGAAGTCACCCTGACTCCTTTTTCTCTCACACACCTGGTTAAGGATGGATGCATCCAGAGACAGGCCCAGATGTCACCCAGCTCAGTGGTTGGCCAGCAGCTGCCTTCACCTGCCCTCCAGCTCACTGGCAGTGGGAACAACTGAATCTTTGCTTTGATGCACCAACAAACCCCATGCCTGGAGCCCCGGATCTCACTTCCTGTCTGAGGAACCTACACCTTGCACCTAGAGAAAGCAACTTGTTTGCAGTGGAGTCTGGGATAGCCCAGGGGTCGTCTGTCTCCCACCTGGAACTCCTCTTAGGTTCCTCTCCCAGGGTCTGTGGTAAGTTCTTAGTCATGACTTTGGTTCACTAGCACATTAACCACTCACCAACCCAATGCCTCGACTTACTTCACTCGAACCAGGACACTTGGAGGCCAGAAGGCAAGACTTATCATGGCGTGGATTCCAAAGCACATTAATTGGCTCATCCTCAATTTTTCTCTTTCGCTCTAAAATGGTTGCCATGTGCTCATCCAACCACACTTGGGTTCAGCTGTGCACGCTCCCAACCCAGTCCCTCACACATACACTAGAGATCACGGACACAGGGACAAATTCCTCGCCCGCGCCTTGCAGGTGGTTGGATTTACGCATTGCCTTCAAGAGAAGTCTCTTTGTGGGGTGCCTGCGGGGCTCAGTCTGTTAAGCATCCAACTCCAGATCTGGCTCAGGTCCTGACCTCAAAGTTGTTGAGTTCAAGCCCCACCTTGGACTCTGCAACCACATAACAGACCCTGCATGGTATTCTGTGTCTCTGCCCCTCTCCTTTGGACACCTTCTCTCAAAATATATAAACTTGAAAAAATCTCTTTGCTCCTACATACAGAACACAAACTTAGCAACTTATAGTGCTCAAAATTCTTACTTTGAAACGGTTGATGATGACGAAAAAAAAACAGCCTTTGAGTTTTACTTGCTTTTCAAGACTCAATTTTGCTTTTCTGGGCATCACACAGGGTCTTTGACAGTGGCTATAGCCTGGGCGCCCCACAGATGTCGGTCATCTCTCCACCTGCAGGCTGCACAGCCCACCAGGCCCAGATCCACCTGGTCTGGGCCTCCCTGCTTCAGAGTCCGTGCATTAAGGATCCCACCTTGGGTGTATGAACCCAGTTTGAAACTGTTGTTTCCACTGGGAAACCTTTAGGGTCCTAAAACTCTGCAATCACCCGCTGAAGTGACCCAGACTGGTTCCCCCAGGATGACCTGGCCCTGACCTTCGCATTGGCTTCCCAGGGTGGCCTGGGTCTCAAGTATCCTGAGCACAATCCCGAAGGCGGGGGAGGGGTTGGGGGGGGTGAGAAGGTAGTAGCTCTGGCTTCTTCTAACCATAATAAACCTCAAGATTTTGCCCAGAAACAGAAGGGCCCCCTGACCTGGCAAATGCAAGAACTCTCCAACCTGGATCCAGAACTAGGCTTCCAAGGCCAAGCATGCTGGCTCCTGACACTCACCATCCTGCAAACACATCCGGGAAATCACAGCCTTCACACAAGGAGCTCATTCTATCAGCACCAGGCGCTGGCGGTCCTGGAAGACGCCTGTGGTGGGGTTGGGGGCGTTGGCGGCGCCTGCCTCCAGGAGCCGAGGAGCCCACCCTGGAGACCACGCCCAGAGCGGGACACTGCGTCCTCCTAGCGCCCTCTGCAAGGGCCCCAGCGCTGTGCCGCGGGACTTGATGGCTCTGAGAACCCCCGCGAGGGCCCCCAGGATGGTGCCACAGATGCGATGGCTCAGACACCCTCAAGATGGCGCCCTTGATGTGGTGGAACTGCGAGACCTGATGGCTCCCATAGCCCTGCGAGGGCACCCCCCCCCACCCTGTGCGGTGGCGGAAAGTGACAGTTGGGACACCCCCTCCATGGTCCCCAGGGCGGAGCCACTAGACATGAGGGCTCTGACAGCCCCTTGAGTGCACCCACCCCGCTGGGCGGTGCCGGGAAGTGACTGGTTGGACACCCCAGCCTCGGACCCCAGGGCGGAACTGCGAAACCTGATGTCTCGGACACCCGCGTGAGGGCACCCTGGGCAGAACCCTGAGACCTGATGGCTCCTGAAATCCCCGAGAAGACTTCCACCCCATGGCTGTACCTGGAGAGGTGATGGCTCCTAAGCCTCGGTTCCCGCTCAGACAGCGCCTCTGAGATGCTCTGGGCAGCTGTACCCACGAATGGCTGAAGCAGTGCTTGCTCCTCTTTTATATACCCCTCTGTCGGACCATATTGAAAACCACACCCCTAAGGTCCGCCTTCTGGCCAGGGCCCTGTGGTGGAGTTCTCGCCCCATCAGGACGAGTCGGGAACTGCAGCCCTGTGTTACTCTGTGGATCTGCAATCCGTTCCAAGATTTTTTTTTTTTTTGGTATAAAAATTTTATTTTATTTATTTTTAAAATTGTATTATTATTTTAATATAATTGTATTAATTATTAAAATAATATTAAGTAATTAAAATATTTAATTAATCATTATAAATCAATTAAATAATTAAAATTAAAATTATTAAAATAATGCAAATTATTATTTTTTATTTTTCTTAATTTTTTAAATGTTTATTTATTTTTGAGACAATGTGAGAGACAGAGTGCAAGCAGCAGAGGGGCAGACAGAGGGAGACATGTGCATTAAACCAGATTGTAATGGAGGGGTTTATTACTTTCTCTCTGCATTCAATCACTCATGTATTCAGCCCTGTTTATTCAGCATGGCCTATGTGCCAGATCTTATGTGAAACACTGTTCTTCAAGATACCTGGATTTGTAATTCAGGAAGCCAAAGTTTATTTTGGTCAAGGAATATTAAATTCCCTACATCTACTGTGTCAAAAAGTACAGCACACTGGAAAAGATGAGCAGGCCCAAATAAATCCCAGCGTTTGCTGATGTCAAACTTGACACTTTATATGCTCCAATTTCTCTAAATTAACACAATGAATACTCTGAAGAGCTTTTACTATTGTTATTTGTCAGGCCTCAGGTTCTTCCCCAATTATTTTCTCCCAAGATATTTTTGCCTATTGTAACAAAATAGGCAGTAATAGTAACAGCAAATGGAGAAAAATGGGGCTGAATGCATAAGGAAACCGACTTCAGGTGACATTGATTTGTATCCAGGAATGCCTAAAAGGCTCTCTAGTGATTCCAAATACTTAAGAGCATATTCATTTCCTTCTAGAAGAAACCAAAATTACCCAGTAATTTAATTCTTATTGAACAAGAAAGGCAGCCAGTTATAGAGACACACACCCATAAACTCACTGGTTTTGCTTTGCCTGTTTCCATGTGCTTGAGATGGAAGGATTAGAAATATATTTACACAATGTGAAGTGAGGAGGCACACTTCAGCTATTGTTAGTGTGGCCTTGGGCTTCTTGGAAGGTCAACTGATCCATCAAGGAGTTGTAGCCAAATTGCCTCCGACAGAATATTTTCTCTTCGAGAAGCAGACAAATGACTTTCATGCAAACTTGCTCTCCTCAACAATAGCAATAAAGGTACTGGCCATATAGTGAGTTAATAAATCAAAGAAGGGGTAGAAAACTTTTCAGAACACACTTGCATTCCATCTCTTCAGTCTTCCTTTTATCTGCCTTTGTTCCTATTCCTGACAGTTGTTTATTGTTTCCTGAAGTGTTGTAGCATGTTGAAAAAAAATTATTTACATCCCTGTTTTACATAGAAAGGTATCTCCTATTGGATTACTGACAGATCTGTTTGGGCAGAAGAACACCATCTGAAAAAGTTTACTGTAAGGTGTAAAAGATAGTTTAGATGCTCTATTTTTAAATAGCCAACACCTTTTCCATATGAAACAAAGATAGTATTAGAAATACACCTACCAGAATAAGAGTGACCTTTGCTGGAAAATACTGTCTTAATCTTTTATTCAAAATGCATAGCTTTCTAGTGAGGAAGAGGTCTTTCTGTGGCTACAAAAAGCTCCTAATGTAGATTTTCCTCCCAGGTTCTTTGCAGAAAACAACCTACCTGAATTGTACAAAAGAATACTGCTCTCTAGTGGAATGAGGGGAAAGAAATCCATTACCTCATTCACTTGCTTTTCTTGCCTTCTTGGCAGCCGCTTACGAAAGGTGGCTGAGCCTTGTCCTGGACTTATGATGTTATGATATATGGCTACAATTATTGTGATATTATATTGCGAAGCGAGTTTGCTGTTGTAATCAAGCAAAAATCTTTTTCCCCCAAACCTTCTTTTGTAAATTGAAACCAGTAGGCCTCCCCATCTTTTACTTCTCAGCTGCTGCCTGTACCAAAAAGAAGAAGGAAAAAAAAATAGAGCCTGCAACTAATAATGATTTAATTTACACAGGAACTCACAATAATTTAACTCACATCAGGTTAATTTGAAAGTGATTAATGGCAGCATTTATGGGGCTGGAAATTTTTAATAATGCTTTACTTGTGAATTTATGGCATTGGTGTTCCAGACCATGGGCTGCCTTTATTGTTGTGCTCATTGTCTATCTCCCCCATCCCCACACATGATGTTCATCCCTCCCTTTTCTAGGGGTAGAAAGGAATAGATTTGCAATGCCACATTTCCTGTCTCAGTGGGAAGGGCTACAAAGTTAGTACAAATTTGCTCAGGTGGAGAATTCTTCTCCCCTGGAATTACTGTGCCATCCACATTGTTTTTAATGATATTGCCAGGATTGTGGGCTCCCTTGATAACGTTGATCACCATGCTCATACATTCTGAGCTGGCCAGCACAGACTGTACTTTCTGGATTTGCTCTAGTGGTTTCCTACCACTGAGCTGACACAAATGTGGTTAGGAATATATAGTAACAGTGCATTCCAAACAGATACACACATTTGCAGAAATTAAAACTGCAGCTGGCAGACTTAAAATTTATCATCAACATGCCTTATTCCTATGGCCCTAAAAAGTAGGATGGTTCTTCTCTGCAGCCTCCCCATCCTTAAGGGTCAGGGGAAGCCCTGATTGGCTCACGATCGTCATATAAAAATTCACATACATGTATCGTACCAAGTATGGATGCATAATTGCCCCTTCTCACCACCACCACTTGTGAATTCTATGCTTCATGTGATTGGAATTGCAGACAATTTCAGTATAAAACCATAAGTAACAATTTGAGGAAGGAAGCAATAGTTTGTTTCAGAATTGGTTGGGAGCAAAGTAAGTTAGAGGCCTCATACCCTTATACTCCTAGTCTGTGGTATACAATAAGCTCATCCCACAGCCTTCTCAGGTTCCAAAGATCATTGTATAGGGTGGTGAGGAGCAGGAGTCAATAGCAAAATAAAAACAAAAAAACAAAAATGATTTTTTGTGAGAGTGAAAAGCATACTTTTCTGTTGTCATATCTAATTTTACTTTCTCTCCACCCTTGACATCTGGGAAAAATTAGTAATCTCTAATTTAAAACCCCTTCCCAAAAACAATAGTTAAATTGAGCTGTGTCTGTTATAGAGAAGGTAGTAAAATGATGCTTCAAAAAGTTATTTTCTCCAAACCAGAGAAACAAAGCTAAGCTTCAAAATTCTGGTCAATGGGATGTATTGGTTACCATTTTCATGTGTGTGTAAACAAGGGGACCATTGTTCAGGTGGTGAAGGCTGCCATTGAAAGTAGGCCTTGTGGGGGCACCTGGGGTGGCTCAGTTGGTTAAGTGTTTGACTCTAGGTCTCAGCTCAGGTCATGATCTTGCAATTCATGAGTCTGAGCCCCATGTCTGGCTCTGTGCTGACAGTATGGAGCCTGCTTGGGATCCTCTCTCTCTCTCTCTCTCCCCCTCCCCTAATTGTGTGCTCTCTCTCAAAATAAATAAAATTTTATAACAACTTAAAAAAATTCTTATGGGAAAAACTATTTTTATGGGGATCAAATAGTGCAATATATGAGGATTCTGAAAAAAATATACTACACATATTGAAGAGTATGAATACTATCTTGGCTCTATGTCAAAAAAGTCAAGAGGAACTATATTTCAGAGTATGTGAACTCTGTTTGGTTTCTTAATCTCTCTGAGCCTGTTTCTGCTTCAGGGGAAAAGTAATAATAACTAATTCACTCAGAGGGTTGTTGTGAAGTCTGGAGATAATATATGCCAAGCATCTGGAGTAGTACTTGGCATATAATAGGGGCCCAGTAAATAATAAGTGAGATAAAAATATGCTTGATAATAAGAGTTAGAGATAGTGCATGGCAAGTTCTTAGTTCAGTTCTGGTCATACAATAGGTGCACTATAAATGTTAAGTGGGATGATAATGATAGTGACGATAATCAGCTATTGATGATGATGATGATGATGATGATGACAGTGATAAAGTTGATGACAGTTACAGAGAAGAAATACTGTATATGATAGTTGAAAATTTTTAGCTGGAGGCAGTGAGGTGTTTTCAAAAGAATCCAATGTATTTGAGATTGAAAACTGATTCCACTTTTTAGTCCTATTTTGACCTTTGAGCAAATTATTTGCTACTCTGAGTCTAGATTTTCTCAGCTATATAAGTTTTGGTGCAGCTTAAAGGAGATATCACTAAAGCATGTGATCCAGCAACTGTTATCTAGTAGATCCTGGATATATATTAGCCTCTTTCCCCCCTCCTTCTGCCTTTAGCACACTTATCCAAAGTAGCTTGGTTTATTTCATTTGCTTTCAAGTTTTGTATATTGGGATGCTCACTTTCTTATTCTGGGAAAGGAAATTGCTTGGCTTTATATATTTAGAGGTTCATATTCCATTGGTCAGCATCGTTTGAGACCAGTTATATGCACACAGAGTAGTGGGAAGAAGAATCCCCAGCTGAGAAGTAATTTTCCAGCAACAAACTCTACAGAAGAGTCTATAGTTGAAAGCAAGTCATATTTGCCACAGCCAGCTTCTCTTCTCAATTATCCATGCCTTTCCTCTCAAACACAGTATATACTCCCTATATTCCCAAGGGAGGCAATCAACTCCTGTCCCTCCATCTAACTCAAAGTCCAGGATCTTCAGGAGTTGCATAGTCCTACCATAATGTCTAGACCTAACTTCTCAAGGTCCAGTAGCCTAAGATCTAAAAGAACAAGTTATCTGCAACTTCCTATGGATTTATCATTAAATAAGAATAGAGGAGATGCAGGATACTCACAAGGAAAAATTAAAAAAAAATAAAAAAGATTATATTGATAGCAACTGTAAAGTCCCCCTACCTTGAGATAGCCCAGAATTCTTGGACCTTGTTCAAATTCTCCATGAACTCAGGCTTGGAACAATCTGAGGTTTTTCCTCATCCATTATCCTCCATGGCCATATTTGAAGTGGAAATTGGGACCAATGCACAACTTGGAAACTGTACAATTCCTTCAGGCTGTTTTTTACCCATGAAAATATGAAATATCAAGAGTTGCTTTAAAGTTTCATGATTCAAAGGGGATTTTTAAAAGTTTAGACTTGTGGTCTCTTTGGCAATACAGTTTCTTCCACAGTTTACAAGAAATCTGATCCATTTCCTTGCAGAGAATTCTATATTCTAATAACCCCTGATAATGTTCAACTTTACCTGAGACCTGTGTCTCTGAAAAAGAGTGATAGTTAAGAAGTTTTTCACATTGTTGTGTTCTTGGAAACAACTTACTGCAACACTTCCTCATATGACTTTAGATAAGACTCACAGATGCCTCCCCTGATGGTCTATGACAAGCCTCCTGTAGGCCTTTAAAATTCCCATGTTCGGGGCGCCTGGGTGGCGCAGTCGGTTAAGCGTCCGACTTCAGCCAGGTCACGATCTCACGGTCCGTGAGTTTGAGCGCCGCGTCAGGCTCTGGGCTGATGGCTCGGAGCCTGGAGCCTGTTTCCGATTCTGTGTGTCTCCCTCTCTCTCTGCCCCTCCCCCGTTCATGCTCTGTCTCTCTCTGTCCCAAAAATAAATAAAAACGTTGAGAAAAAAAAAAAAAAAAGGAAAAATAAAACTCCACTCTTAAAAAAAAAATAAATAAATAAATATAAAAAATAAAATTCCCATGTTCACCTCATAAATGATTAGCTGGACTGTTTGCTCTCACTGACCAAGCTGAATACTCAATAATTTGACTTTCCAAACTTTAGTTCAGGCTTCTTTCTTTCTTTTCAGGTCCCCAAACTTTGTCTTGCCCCTAAGTTTCTACAAGTACTGAAATTCAGAATGACTGTCCTTAATGGCACCTTCTGAGAATCAGCTAAGTGGAGAGAAAAATGTTTTCAGTCCAACTTTTCAATCATGCCACTCATCTCACTCCTACTTCTTTCTAGCCTTGTTAACTCCTCTTATAGAAGGAAAGCTTCATGAACATGGACCACATCTCTCCCAAGATTTGGGTAATTCTCAGCCATTATTTCTTTAGGTAATCTTTCTGCCCCCTTTGCCATCTCTTCTCCTTCTGGAACTCCCACAGTATGTAAATTCTTTCACTTGAGGATATCCCATAAGTCACACAGACTTTCTTCACTCTTTTTCATTCTTTTTTCCTTTGTTATCTGACTAGATAATTTTGAATGACTTGTCTTTGAGTTCACACATGCTGTCTGCTGCTTACTCAAGTCTGTTGTCCACACTCCCTACTGCATTTTTCATTTCATTCATTGTATTCAGCCCCAGAATTTGTTTGGTCTTTCTTAAATTAAAAAAAAAAATAATGTTTTACTTTTTCTTAAGAGAGAGAGAGAGAGCGAGTGCATGAGCAGGTAAGGGCCAGAGAGAGAGAGGGACACAGAATCCAAAGCAGGCTCCAGGCTCTGAGCTGCCAGCACAGAGCCTGATGCAGGGTTCGAACCCACAAACTGTGAGATCATGACCTGAGCAGAAGTCAGACGCCTAACCGACTGAGCCTCCCAGGTGCCCCTGGTTCTTTCTTATTATTTCTAGTTCTCTGTTTAACTTCTCATTTTGTTCTTGTATTGTTTTCCTGATTTTGTTGTCTTTTTGTGTTTTCTTGTAGTTCCCTGAGCTTCCTTTAAAACAACTATTTCAGGGGCGCCTGGGTGGCACAGTCGGTTAAGCGTCCGACTTCAGCCAGGTCACGATCTCGCGGTCCGTGAGTTCGAGCCCCGCGTCAGGCTCTGGGCTGATGGCTCAGAGCCTGGAGCCTGTTTCCGATTCTGTGTCTCCCTCTCTCTCTGCCCCTTCCCCATTCATGCTCTGTCTCTCTCTGTCCCAAAAATAAATAAATGTTGAAAAAAAAAATTTAAAACAACTATTTCAAATTCCATGTCTGACATATTGTAGATAACCATTGCTTTGGGGCCAATCACTGAGAAATTATCGTATTCCTTTGATGATGTCATGTTTCCTTGAATTTTCATGTTCCTTGAAGTCTTACATTGCTGTCTTCATAGGTAAAGAAGGAGTCATTTCTTCCAGTCTTCTTTACTGACTGGCTTCAGGAGAAGAATACCTTCACCTGTCAGCCCTGCTAGAGATTCTAAGGCTTTCTAAGACCTTTTCTACGGATACTCATGCTTCACAGGGTGGAGGTAGGGATGATTCTTAAGATTGTATTTCTGGGGCACCTGGGTGGCTCAGTTGGTTGAGTGTCCAACTTCAGCTCAGGTCATGATCTTACGGTGCGTGGGTTCAAGCCCCAAGTCAGACTCTGTGCTAACAGTTCAGATTGGGGACTGCTTTGGATTTAGTATCTCCCTCTCTCTCCACCCCTCCCCTGCTCATGCTCAGGTAAATAAACATTAATTTTTTTAAAAAGATTGTATTTCTTCTCTTGATCCTGCAAAGCCAGGGTGGGTGCTGACAGCCTCCTGTTTGCTTTCTCTAGGGTGCTTACTGAATGCTCAAGTTTGTGTGCTTTCTCCCAATCCCACTGAGTTGGGCCAGCTTTCTGTGCATATTCACTAGCTTTCTGCAAAGGAGAATATTCATTGTCCTCTAGGGCCTACACAGGGAGCCAGCTGTGGGATATATGTGTGTGTGTGTGTGTGTGTGGGAGTGAGGCATGCAGAACATTGAAAATGCCTGTGGGCCATTTGGTGCAGGGGACAATCTGTAGCTGAATCATCCTGGCAGCTCATGGGCAGGCTTCCTCAGGAAGTGCATGAAATAGTATGGTCCATATGTCTTTGATGTATTCTGAGCCTTTCCTGCTATATCCCCAAACTCTCTCTGCCTGTTAGTCATGTGGATCACCTCAGTATTCTGAATCAGGTGAGAAAGAACTGGGCCTCTTTGGCAGCATTTCACACATAGGAGGAAGCTAGGCACTCACTCACATACTCCCACCCTCCCCTGTGGGAGGAATCATGGGTCAAGGCATCTCTCTTGGCACTGAGCTGTGCCATCTTGGAGTAGGGTGGTGGGAGTAAAGTGAAACTGTTCCTCTTACTCTATTCAATGTCCAATCTCAGATTGTTTTGCTCCAGTGGTGTAGTAGAACCTTTCTGCTAGACTCTTTCACTCCCACAAAAGTACTCTTGTGTGTGGTGATTGTCAAAACCAATGGTTTTTTGTTTGTTTGTTTGTTTGTTTGTTTGTGGGGAAGAAGGTACAAAACTCTTATTCAACCATCTTGCTGGTGTCACTCTCCAGAAAGCTAGTTTCTCAATCTGATCTTGGCCATGAGACATTTTATCCAACTAAGAAGTGTAATAGGCCTTGGAAGTTCCAGGACAAATGGAAAATCTCATATATGTTAATCACAGTCCTTTTATGAATCTGAGTTAACCTATCCACAAGGTGTCACACTGAGCTCCTAAATACTTTCTACAAACTGCCCCTAAAATGAAACCTGAAATAGCACAAGACGATTCACAGTGATGAGGTAGCATGAATAGCATTGTAGTCTATATAAGAGACATTGAAAAAGTTCTTGGAATATATATGTAACACATACATATGATATATGCTTATATATGAATATACACACACATATACACAATAAAAAATAATATAAACAATAAAAAAATTAAAAAAATTATTGACCCATTACTTTCAAGAAAGTATTTGAGCTGCATAAAATAAAAAATAAATCAACTTAGGTGAGCGTAAAATCATAGGAATCTTGTAATAAAACAGGATGAAGATGAAAATACAAATATCTATGGGTGCCTGGGTGGCTCAGTCAGTTATGCATCCAACTTTGGCTCAGGTCATGATCTCATGGTTTGTGGGTTCATGCCCCACACTGGGCCCTGTGCTGACAGCTCAGGGCCTGGAGCCTCTTCAGATTCTGTGTCTTCCTTTCTCTCTGCCCCTCCCCTACTCATTTTCTGTCTCTCTCTGTCTCTCAAAAATAAACGTTAAACATTTTTTTAATAAAAAAAGAAAATACAAATATCTAAAAGCATGGATTAAGAAAGGATCGTTAGCTTTGATCTCTTAAAAACATAGACAAAAGGAGAATTGGTTTGGTTTGATCACATAATTCTAAATATATAATAAGAGTAAGCATTACGAGTAACAGGAAGAAAAAATAATTTAGGATCTGTAACCACAATTCTTTTGGTAAAAAGTGAAGCACCGATAATGGAAGGTCTTTTGTTCTGTAGAGCATATTGACAAGTTGGGGCATTCGTGTTAGGGAATAAGAAATGTGTAAAGCTTTGTTCTCCCCATAACAGAAAAAAAAAAATGTGGAGCTCATGAAGCCACCTGGGGTGGAAGGTAAGACAGTAAGATGACAAAAGGCTTTGTGCACATGATCTGAACCATCTCTGACCTCCAAAATTTTGAATAAAAGTTATTAAATTCAAGAAAAGCTTTTGTTTCTTGAAGGAAACAATAAAAGTGTTGTTATTGTTTGTAAGTGTGCAGAGTATAAGAAAGATAATACTAGGGGTCTAAGAATAACCAGAGCAGATATGGCAATACATCTAAAGAAATAATGTACATGAGTTTTGGGGTGGTTAAAAATACATACGTCCCAGGAGAAGGAGCTATTCTAGGAATAGGAACAAATCTAGGAAGTCTGCAAAGAAGGCCAGATCGTGACAGATTTACTGATTTATTGCCATTCCATGAGGTCTCTTGGGAAAGAACATATAGAAATTCCCCTATGACCAACTCCCCCAAACTCCATTGAATCCTCTTTTATGTCTTACAAATGCTTCCTGCACAAACAACTGAGAAAAACAGATCACCTCATTTACTATTATTCCTAGTTTGCTTTTATAAATGGAAACAGATTTGTTTTTAGGTAATAAAAAATATACAAATTTCACTTTCTTCTTATGAAGTAGTTCAGAGTACAGGGTTTAAAGAAACAAAATCTTACAGTTGAATTTTTGAGTGCTGCCCTTTTAAAAACTGAGTCACTGTTCTCTCGCTTACTGGTAGTACCAGACCCTTGTCATTCGTTTTAATAACCATTGTCTGGTTCAACTTATTCCAGTTATCAGAGCAGAGATGCTAAATACCTTATTTGTCCCTTCGTGTTACTGTATTGAAAACACTTAGCACAGTGAAAAGTGTCAGGCAAAATCTTAAATGGGAATCTGCTCTTCCATCTGATACGCTTTGAACAAGTTATTTAATCCCTTATATTATCAGTTTTCAAGGCTTAAAGTATGTCAGGACACATTTAATAAGTCTTCAAGTAGGGTTTCAACTTCCTGTTCTATCTGACCCCAAAGTTCATGATTTTTGCTAGAATTTCTCCATGAGTCCTGAACTGGCTTAAAGGTAAATGGCATTTTCTCTCTCTGTCTATTTAAATTACATTGAGTGATGTGCTTGCAGTGAAGGTGTTGTTTTAACTTTCTGGGATACAGCAGTGCATGAAGAGATGGGGGCCTTGATGAAATGGGACATATAAAAGCTGGGAAGGGAGGAAGACCAGACGGTAAGAAAATCAACATGTGACATTTCTAGGAGTATGAAGTGCTATGAAAAAAATAAAGCACAGTAATGAGTTAAACACTGATGGTGGGAAAGTGCTCTCTAGTCTAAAGACTCTCTAGTGAGGTACCTTTTTAACACAGATAAGAATAAAATGAGGGATGACAGCAACCATCCAGCAGAGAAGGTTTCCAGGCAGAGCATGTGCAAAGGCCCTACAGCTGAACTATGGCTATCATGTTTGAGGAACTGAAATGAGGTCAGCAGAGTTGAAGCAGATTGTCAAAAGTGGAGAGTGATAAGTGGTGAGGTCAGAATTACTCTTGCCAGAGATTATTCAGACTGTGTAGGTCTGAATGTTAAGGGTTTTGGATTTAATTCAAATGAGCTGGGAAGTCATTGGAGAATCTGATGAGAGGAGTTACATGATCCGGCTTAATTTTCATGGTTTGACTGCGGCTGATGAGAAGAAAACAGATTGTGAAGGGGACAAGAACAAAAGCTTAGAAGGCTAGTACGTTACTGTGGTACTTCAGGTGAGCTTATTTTCTTCCACTCATTTCCAGATCATCATTCTTTCACTTTGTAATTCAACCAAATCTCACACTGCTCATTTCCTCTGATGCCTCCAACCCGTAAATATTGGGTACTTTATCAAATATAAAGATGTATTATAAAGTCTGAAAATTAATAGTGTATCACTGATGTAAATTTTTACATCTGGACCAATGCCATGTTAATTGCTCTAGCCACACTGGTCTCCTGGCTGATCCACATGTATACAAAAACAAAAAATGACAAAGGTAGCATCACATGTTAGTGGAGAGAAGATTGACACATCGATAAATAATCCAAGACCATTACTTGGATTACTGGGGGGAAAAATGATCCCTACCTTACATCATTCATAAAAATAAATACCAAGTAATTTAAAGAACATAAAAGAATAATTTCCAACAAAACTGGAAAATTCTTAGAAAAATATAGAAGCATATCTTTAAGATTTCAGGGTAGGAAAAGATCTGCTTAAATAAGATGCCCAAAGTTATAAACCATGAAGGAAAAAAATAAATAATTTTTGCTCCTCCTCCTTCTACCACACTTCATTCTTTCAAACCTTATCTCCCAAATTAGTAAAGAGAGGTACTTGTCTTCATTCTGGAACATGGAAGATTTATCCATTGCACACAGAAACTGTACCAGTGAAAAGTCTAGTCCTGGGACCTTATGCTCATTGTCAATATATATAAAAATTCAGACTGCCTTTTATTAAGGAAAAGGAAATGTTTCCCAATGGTTTCCCAGTGGTTCTGGCAAACCACTGAAGCATAGAACTAAATACAGACTCTACACCTGACACTTAAAACACTTTCAATTTTATTTATAAAATGTAGATGATAATATATTTTCCACCTACTTTATAAAAATTAGAACAAAATAAGATTATGTAAGGTTAAATACTTTTAAATCTTTCAACATAATAAAAATACCAATTTTATTAACATTAAGTCAGATATAGTCTAACAAAGTAAAGACTGAGGGCAAATATTAGGAAAATGGCAATTTTTAAAACTCACTTCTACATAAATGTTCTGTTTAGTTTAGACAAAAATGGGAAATCTTGATTTATCAAATAAATTGTTTTTCTGCTGCATTTCATTCAACTACAGTAGACTTGGGGATTTAGTATCTTGACAGATATGTAATCTCTCTGGATAAAATGTAACCACAATGATTATTCACATTAAGCCTTAGATTTTACAGAAAAACGGAAAACATAAGAGAGGTTTCTAAAAGCTTAGACTCCTGGGAACGAGAATTTTTCTGAACTCTATTTTCTTTTTTTTTTCCCTAAGGTATTCAAACTGCTTTGGAGGGGATATTGTTTTGTGCATTTGAGTGAGATAAATCACTCAGGTAAGCAGATGATCCCAGAATGCAGTTAGATGAATGATCACAAAGTATCAGGGGAGAAAATATATTGATAAAAGAAAAAAAATGTATATATATAATTACGGAAAATATGTAACTGCCTACACACACACACACACACACACACACACGTGTGTATATGTATCTGGTCTCTATGTCGGAACAAACCAGCCAACACTATAAGGAACTGAGACATTTACTGAGATGTACATTTAGTAAGATTACCAAAACGCTCTCCACTTTTGTTGATATCACTGATATATTTTAGATAGAATTGTCATGTGTGCTAGAATGATAATGTAGATATGAGAAAGTCAGAAAAGGAAGAAACCAAGGCATGCAGAAAAGGACCACTGAACTAATTGTGGGTTGCGACAAACCTGGGTTGTAATATACCCAGGGCATATTAAATTCAAGTTTCTGAGTAGCCTCCATTGCCATCTAGGTATATCCATTCTTGTGCGATGGTACCCAGCAACAGTATGGGGTCACTGATGGTATTGTCCTGTAACCCTGAGTACAAACTGATACAAATTTCTCTAAGTAGTAAGATGTATCAAGGATAATAATTTGTGATTCCAGGTAGAAAAGTTTGGTGTGGTTGTTGTCAGATACTGCTTTATCACTTCATCTTTATTAGTAGTTCCCTAGCCTTGTTCAGAGAGAAAATGTGCAGAAAAAGAATTACCTGCCACAAAGCCCTTGTATTCTGACCAATGAGATGGAAATCACCTGAAGAATAAGCTATGTATTTTTTCATGTTGGAAAGGAAGACTTGGCAGGCTGCTCTTTGCCTTTCACCTTTTACTTGTCTTTCTCTGTGGAGGCTTAGGTGGAGGAGCAGAGAGCTAGAAGGAAGCTGAGTCATGGACCACTTTCTCACGCACCTGCCCCATCCCTACACTCTATCTCCAGATTTCAATTGATGTGAGAACAAATAAAACACCTATTTGATTAAGCCACAAGAGTAGAATTATGGCTACATGCAACTGAACACAATCCTATGTGAGGCAGCAGCCAGTGGGTCAGTATAAGTAAGTGTTTCTCATTATCTTATAGTGTGGCACTCTTACAAGTGGAGATAATTTTGGCTAATATTAAGTTACATGTTAGACAAATATTTTCCGGTTATCATTTAGTCTTGATTACTCCAAGGAGGAAAGTCTCAGTTCACTGCCAGTGTGTCTTAAATAGCTCTCTAAAACTTGTTTTCTCCCTTGTAACAAACTAAGGTGCACTTTAGGCTAAGAGCCTTTGTTAAGCATCATTATCCAGCTAAAATTTAATAACATTGTTCTATTTCCATTAAGTTTGGCTTATAGTCACCGTCTCGTTACGGCACAGGGTTATCATGAATTTCCATTCATGAAAATGACATAAAGTTCCCTTGCAAAACAAATTCAAATAAAAATATGAATTGATTTAAAAATATTAAGTAAATACAAACAGAAGTGATACAGAAGGGGAAATTTTTGAAAAAAAAAGGAAGGGCAATAGTATATAAATGGTTATAGTTTGATAAATTGAGTCCTCGATATATTCAAATCTGATACTAGGCCCACAGGAATAATTGCAGGCTCACTAACAAATTGGGGCCATA
This sequence comes from Herpailurus yagouaroundi, assembly GCF_014898765.1. NCBI lineage: Eukaryota > Metazoa > Chordata > Mammalia > Carnivora > Felidae > Herpailurus > Herpailurus yagouaroundi. The sequence goes on from NW_024412443.1 coordinate 1,030,696, forward strand.
TTTTCCTTGCCAGTTTAAACCAGCCTTGACAGAATTTGGCCTGTTGGTCAAATATCCTCAGTACTGAAAGCTAATCAAGTTAGGAAAAACTGTATGCAAAATTTCTTCACTTCCTGGGGCGCCTGGGTGGCGCAGTCGGTTAAGCGTCCGACTTCAGCCAGGTCACGATCTCGCGGTCCGTGAGTTCGAGCCCCACGTCGGGCTCTGGGCTGATGGCTCAGAGCCTGGAGCCTGTTTCCGATTCTGTGTCTCCCTCTCTCTCTGCCCCTCCCCCGTTCATGCTCTGTCTCTCTCTGTCCCAAAAATAAATAAACGTTGAAAAAAAAAATTAAAAAAAAAAATTTCTTCACTTCCTGCTTCACTTGTAAATATAAACAGGATGCTTGGGCCTATGATGCATTGATCTACACTCAGTTACCAAAATCTCAGTCCAAATTTCATCCTTTTCACCCTAAAAAATATTCCAGA
>NW_024412443.1:1046163-1188144 GCF_014898765.1 Herpailurus yagouaroundi
CTTGCTGTCTTTCTTACTTACTCCCTTTATCTGGGTTTTTAAAGACTCATGTCATTACTTGGTTCAATTTCCAATCTCTCTCTCATTTCATGAATGTTTCTTTCTCTCCCTCCTCAACCCTCCCATTCTTTTTCCTCTAGAGGCCAATAATCTTATCCTAGCAGTGACAATGGCCTGGAGGTCTACTGACTAATAATCTCATTAGTTCTCATGATATTTTTTCAAGAAAAATAAAATGGCAATTATTACTTCAGTTTTACACATGTAAAACTTGAACCAGAAAGAATGAAACAGATTTGCCCAGGATTACACAGAAAATGGAGGAGCCAAGGTGGGAATGAATGAAACACTTCCTATCATACACAGTCACCTTGGGCTTCATTAATAGGCTTATTATTATACTAGTAAATGTCAAATTTCATCTATAAAGATCATAACCATATACATGCTCCAGAATAATGCAGTATAAATTTAAAAATCAGCATTCTAAAGATTTGTACATATCAAATTTTATGCATTTAGTTTTTGCTATATCCATTATCATTCAGTAAAGTTATAATATTGTAAAACAAAAATGCAATTCTTGGGTTAAGCCTGTGTGTGTGTGTGTGTGTGTGTGCGCGCGTGCGTGTGCACATGCGTGCATGTGCATGTGCATGTGTAATGTTTGTCTGATTGTAATGGCAATTTGAATGTTTGACTGGTCTATAGAGATTGGTAGTAGTTAGCATGACAGACAAAAGGAGCAAATGTAGTCCATTTATGCCTTGAGCTGAACTAATTTTAGTGTTAAGCATGAATCCAATATCCACAAATAGGGAATAGTTATTAGCAAATATTGAAGTCAGAATCATATTTGTAGTTTTGCAGCAAAAGTAAGAATTACCTAGCTTCAACAAGATCATGGGTTTTTTTATTAAAGATAATGCTATAAATATATTGATTGGTTAAAACCCTGCTAAGAAAGTGAGTGTCTAACAATCCATAGACAAAGTTTGAGTTAGTTTATCCTTTCTAATAAATGCCTATATATATATATATATATATATATATATATAAACATTCATTGAATCAAGAAACAATATAAGCTTTACAGCACAGTGGAAAACAGGATCTTTATAAAATATACATATATGTTAGTAAACTATCTCTTTCTCTCCAAGTAGTAAATCAATTTGTTTCTGGCTTTAAATAAACAGACCATGCCTCAGTCCAAAAGACATTGAAGCAATTCAATGGCATCAGGTGAACTGGAGATTTGGGAATTTGATACTAGTGACTTTTTATGATCTATCATTGTCATGTTATCACACTATTGGAAGAAAAATTTTGTCATGTCATTTATAGATTAGCAGAGAAGTGTAGGCAAAATTGCCTCTCTCCCAACATATCCCAGTCCTATGCCATTTTTACAACTTCATTATTGGGGCCTCACACATGGGAAGAGATCACTGAAAGTATATGTAGCTGAAAGAGATCCACAACTGTGTTGTCATTTGGATAGACTAGTTATTTATACATGAGAACTTAAGTAACTTAACCTCTCAGAACTTTGTCATTACAATTGTAGAGAAGATATAGACCTAACCATGTCATGACATTATTTTGAGTATCTTATTGATAACTATTAAAAACAAGTAAGTAATACTTTGGACAAAAATACAGCATTAAAAATAATATTAATAATGGACATGTGCTAATAAAAACTAATTCAAACTAAAGAAAAATTCTAGCAACATTGCAGGATGCAGGATTACACCCAAATCAACTGCATTGCAATGTACCAGCAATGAAAAGTGCAAAAATAAAATCAAGAAAAAAAACATTTTAATAACATAAAAAGAATAGAATACATCAGAAAATATTTAATTAAAAAGTACATGACTCTTACATCAAAAACCACAAAACATTATTGAAGTAAATTAAGGAGGATCTAAAAAATAAAAAGGTGTTCTATGTTCATCGACTGGAGGGATTAATATGGTTAAGATGGCAATATTCCCCTAGTTGATCTTCAGATTCAGAGTAATCTGTATCAGAATCTAAGCTTTGTTTTTCTTTAAAAAAAATTGACACACTGATCTTAAAAATCATATGGGATATTTCAGAATAACATTTCATGAGGAACTGTTCAGAATAACCAGAACAGTCTTTAAAAAGAAAAAGAAAGTTCAAGGACTCACACTTCCCAATTTCAGTACTTATTACAAAGCTACAGTAATCAAAACAATGTGATGCTAGCATAATAAAAGAAACTGAAATTAACAGATTTGAGACCTCAAAAATAAACTTCTACATTCATGGCTAATTAATTTTTGCCAATAGTGTCAAGGCAAATTTTCAATAGAGGAAAAATAAATCTTTTCTATAAGTGGTGCTGGACAATTTGATATTTACATATATAAGAATAAAGCTGAACCTCAAACTATACACAAAATTTAAATCAAAATGAATCAAAACCCTAAATGTAAAAGCCAAAATGACAAAAAATCTTAATAGAAAACCTAGGCATAAATTTTCATTAACCTGGATAAGCAATGGTTGCTTATACACGAAAAGCACATGCCCAAAGACGAGACAAAAGATAAAATTAATTGAACTCCATCAAAATTAAAAACTTTTGTGCTTTAAAGGTTACCATCCAGAAAGTGAAAAGACAGACAACCTACAGATGGAAAAAATATTTGCAAATCATATATCTACTAGAATCTAGTAAGCTGAATACATAAGGAACTATTAGACCTTAAACATAAAAAGACAACTCAGTTTAAAGATGGTCATAGGATTTCAATCAATAATTCTACAAATAGAATATGTAAATGATCAATAAGCACATGAAAAACTACTCAACATTATTAGGTTAATGCAACTAAAGTCATAATGAGATATCACTTCACACTCATTGTGGCTAAAATTTAAAAAAAATTAAAAGGATAATAAGACATATTGATGAGAATTGTATAAACTGTAACCATCATAATCTTTGGAAAACAGTCAGGCAGTTCTTTAAAAGTTAAACACAGAATTACTATATTATCCAGCAATTTCACTCGTATGTATATACCCCTTAAAATTAAAAACAATGTTCACAAAACAACTGTACATAAATGTCCATTGCAGCATTATCCATAATAGCTAAAAGTTGGGAAAAACACAAAAAAACAAACCCACTACTGATTGGTGAAACAAATGTGATACACCTTCACAAAGGAATATTATTCAGTCATAAAAAAGAATAAAGTACAGATACATGCTACAACACAGATAAATCTTGGAAACGTTATGCTTGCTAAGTGAAAGGAGCCAGACACGATAGGACATATAGTGTTATGATTGTATTTATGTGAAATGTCCAGAATAGGTAAACTCATTGAGACAGAAAGTAGGTTAGTAATTGTTAAGGGATGATGGGAGGGGGGAATAGAGAGAGAATGCTAATAGGTATAGTTTATTTTTAAGGTAATTGAATGTTCCAGAATTAGATAGTGATGATGGTTTTAAAACTTTGTGAATACACTAAAAATCATTGAAGTTTACACCTTGAAGTGATGAATTCTATGGTGTGTGAATTATATATCAAGAACACAATAATAATTCATAGGCACCTGAGTAACACATTCACAGCAAGAAAGATCCCAACAATTTTCTATCACATATGAGATTCTCACTATTAACTGGAGTTGAAAACAAATGTTAACATTAAACATTATTTGGAATGAGTAATTTTTTTAATTAAATATTTAGTTTTCTGAGATGGATAAACAATTTTGTGATTGGAAAAGACTAAAGATCTAGGGCTTGAACCAATGTCCATTACTGGGGCACAAAAGTGAAAAGCTATGGGTCACCTATTATGGATAGCCTGAAAAAGTTGTCATCTTTTGACAGAGGAAGAGAGATTAATTAAAGAATATAGCATTCAGAAAAAAAAATTACTTGATTTTTTAATTTGTTTTAAAGTTTATCCATTTATTTTATTTATTTTATTTTATTTTATTTTTTTATTATTAAAAAAAATTTTTTTTCAACATTTATTTATTTTTGGGACAGAGAGAGGCAGAGCATGAATGGGCGAGGGGCAGAGAAAGAGGGAGACACAGAATCGGAAGCAGGCTCCAGGCTCTGAGCTATCAGCCCAGAGCCCGATGCAGGGCTCGAACTCACGGACTGTGAGATCATGACCCGGGCTGAAGTCGGACGCTCAACCAACTGAGCCACCCAGGCGCCCCTATCCATTTATTTTAAAAAAGAGAGAGAGAGAGAGTGGGCAGGGCAGACAGAGAGAGAGAGAGAGTGAATCCCAAGCAGTCTCTGCAGTGTCAGACCCTCAAGGGGCTCGAACTTACAAACCATAAGATCATGCCCTGAGCCAAAACCAAGTGTCGGAGGATTAACCGACTGAACCATCCAGGGACCCTCTGAAAAAAAATATTTTAAAACGAATGAAAGAGAATACACTAGAAAGTAGTCTTCACCTTCACCAAAATATTGCCCAGACCTAGCACTGCTCAGGAACATTATCCTCACAATGTCATGCCTTATGTTTTAAGAAGCAATGATTTTAGGGGTACCTGAAGCATCCAACTTTGGCTCAGGTCATGATCTCATGGTTGATTAAGCATCCAGCTTTGGCTCAGGTCATGATCTCATGGTTCATGAGCTCGAGCCCCACATCAAGGCTCTGTGCTGACAGCTTGGAGCCTGGAGCCTGCTTCACATTCTGTGTCTCCCTCTCTCTCTGCCCCTTCTCCACTTGCACTCTGATCTCTCTGCCGCTCTCAAAAATAAATAAACATTAAAGAAAGGGTTTTTTTTTTGGTGGGGAGGCACCTGGGTGGCTCAGTCAGTTAAGCATACGACTTTGGCTCAGGTCATGATCTCACAGCTATGGGTTTGAATTTCGTGTCGGGCTCTGTGATGATAGCTCAGAGCCTGGAGCCTATTTCAGATTCTGTGTCTCCTCCTCTCTCTGTCCCTCCCATGCTCATGCTCTATCTCTCTCTGTCTCTCAATAATAAATAAACACTAAAAAACTTTTTTTAATAAAAATTAAAAAAAAATTTAAAGAAGCAATGATTTAAAAATGTCTTTCTTACTATATTCTCTTTTGTATATTACAAACATCACACATCACATTTTGTTTGAGTCTCTGTAAGTTTATGTCCTCTACCCTTGTCTCAAATTCTGCAAACAGAACCTTAACCTCAGGTGTAATAAGACTGTGGAATAATTACACAGGTATAAAAGCTAAAATAAAGGAAATTTACCATAATGTCCAACTCATAAAAAATTGTTTTATACCTATGAGGCTCAGACTATGTTTATCAGGGAGGCTTGAAGGAAAAATTTCCCTGGGCTGTTCATTCATCATGAATTACACAAAATCATATCATACTTCTGTGACTAATATGCAGTAGTAATATTATATTAGAGTTATACTCTTACAGAGAAATGTCCATTTAGAGAAATAAACTTTTAAGTCATGTCTATATGAACATAAGGAGTGTGAAAAATTGTATCATATCTGTGAGCTATCTTAATTAACATTCTCCAAGTAGTAATACCAAATCACTGTCCTTGGAATAGTCACAAAGATGTAACACAGCAAGGAGAAAGCACCATTTTTGTTTGTTTGTTTGTTTTCCCCAATAAGATGATGTTATAGTTATACAGTCATAGCCTAACAGACCAATTCAGTAGAACATTTAGTTATCCCAAAGGAGGATGCTGATTATTAGAGGAGGGAGTATTTTACTTAGATTCAAACAAACTCAGTGCCAGTGTTTGTCATTAAAATTTAATATGGCACTATATGTGAGAAAGGCGCTAACACATAGAAAGTTTCCACCTTCTTTCCTCCCTTCCTCCTTCTCCCTCCCCCTTTCCTTTTGTCTTTTTTCTATTCAATTACTGTCTAAACCTTCCTCATCATAAGAATACTTTGTTGAAAGTGTCATTGCCATTATCTGTGTCTTAAAGGAGGCATGGACTACAGTCTAAAGATTCAGTACTGGGGTGCCTGGGTGGCTCAGTCAGTGGAGCATCTGACTTTGGATGTGGTCATGATCTCATGGTTCTGGGTTTGAGCCCCACATCGGGCTCTGTGCTTACAGCTCAGAGCCTGGAGCCTGTTTTGGATTCTGTGTGTGTGTCTCTCTCTCTGCCCCCTCCCTGCTCATTCTCTCTCTCTCTCTCTCTCTCTCTCTCTCTCTCACACACACACACAAATAAACATTTTTTTTTTTAATTTAAAGATTCAGTACTTCTTCAGTGCATCTTCAAGAGTCTAGAATAGAGCCATCTCTCTCTCTGTCTTTTAAATTGCCATCTAACAGAACTTTCTACAATGAAATGTTCTAAATCTACACTTTCTGTGAATTCCACTACTGAGCATCTGAAGTGAGACTAGTACAATTTAGAACTCAAATTTTTAATGTAATTTAATTTACATAAGGCTTCCATATTGGACACTGCTAGTTTGGAATTTTCTTTTAATCTTAATATTGAAATATCTATGGGGAGTGAAGCTAAGATGGTAGAGCACCACGGAAGTTTTTTTTGCACCTCATATCCATGAAATACAGCCAGATCAACACTAAACCATCCTGCACACCTAGACTACTTATTTGAGGATTAACATAACAATCTGCACAACCTGAACCACAGAACTCAGCAGGCAAAGGTGCCAGCAGACCCTGGAGAACAACCACATTCACTGGTGCTGGAACAAGGTTGTTAAGGGTGAAACCTGGTGCCAGATGTGTGTTGAGATTTTCCATAATCCCTGAAATGTTGTTGCTACATGATCATGTGAACATTTTCTGGGGTGGGCTGGCACCCAGCTGCAGTCTCTGGGCGTTGGCAGCAGCACAGTGCCCAGAATATTCCTGGGTGCATCCAGCACCTGGCCATTGCTCGGCGAGATCCTCCTCCAGAAGGTCAGAGCAGGGCAAAGCCACAGTCCCTCAGAAGTGAGGCACTGGGAAACACAGCCGAATCTGAGATAAAACTCAGGAGGGAGGTGCTGCCTGGCCACCTGACAGCTTGGTCATGGACAATGTAAAAGCAGAGACTGGATGGAAGCCAGGGAAAAGGGACAGGTGCATGATTGCTGACATGGGAGAATAGAGTTCCTATGCTAGAGACTGGGTAGCTAGGTGATGCCATTTTCATCCCTTGGGTGCATGCACATACACACCTACAAGTGCCACAACAATCCACCCCAGTAAGTTAAGCAGCACCATCTAGTGGAGAATGGAGCCACTACACTAAGCCCCTCCCAACTGGTCCAACCTCGCTCTTCAGGAAAACCACAAATCTCTCTACCTGCTTAGTTTATGGACTATAAATTGCTTCATAGGTTGACTTCTAGGGGAAAACAATGTAATTTCAACCATATTTCAGTCTGTTTGCTGGTCCATCTATACAATTTTCTTCTCTTTTTCTTGAATACAGAAAGAGAAAAAAATATTTTTATTTTTAATTTTTATTAAAAATATTTTTTCTTTAATTTTTTGAATATAATTTTTACCTTTTTGTAATTTTTTTCAAATTCTATTTTACTTCCATCATTTCATTTTATTTTACTTCATTGTATTCACTTTTTCAAATTTTCAAACGTTTTCCTGTTTTGTTTTGTTTTTTGTCTCTTAATCTATCAAGCTCCTTTCAACAACCAGACCAAAACACACCTAGGATCTAACATCATTTATTTGATTCTTCTGTGTTTGTGTTGTTTTTAATTTTTTAATTTCAATTTTTTTAACTTTATTAATTCCTTTTCTTCCTTCAAAATGATGACAATGAAGGAGTTAACCCCCCAGAAAAGAGCAGAAAGAAATGACATCCAGGAACTTAATCAACACAGACACAAGCAATATGTCTGAACCAGAATTTAGAATCATGATAATAAGAATACTAGCTGGGGTCAAGAAGAGATTAGAATCTCTCTCTGCGGAGACAATAGTAGTAAATCTAGTCAGGATAAAATGAAACATGCTATAACTGAGCTGCAATCCCAAATCGATGCCACACAGGAAGTATGGATGAGGCAGAGCAGTAAATCAGTGGTACAGAGGACAAACTTATGGAGAATAATGAAGCAGAAAAAAGAGGGAGACTAAGGCAAAAGAACACAATTTAAGAATTAGAGAAATCAGTGAGTCATTAAAATGAGCAACATCAGAATCATAGGTGAAGAGAAAAATGAAGAGAGAAGAGAGAGAAAAAGGGATAGAAGGGTTATGTCAGCAAATCATAGCAGAAAACGTTCATAACCTGGGGAAAGACACAGATATCAAAATCCAGGAAGCACAGAGGACTCCCATTAGATTCAACAAAAACTGACCATCAACAAGGCATATCATAGTAAAATTCATAAAATACTCAGGCAAGGAAAGAATCATGAAAGCAGCAAGGGAAAAACAATCCTTAACCTACAAGGGAAGACAGATCAGGTTTGCAGCAAACCTATCCACAGAAACGTGGCAGACCAGAAAGGAGTGGCAGGACATATTCAATGTGCTGAATCAGAAAAATATGCAGCCAAGAAGTCTGTATCCAGCAAGGCTGTCATTCAAAATAGAATAAGAGATTAAAATTCCCCAAACAAAAATTAAAGGAGTTTGTGACCAAGAAATTTTAAGGGGGGACTCTCTGAGGGGAGAAAAGATGAAAAAAAAATACCAAAAGCAACAAAGACTAGAAAGGACCAGAGAACACCAGAAACTCCAACTCTACAAGCAACATAATGGCAATAAATTCATATCTTTCAGTTCTCACTCTAAATGTCAATGGACTAAATGCTCCAATCAAAAGACATAAGGTAACAGAATGAATAAGAAAACAAGATCCATCTATATGCTGTTTACAAGAGACCCACTTTAGACCTAAAGACACCTTTAGATTGAAAGTATGTGGATGAAGAACCATCTATCATGCTAATGGTCGACAAAAGAAAGCTGGAGTAGCCATACATATATAGACAATCTAGACTTTAAAATAAAGACTGTAACAAGAGGTGAAGAATAAGGGGTCTATCCACCAAGAAGACCTAACAATTGTAAACATTTATGCTCCAAATGTGAAAGCACCCAAATATAGAAATCAATTAATAACAAACATAAAGAACTCATTGATAATAATATCATAATAGTAGGGGACTTCAGCACCCCACCTACAGCAATAGACAGATCATCTAAACAGAAAAACAAGAAGGAAACAATGGCTTTGAATGGCACATTGGACCAGATGGACTTAACAGATATATTCAGAATATTTCATCCTAAAGTAGAAGAATATACATTCTTCTCTAGTGCACATAGAACGTTCTCCAGAATAGATCACATACTGGGACACAAATCAGCCCTCAACAAGTACAAAAAGATCGAGATCATACTGTGCATATTTTCAGACCACAACGCTGTGAAACTCAAAATCAACCATAACAAAAAATTTGGAAAGATAACAAATCCTTGGAGACAAAAGAACATCCTACTAAAGAATGAAGGGGAATAACCAAGAAGTTAAAGAGGAAATTGAAAAGTACATGCAAACCAATGCAAATGACAACACCACAGCCCAAAACCTCTGGGATGCAGAAAAGGCAGTCATAAGAGGGAAGTATATAGCAATCCAGGCCTTCCTAAACAAGGAAGAAAGTTCTCAAATATACAACCTAACATTACACCTTAAAGAGCTGGAAAAATGACAGCAAACAAAACCCCAAACCAGGGTGTCTGGGTGGCTCAATCAGTTGAGCATCTGACTTCGGCTCAGGTCATGATCTCACAGTTTGTGAGTTCGAGCCCCATGTCAGGCTCTGTGCTGACAGCTCGGAGCCTGGAGCCTGATTCAGACTCTGTGTTTCCCATTCTCTCTCTCTCTCTGCCCCTAACCTCTCTACCCTCTCATGCTCTTTCTCTGTCTCTCTCTCAAAGATAAATAAATATTAAAAAAAAAAAAACCAGCAGAAGACAGGAGATAATAAAGATTAGAGCAGAAATCAATGCTATCGAAACCAAAAAAAAAAACCCAAAAAACAAAACAAAACAAAACAAAACAAAACAGTAGAACAGATCAATGAAACCATAAGCTGGTTCTTTGAAAGAATTAACAAAATTGATAAATCACTAGCCAGTTTGATGAAAAAGGAAAGGACCCCAATAAATAAAATCAAGAATGAAAGAAGAGACATCGCAACCAATGCAGCAGAAATAAAAATAATAAGAGAATATTATGAGCAATTATATGCCAACAAAGTGGGCAATCTGAAAGAAATGGACAAATTCCTAGAAACCCATAAACTACCAAAACTGAAACAGAAAGAAATAGAAAATTTGAACAGACCCATAACCAGTAAGAATCGAATAAGTAATCAAAAATCTCCTAGAAAACAAGACTCCAGGACCAGATGGCTTTCCAGGGGAATTCTACCAAACATTTAAGGAAGAATTAACACCTATTCTCTTGAAGCTGTTATAAAAAATAGAAATGGAAGGAAAATTTCCAAACTCTTTCTATGAAGCCAGCATTACCTTGATTCCAAAACCAGACAAAGACCCCACTAAAAAGGAGAACTATAGACCAATTTCCCTGATGAACATGGACACAAAAATCCTCGACAAGATATTAGCCAACCAGATCCAACAATACATTAAAAAAATTATTCACCATGAGAAGTGGGATTTATACCTGGGATGCAGGGCTCATTCAATATCTACAAAACAATCATTGTGATTCATCACATCGATAAAACAAAGGACAAGAACCACATGATCCTCTTAATAGACACAGAGAAAACATTTGACAAAATACAGCATCCTTTCTTAATAAAAACCCTGAAGAAAGTAGGGATAGAAGGATCATACCTCAAGATCATAAAAGCCATATACGAAAGACCCAATGCTAATATCATCCTCAGTGGAGAAAAAATGAGAGTTTTCCCCCTAACGCCAGGAACAATACAGCAATGTCCACTCTCACTACTGTTATGCAACATAGTATTGGAAGTCTTAGCCTCAGCAATAAGACAACACAAAGAAATAAAAGGAATACAAATAGGCCAGGAGGAGATCAAACTTTCACTCTTTGCAGATGACATGATACTCTATATGGAAAGCCCAAAAGATTCCACTAAAAACAACTGCTAGAACTGATCCATGAACTCAGCAAAGTCACAAGATATAAAATCAATGCACAGAAATCAGTTGCATTCCTATACACCAATAATGAAGCAACAGAAAGAGAAATCAAGTAATCGATCCCATTTAAAATTGCACCAAAACCCGTAAAATACCTAGGAATAAATCTAACCAAAGAGGTGAAAAATATATACACTGAAAACTATAGAAAGCTTATGAAAGAAATTGAAGAAGACACAAAAAAATGGGAAAAGATTCCATGCTCCTGGATAGGAAGAACAAATATTGTTAAAATGTCAATACTAACTAAAGCAATCTACATATTCAATGCAACCCCTATCAAAATAACACCAGCATTCTTCACAGAGCTGGAACAAACAGTCCTAAAATTTGTATGGAACCAGAAAAGATACCAATAGCCAAAGCAATCTTGAATAAGAAAACAAAAGCAGGAGGCAACACAATCCCGGACTTCAAGCTGTATTACAAAGCTGTAATCATCAAGACAGTATGGTACTGGCACAAGAACACTCAGATCAATGAAATAGAATGGAGAACCAAGAAATGGACCCAGAAACATATGGCCAACTGATTTTTGACAAAGCAGGAAAGAATAGCCAATGAAATAAAGAGTCTCTTCAGCAAGTGGTGCTGGGAATACTGGACAGCGACATGCAGAAAAATGAACCTGCACAACTTTCTTACACCATACACAAAAATAAACTCAAAATGGATGACAGACCTCAATGTAAGACAGGAAGCCATCAAAATCCTCGAGGAGAAAACAGGAAAAAACCTCTTTGATCTTGGCCGCAGCAACTTCTTACTCAACACATTTCCAGAGGCAAGGGAAACAAAAGCAAAAATGAACTACTGGGACCTCATCAAAATAAAAAGCTTCTGCACAGTGAAAAAACAATCAGCAAACCTAAAAGGCAACCAACAGAATGGGAGAAGATATTTGCAAATGTCATATCAGATAAAGGGTTAGTATCCAAAATCTATAAACCACTTATCAAACTCAACACCCAAAAAACAAATAATCCAGTGAAGAAATGGGCAAAAGACACGAATAGACACTTGTACAAAGAAGACATCCAGATGGCTAACAGACACATGAAAAGATGCTCAGCATCACTCATCATCAGGGAAATACAAATCAAAACCACCATGAGATACCACCTGACACCTGTCAGAATGGCTAACATTAACAACTCAGGCAACAACAGATGTCGACGAGGATGCGGAGAAAGAAGATCTCTTTTGCACTGCTGGTGGGAATGCACACTGGTGCAGCCACTCTGAAAAACAGTATGGAGGTTCCTCAAAAAATTAAAACTAGAGCTACCCTACGACCCAGAAATTGCACTGCTAGGTATTTATCCAAGGGATACAGGTATGCTGTTTCAAAGGGACACACATACCCCAATGTTTATAGCAGCACTCTCAACAATAGCCAAAGTATGGAAAGGGCCCAAATATCTATCGATGGATGAATGGATAAAGAAGATGTGGCATATATATACAATGAAGTATTACTCGCCAATCAAAAAAAAAAATGAAATCTTTCCATTTGCAACTATCTGGATGGAGCTAGATGGTATTTTGCTAAGCAAAATTAGTCAGAGAAAGGTAAATATCATATGACTTCACTCATATGAGGACTTTAAGATATTAAACAGATAAACATAAGGGAAGGGAAGCAAAAATAATATAAAAACAGGGAGGGGGACCAAACATAACAGGGTCTTTAAATATGGAGAACAGAGGGTTACTGGAGGGGTTGTGGGAGGGGGGATGGGCTAAATGGGTAAGAGGCATTAATCTACTCCTGAAATCACTGTTGAAGTATATGCTAACTAACTTGGATGTAAATTAAAAAATACATTAAATGAAAGAATATATAAATATCTGAATATATATCTATGAATACATATATATTTTATATACATTATAAATAAGTACATATGACATGTGGTATATACTTAATATATTCAACACATATAAATACATATTTAATATGCATTATCATTCTTGGGACATGTAGACGTGATACAAAAAGAACAGAAGTGTAATTATTTAGAATATAAAAGAAGGGGCGCTTGGGTGGCTCAGTCAGTTGAGCATCAGACTCTTGATTTTGGCTCAGGTCATGATCCTGGGGTGTGGGATTGAGCCCTGAGTTTGGTTCTGTGCTGAGTGTGGAGCCTGCTTAAGATTCTCTCCTCTCTCTCTCTCTCTCTCTCTCCCTCCCTCCCTCCCTATCACCTTCTCCCACCCTCACACCCTCTTTCTCTCATGTGCTAAAAAAAAAAAAAGTGAACCCATGCAGGAGATAGAAGATGTAATTTATTAAGGACAAAATAAACTGCAAAAATTCTGTCTAGACAATTTTTTAGGTTTATTTATTTATTTTGAGAGAGAGAGAGAGAGAGAACGTGAACAGGGCAGGAGCAGAGAGAGAGAGAGAGAGAGAGAAAGATAGTGAATCCCAAGCAGGCTCTGTGCTGACAGCACACAGAGCTGGACACTGGGCTCAAGCTGAGGCACCATAAGATCATGAACTGTGCCGAGACCAAGAGTCCTATGTTTAACCGACTGAGCCACCTAGGCACCCCTTGACCTTTGATTCTCTTTTGGTTTTGTAGTTTAAAAATCTCCAATTCCAGGGATGTTCAGATTATATGAGCTGCAAGTGGTTTTCATATTCTTGGTCCGTTGAAGCTGCAAGTTGAACCAAGTTGTTGGGGATAACCTCAGGAAGTTTGCTATGAAACACAACAGAATACATATAGGACTAATCCCAAAATCAGGGGGACTCAACAGAGCAGGCCTAGATTGGGCAGGTTTTCTCCCTTCAGTTTGGCCAAACCTAAATCCTTTGGAGCCTAACTTGTAATGAAAATGCTCAGAATAACTCTAAGAAACTTGCAGATACAAAGATTGAGCAAGTACAGGCTTACCTTTTTTGTTAAGGTGTGCTGCAAAACAAAGGTGAGAACAAATTTAGAGACGTTCTCTAGCAACAGTGAAGAACTACAGGTGAATATCGATTCTCCACAGCAGGCTAAAGATTTTAATTATAAAGCTCCCTAAATCCTTAGACCATATCAGCCATGGACTTGAATAGATTTCAGCTCAGCTCTGAACCTCTCTCCCGCCCTGCTTGCCTTTAATCAAACTACTAAGTTTCAAAATGGAACATATCATTTTATTAGTGACTGTTTTCTATCGTTTTGTAATATTCCTCCAAACATATGAAGCTACATTGAGAAAATTTTCTCTCAATCCTTGCAATTAATATGAATTTTTCTTCAAAATCCACGTAGCACTCCAAATAGCAATTGCTTTAATAAGCAGAATTTGGCACCCCAGAGCACTGTGAAGGCATGACCAATCTTATATCCCCCAAAAGCATGGTTTCAACATATTCAGAAAATATAAACCTACTGGCTGTTAACATATCCTCTGGAATTTAAAAAAAATCAATACCATAAATTATTTTACTCAATGTACAATCATTATAACTGAGATTTTATCAGTCTAAAAGGTTTAGAAAAAGGGGAAATAAAGAAACATTTTCTGACAACTTTCTTGCCATGCCAAAGGCTTTAAATATGTTGCGTATTTAATCCTCTCAACAAACTGTTAGGTAGATATTATGAACCCATTTCATGAATGAAAAAAAAAAGGCTCAAAACAGTTTTAAAATGTGCTCTAACTCAAGCAGCTGGTTACTGCCTGAGTTAGAATAAGAATGCAAGTAAAGCTCTAGGAATTTATAGCAATTTCAACCAGAAGAGAGCAAATTCAATTGCTGGTGAATTTGTTTTTGGACAAGTATGTCCAAAGGTATCTGATTGGGTTAGTTTCCACACTTTACTTTTTAAGGGTGAATATATTATTATTTATTGCTATGTAACAAATAACTATCGAAATAGAGTGGTTTAGGGGCGCCTGGGTGGCTCAGTCGGTTAAGCATCTGACTGTTTCAGCTCAGGTCATGATCTCACGTTTTCCTGTGAGTTTGAGCCCCACATTGGGCTCTGCATGGACAGTGAGGAGCCTGCTTGGAATTCTCTATTTCTTTCTTTCTCTCAGCCCCTCCCCTGCTCACGCTGTCTCTGTCTTTCTCAAAATAAATACACTTAAGAAATATAGTGTTTTAAAAAATAATAACCATTTATAATCTCTCAAAATTCTATTGATGAGGATTCTGCACAGTTGGGGGCTATGTCTCTAGGTCTGGTATGAGGCTCTAGTTAGATATTGAGTGTGGATGTAGTTATCAGAGCACTTGACTGGAGCTAGAGTGTCCATTTCCAATGGGGCTTTTTCAAATGTGGCTTGGAAAATTGGTGCTGGCCATTAGATTGGAACTATAGTTCCTGTCTACATGCACCTTTCTACAGGGCTACTTGAATATTCTCATGGCATGCTAGCTGACTTCTCCTGGAGCATGTGGTTCAAGAGACCAAGGCAGAAGTTGTAATGTCATTTAGCTTCAAAATTCATATATCATGACTTCCACTTTATTCTATTGCTTTACCCAGAGCAAACCCTGATTCAACAAGGGAGAACAAGAATTCCAGGAGAAGTGGACCATTAGGCACCATATTGGAGTTACTGCAGTTCTTTTATATGAACCTTTTAATGGCAATCTTTCTAAAATGTGTTATTCATGTTCCTGCAAAAGAAAATGGTATACTTCCAAAAAATCATCTTTCTTTTTTACGAGGTCAGGACATCATGAACATCAGTGTATTACTGTGCTGTAGATCAATGGAAATTTCAGACATAATTAAGGTATGAAGGGACAAGTCGTCCTTCATGGAGCAGTCAAAAGAGATAGCTACTGAATTGACATTCCTTTGTTATATGACCTTAATAACAGAAGGGTGTTTAAGTGTGCCCTCTCACTACATGTCCCCAAACTACATTTCTGTTTTTATTAATACGTTTTCTCCTCTTTTCCCCAATGGTAATTTATGTACTTCAGTGTCACTTTATATGGCTATCAGTAGTTCCATATCTTGCACTTCAGTTGTTTCTATTTCTGTTTGCACTGTCAGCAATTACTTCTCTGTAGCCTTTATGTTCACTTCTTTCTCTTTTCCTGCCAATTAAACCATTTATTAGTTTTGGAAAATGCAGGAATTAAGATATCAAACTCTAATTCAGTGTTACATTTTCTTACCTGTTCCATCACATGATAGCCTTTATCAATCTTCCAGTCATCTGTTTTTTTCATGTTTTTCATGTTTTTCATAAAACAATGAAAGTTGGGAATATACTATTAAACCATTATGTTGAAGAAGTATAACTTTCAAAGTTCAATAAGGAACCAGCTTAATTCTCCCACCTCCCTCCTCACTGACAGTACCTATTCAAATCTACTTTGTGGATTCAATTTGTTACCTCCTTACATGAGTCCTGGGCATGACTTGTCTGATCACTCACAGATCATCTTCGTCATCATCATCATCATCATCATCAATATCATTCTCTGGTAATTCTGACTCATCAACTGTAATGTTCATTTCACAATAATGATCAACTTTGAATTTATTCAAAGTAAAAGCCTCCCTTTGCCCTCAACTCAACGTGGCTCTAGGTGGGAATTTTAAAATAGGACAATAGGAGAAAATGATTCATTCTTCCCTGTTTCCCTAGCCTGTATTTCTACCTTCCTTTCTAGCTTGTCATCAGAAATTTCTTATCCTTGGGGTCATGGAAAGAGAAATAGGGGCAGGAAGAGGCAGAAAATGTCTTCTTTGATTTTTACTCTTTTGAGCTGGTACCAATATTCTCTTAGCCTGGCACTGTTTAAAGTTGATTCTTCCTCTTGTGGTACTTGGTGGGTTCTTGAACTACCTTCCTTCACTGGTAAGGCACACAGAAGAATAGCACCCCTCCCCCGAAGATATCCATGTCCTGATCCCCAAAACCTGTGAATATGTTGTTCTACATGGTAAAAGGGACTTTGAAGATGTGATTAAATTAATGATCTTGAGATAGGGAGATAATCCTGGATTATTCACGTGAGTCCCATGTCATCATAAGGGTCTTTATAAGAGGAGGAGACAGTAGGGTCCAACCCAGAAGGCAATATGCCAATGGAAGAAACGGGACAGAGAGAGAGATTTGATCTTGGAAATGAAGGAAGGAGCCACAACTCCATGCAGGTGGCCTCTAGGAGCTAAAAAAGGCAAAGAAACAGATAATTCTCTGGAAGTCTCCAGAAGGAATAGTTTGATCACACCTTGATTTTAGACTTCTGACCTGCATAACTGTACGAGAATAACTTGGTATTTTTTTAAGATGCTAAATCTGTGGTAATTTGTTACAGCGACAATAAAAAAACTACCATAGTTGAGGATCCCTGAACGCCACTGCTCTGATGCAGATGAATGAATCTTCTCCAGAAGCTTGTTTTAAGACTCCTGCCTCACCCTTGGAGCAGTTATTAATATGGCTATTAATCAGGCTATTTCTGCTGAGGCCTACTTACCTCGCTAGGTAGCCTTCTTGGCTGAGACACAGGACAATCCCAAGGTGCCTCTCCAGCATTATACCCCTCTGAAATACACCTTTGTCCCATAGATGGAAGTACAGTGATTTCTTAGCTGTAATTTTCCACTTTATTTGTATAGCCTGATTGAGCCACCTTCTTGTCTTTCACCGTTTTCCAGTGTGACTCCCCAATACTCTATGGGCCTGGTATCAGAACACCTCTACCAAATCTAAAATAGGAATAAAGAAATTCTTTCCCTCTTCACTGACAACTTCCATTGAAGAAAATTCTCTCTTCAAATTATAACTTCTCCCTCAGTCTCTTCAGTTTAAAAGAAAAGTTACAAAATGTGTTTTTAACATATGTAACCTAGCCCCTTACTATGGAATATCAAATTCCTTGCCACCTATGTTGCTGGTTATATAACTGAGGCTGAGATGTAAAGAGCCTTATCTTAACATCCTGTTATGATGATCCCATCGTCAATCTGGATCAGCCAATAAGAAAAGCAACACACAGACAGAACTCCCTCAAATTAAAAGGCAATCCTTGATCTCTAACTTTATCCAGAGATAATTATTCTTTCACAATTCTAAAACAAGCCAATGATTTAATTTCCCCAAAACATATTATATCAAAGATAGCAAGCTATAGTATATCTTTGGCCGTCAGAGATAAATAAAAGGATAAACCTGGGAAGTAACAGCTGACAGTTAAACTGCAGAGAGGAAGCCATTTTTATTTTTTTTATTGTTTCCAATTTTAATGAGATATAATTGACAGTAACATTGTATAAGCATAAGGTATACATACTATGACTTGATATATGTACATATGCAAAATGGTTACCACCACGAAGTTATGTAACACATCCATCACCTCACATAGTTACCTTGTGTGTGTGTGTGTGTGTGTGTGCGCGCGCGCGCGCGCGTGTGTTGAGAACTTTTAAGATGTACTCTCGGGGCACCTGGGTGGCTCAGTCAGTTAAGCTTCCGACTTCAGCTCAGGTTTTGATCTCATGGTTCGTGAGTTCAAGCCTGTGTTGGGCTCTGTGCTGACAGCTCAGCATGGAGCCTGCTTCAGATTCGATCTCCCTCTCTCTCTGTCCCTCTCCCACTTGTGCTCTCTCTGTATCTCTCTCTCTCTCAAAAATGAACAAATATTAAAAAAAATTAAAATGTACTTATAAATATACTTATAAATGTACTTATAAATAAATGCAACTTATAAACAATATAATATTGTTAACTAGTGTCACCATGCTGTACATTATACCCCCCAAACTTATTCACGTTATAACTGGAAGTTTGTACCCTTTGACTACTTTCATCCATTTCCCCCACCTAACCTCTTGCCCCTGGCAACCACCAGTCTGTTCTTGATTTTATAAGTTTTTTTTTTTAGGTTCTACATATAAATGAGATCATAGAGTATTTGTTTATCTATCTCCAACTTATTTCACTTAACATGATGCCCTCAAGTTTAATCTATATTGTTGCAAATAGCAGGATTTCCTTATTTTTAAGGGTGAATAATATTCTATTGTATGTATTGAATACAATGTATCCAATGCATTGTATGCACATTTTCTTTATCTCATCCATCAGTGGACACTTAGGATCATACAAGACTACTATGAACAACACATTAGACAACCTAGAAGTGGATAAATTCCTAGGAACATATAAACTATCAAAAATGAATCACTGGGGCACATGGGTGGCTCAGTTGGTTAAATGTCTGACTTCGACTCAGGTCATGATCTCACGGTTCGTGAGTTTGAGCCCCACATGGGGCTTTCTGCTGTCAGTGCAGAGTCTGCTTCGGATCTTCTGTCTCCCTCTCTCTCTGCCCTTCCCTTGCTCTTGTGTGCTCTCTCTCTCTCTCTCAAAAATAAATAAACATTTAAAAAAATAATCATGAATAAATATAAAATCTAAAAGGCAAATTACAAGCAAGAAATGTGAATCAGCAATCGAAAACCTGCCAAAAAACAAGTCTAGGAGAAATGGCTTTACTGATGAGTTCTACCAAACATTTAAAGATCTTTCTCAAACTTCAAAAAAATTGAAGAGGACAGTACACTTCTAAACTCATTTTATGAAGCCAGCATTACCCTGATACCAAAGTCAGATAAGGACACCACAAGAAAAGAAAACTACAGGCCAATATCTTTAATGAATATAGACTCAAAGATTCTGAACAAAATACTAGCAAACTGAATTCAACAGCACATTAAAAGGATCACATGCCATAATCAAATGGGATTCATCTCTGAGATGAAAGGATGGTTTAAGATATGCAAATAAATAAGTATGATACATCACATTAATAGAACAAAATATAAACATTATGTGATCATCTCAACTGATGCATAAAAAACATGTGACAGAATTCAACATCCATTCAAGCTAAAAACTTTCCTAAAACTGGGTATAGAAGGAATGTAACTCAACATAAAGGCAATATATGGCAAACCTACAGCTAATATCATACTCAATGGTGAAAGGTTGAAAGCTTTTCCTCTACAATGAGGAATGAGATAAGGATGCCCACTCTCTCCGTTTCTGTTCAACATAGTACTAGAGGTCCTAGCCAGAGCAACCAGGCAAGAAAAGGAAATAAAAGACATCCAAGTCAGAAGTAATATATTCAGTAATACATAATCAACATACAAATATTGGTTACATTTCTATACCCTAAAAATGAATTACCTGAAAATGAGAGGGGGAAATATCCCATTTACAATAGCATCAAAAACAATAAAATTCTCAGGAATAAATTTACTCAAGGAGGAAAAAGATCTGTATGCTGAAAACTATATACATTGATTAAAAAAAATTGAAGAAGACACAAATAAATGGAAGATATCTTGTGTGCATGAATTGAAAGAATTATTACTGTTAAAATGCCCATCCTACTCAAAATAATCTACAGATTCAATGCAATTTTATCAAGACTCCAATGGCATTTTTTTCTTACAAAAATAGAAAAAAAAACCTTAAAATTGATGTGGAATCACAAAATACCCCAAAAAGCCAACTCAATCTTGATAAAGAACAGCAAAGCTGTAGGCATCACCCTTCCTGATTTCAAGCTATATTACAAAACTAAAGTAATAAAAAATAGTATGAAACTGGCATAAAAACAGATACATAGACCAATGGAACAGAATAAAGAGCCCAGTAATATACCCACACATATATGGTCAACTTATATTTAACAAGGGAGCTAAAAATACTCAGTGTAGAAAAGATAGTCTCTTTAACAAATGGTGTTGGGAAAACTGGATGTTCAAATGCAAAAGAATGAAAATAGACCCTTATCTTATACCACACACACACACACACACACACACACACACACACTGAACTCAAAATGGACCAAAGACTTAAATGTAAGACCTGAAACCATAAAACTCCAGGAGGAAATATAGGGAAAAAGCTCCTTGACATTGGTTTTGGCAATGATTTTATGGAAAAGACACCCAAAGCACAAACAACAAAAGCAAAAATAAATTGCACTGAACCAAAAAGCTTCTCAACAAAATGAAAAGACAACTTACAGAAGAGGAGAAAATATTTGCAAACCACATATCTGATAAGGGGTTAATATCCAAAATACATAAGGAACTCATAAATCTCAAAAAAAAAAAAAAAAAAAAAACCAACCCTAAGCAATCCAATTTAAAAATGGGCAAAGGTCTTGAACAGGCATTTTCCTAAAGAAGATATTTAAGTGACCAACAAGTACATGAAGAGGTACTCAACATTACTGATCATCAGAGAAATTCAAATCAAAACCACAATGAAATATCACCTCATACATGTTAGAATGTCTATTACCAAATAAACAAGAGATAACAAGTGTTGATGTGTAGAAAAGGGAAACCTTGTACACTGTTGGCAGGAATGCAACAGTTTTATATATATATACTATATAAAACTATATATATATATATATATATATATATATATATATATATAAAACAGTATAAACGTTTCCCCAAAATTTGAAAATAGAATTACTATATGATCCAGAAATTCCATTTCTGGGTATTTATTGAAAGGAAATGAAGGGGCGCCTGGGTGGCGCAGTCGGTTAAGCGTCCGACTTCAGCCAGGTCACGATCTCGCGGTCCGTGAGTTCGAGCCCCGCGTCGGGCTCTGGGCTGATGGCTCAGAGCCTGGAGCCTGTTTCTGATTCTGTGTCTCCCTCTCTCTCTGCCCCTCCCCCGTTCATGCTCTGTCTCTCTCTGTCCCAAAAATAAATAAACGTTAAAAAAAAATTAAAAAAAAAAAAAAAAGGAAATGAAATCACTATTTTGAAAATATATCTGCACCCCTCTGTTCATTTTCATATTAATTTTTAAAAATTCATCTCAGAGATGGGAAGTAGTTTGTCCAAGACCCTTAGCTAATACTTGACTAAGCAGGTTTTGGCTAACTCCAAGGTAATATATTTTTAATTATAGATAGATAGATGATAGATAGATGATGATGATGATGATGATGATGAAAGATATATAGATCGATAGATAGGCCTTGCTAATTTATATGATAAAAAATTGTTTTATTTTTTTCTGCTTATCAGTAAAAATATAATCCTAGTCCTAAAATTTTAATAAATAATTGATAATTTTATATTTAAATCACCTTCCATGCATGTGCTCAAACCAAAATTCTGGGAATTATTCTTGATTTCTCTCTTAATTTTACCCACACATAAGCCGTTAACAAGTATCTTTAGCTCTGGTTCCCTAACATCTCCTACATCTTTCCATCTCCCACCTCCACCATTTCTAGCCTAGTCTAAAACACAATCACATTTCACCTAGACTATATCAAGAGCCTCCTAACTTCTTTTTATATCCCCCTACAGTTTTTCTCTACAGATTTCATGGCTCAAAATAAACAAAAGCTATCACTCCTCAAGGATGGGTATGCGTTTTTGTGAAGGATCAGATAGTAAATATTTTAGGCCATGTGGATCATACAGTCTTTGTTGCAAATACCTAACTCGGCCATGTAGCATGAAAGTAGCCACAGATAGGGGCGCCTGTGTGGCTCAGTTGGTTGAGCGACTGACTTTGGCTCAGGTCACGATCTTACAGTTTGTGAGTTCGAGCCCTGTGTTGGGCTCTGTGCTGACAGCTCAGAGACTGCAGCCTGCTTCAGATTCTGTGTCTCCCACTCTCTCTGCCCCTCCCCTGCTCACAGTTTGTCTCTCTCTGTCTCTGAATAATAAATAAACGTTAATTTTTTTAATTTTTATTAAAAAAATCTTTTTTAACGTTTATTTATTTTTGAGACAGAGAGAGACAGAGCATGAACGGGGGAGGGTCAGAGAGAGAGGGAGACACAGAATCTGAAACAGGCTCCAGGCTCTGAGCGGTCAGCACAGAGCCTGACGCAGGGCTCGAACTCCCGGACAATGAGATCATGACCGGAGCTGAAGTCGGACGCTTAACCGACTGAGCCACCCAGGCGCCCCCGTTAAATTTTTTTTAAAAAAAAATTTAAAAAGTAGCCACAGATAATACACGAAGGTAAACAAAAGTGTGTGGTAGCATTTCAATAAAACTTGTTTACAAAAATTAAGATGCTGCTGAATTTCACCCACCCCTTCCCTAACTGAAGACTAACCAAACGCTTCCCTTTGCCTTAGAATGAAGTACAAGTTCTTTAACTGACCCATGAGACTTTACATGATCTCGCCACTGTCTTATCTTCCCAAACTTTTCCACCATTTGTCCTACTCTGTATTCTGTATACTCCTCCTTTCCCTCACAATTGTTTCAACCTGAAAGTTTATTGTCAGCATTTAACTTATACATCAACTCTTTATTCAGTCTCTTCTCCCAGACTTTTTGCACAGCTGGTGACTGATAATTTGGAACTCTTCTTCAACACAGCACCTTGTAAGGAAAGGCCTTCCCATGCCACAGAATCCAAGTGTTCCGGCTCTATGACGGGCAGTATAAATGACCCTGCTTTATTTCCTTTAAGACATTTGCATTTATCTGAAATGATTCTGTTGGCTTGTTGTCCAGAGTGCATATTCACCTCTACCCTACCTCCCCAAAATAAATTGTAAGCTTCAAGAGTAAGGGCCTATACCTTCCCTATTGCCCGTTCCATCCTCCACCCCTACAATGGTTCCAGGCATATAGCAGGTGCTTGCTAAATTATTCGTAACAGAAAACATGAAAGAAGTGTTTATGAGAGATTTTTATATGTATCTACTGGGTCTTCAGTTGAATGTAGAATAACTCATGAATGCCATAATTCAACACTTCAGCAAAATTCCCATAGATCATCTCCACTGACAATAATCCCAATAAGCATATTGAATTATAAACACAAAACTAGTCTGTTTTATACCCCTCCAAAAAGTACATAAGTATGACATTAAAGTTTAGCGATGTCATCACTCATCTTATAAAATCTTTCAATAGTTCCTAAATATTTTAGCTTAAAAATATTGTGCTCTTGTGATATTATAAACAAGCAAATGATGAGAAATTACATTAAATACACAAATATGATATAACCACTATTCTTGTTTTATTTCTTAAAGGTCAATGCATATGTTAACTTATTTTTACAGTTTAATGTATTCGTTTACACATCACACAGTTTTCCATTCTTTATATTTACATTTAAGCTAATTTCAAAGTAGGGACTTTTCCACTGAAATGGTGCTTGCATAATATAAACACATGATTTCCATTCACAGATTTTAATATATAATTATTAAAATAACAACTAAATATTATCTGTCTGCTCATAAATTCTAACTTCAGAATAAACAAATGCTCTTGAATCCATTTTAGTTCTGTGTTTTTACCAATAGGTGGCAATGAACATTCCTCCCTACATTTGCTTTATCATAATTTGAGACAACGTAAGTCCTGTCTCCTAACAATACAGGATTTTACTAAAGAGTAGTTACAGGAAAGAAATGTAATCTAAAAGGCAACCCATTCTTATTATCCACCACCTCCAATTTTTAAACTTTTCTTTAGATGTCAAGCTAAAATCATCAAGCAACATTTCTGTAGTAATCCCCGGTCTGTCTGGTGAGACCATGCAATGTAATTCTCTAACCATTCTATATGACAGTTCTGAAGCTAATAGAGAAGTTATCTTTTCTGATGTAGTATTACAAATTTTATCAACCTTTTCTCCTGAGACACGGTATGGCTTCAGATGCTCCATGCTGTTTAACCATTTTTTTTTTTTTGCTTATTTATTTATTTAGAAAGAGAGAGCAAGTGGGGTGGCAGGTAGGGCAGAGAGAGAGGGGGGAGAGAGAATCCCAAGCAGGCTCTGCACTGTCAGTGTAGAGCCCAGTGCAGGGCTCGAACTCACAAACTGTGAGATCATGACCTGAGCCAAAATCAAGAGTCAGATGCTTAACTTACTGAGCCACCCAGGCACCCCAACTGCTTAACCTTCGTTGACATCTTCCAATTAGTTTGTGTCCATTTTAAAATACAGCATCCAAGTGGAATCGTAGTGTACAATGTAGGCAATGCAAAATTCAGTGGGACTATTATTCACCTTTCTTAAGGATACTATATTTCTATTAATCCACCTCAAAACTTCATTGTCTTTCATCCGGTATGTCACACTAAGATTTTTTTACTAGGATCATATATTTTTAAAAAGATCCTCAGATCTTATTCACATCTTGCATTTTGAAACAAGTTCAAGCTTGTTTCATCTTTGGTGTCTTAATTTTTTATCTCAGCCAGTTGATATCAGTTTGAATATTGATTTGGTCTTCTGTTGTGTTTGACCATCTCTCCCAGATTTAATATCCACAATATAACAAATTTCTCTTTTTCTTTTTACCCAAATTATTGTTTTAATTTTTTAAGAATTCTTAACTGAGTTAAAAACTTCTGAAGTTCCAGAGTCTCCACCAGACATTTTATTCCTTGATGTTTTTACATTGGAAATTGTGATCCACAACAGAAGACACCCACCTATATACTTAACTATGTGAATGGCATAAATCAAAATTTTGGTAATCAGGGATGTCAGTTCTGACTGAGGCATTTCTGAAATAGAGTGCACCTGAGTTGTATGTTAGGCTTTCATTGTGGACTTGACGTATTACATGTAATTCTCACTATATACCACAAATATCATCAAAAGCTACTTTACCATCAACATAATCCTTAGGTCATAATTTTGACCATTCCCCCAGTCATACTCATTCATATCTATATCAACTTCATTGCTAAAATCACATGAGGAGCTAAAACTTTGTGAAAAGTCTTTCAAATGTAACTTCTCAACCATCACTTCAATGGCCCACAAAGAGTCAATATCTGTTTCAATCTTTATTTACTTATTTTAGCTCTACCTCTATTATAGTTCTCTTCTTATTATTTGTAGCTTAAATCATGAAGGAGATACCTCACAGCAAAACAAACTCCTGTCAGATTTTGTACCACATGTTTACAAAGGCATCATCCCTAATTACAGTTGTGTTGGTCCACAAGCCACAGCTCAGAATTATTCAGTATGAGGCAGCAAAGGAGGCTTTGATGTAGAGCCCTTAACACAAGACAATGCAAATGACATTTACTAGGAATTTTTCCCCCCATTAATGAACAGTACTTCAGGGAGTGTAAAGGCAAGAGGCATATAATTTCTGAACTATTTAAATTGCTAATTAGATCTGTACAAGAGGTGTATTCCTAATGCAGACAATTACAACAGCTCCTAAGTGTTTGCCTTACAGTTGCTAATTACTGCAGAAGTCAATTAATTACCACCTCACTCTCCCACAGTCCCCACGCAGTGGCCCTGCTGCTTGTATACAACTGCCACAGGCAGCCGGAAATCTATATACCAGCCACCAGTGACCAGCGGGAAGTCCCAGATGTGGGAGGCTAAGGGGCGGGGCTTTGGGGCCTCGCCCTTTGCCCTTTGCTGTAGTCACTTGCCAAGCTGCGCATGCACGCCCCTGTTTGCGCCATGTTCCGGGGAGGGGTCACAAGGGCCTGGCTCAGTCACTCAGGCTCAGTGCCTGCTTGACTGCCAGAGGAGTCAGAAGCTCAGGAGGCGCTCTCCAGCTTTTTTACTCCCATCTTGCAATGGTTTGGTGCACAACCAGCCCAATATGGGCAACCTGCTTTGTAAGTTTCATTTCCCACCCCGCCACGTCCCTACCTGGCCGTGTTCGGCCCCTGTCTCCACACCCCCACCACCACCCCCGCCCCGTGATGCTGTTCCACCACCTTGCCAGGACCACCCCGCTGCTCCTTCACTTGCCCTGGGCCCTGGGCGCGGGCTATTCCACTGGGATCGTGGGCCTTTACCAGCTAGTTTATACATCCAGCCAAAGAGGTGGTACCCCATCCGGCAGGCCACATGTACCCCTCTGGGGATCCTTCCCTTGGTGAACTGGAGTAACTCTGAAAAAACCTGTGCTGTCTGCTCATAATTCCATGATGTTTGGACACTCCAGAGCCAAAAGGATCCCTCCTATGGGGCGCAAATTCACTGTCCCACATTCACTATCTGAGAAGGTAGAGGAGGCTGTGGAGCCAGTACCATCCAGGCACCTCCCACTTTTGTGCCCATCTGGGGTGGAGGAAAAGGTCCAGGAAGATCCCAGAAAAAAGATGGAGGATCTTGTAGAGACCAAAAGGCAGAATGGTGGGAACAGGGTCCCCATAACGTTGGGGACATACCATTTAAATGTCCCCTGGAGACCGGTGGATTTCTCAGTTCCTTGCAGTGCAGCCCTGCACCTTTGGACCTCCAACCTAACCCTCCAGAAGACGGTTTGAGGGAGAACACCCAGAAGTCTCTGATGAACTGCTGCCCTGAAGGCTGCATAGTCACCTCCTCACATGGCCCAGCCGGAAATGTCGTGCCTGATACAGATGCAGCAGTGCTCTCCGACCCAACCCCGTGCTGCCCCTTACTGCAGGAGACATCAACAAAGGAAGTGTTGGGTGAAAACCATCAGCCTGTTGGGGACACATCATACCTATCCAGGAAGGAGATACAGGCTAATGAGCCTCCAGGCATCTCATCAAGGAGCTCTTTTTCCCCTGTATCTGCCAGCAGTAGGCCCTGCAAATGGAAAACATCCATGTCACATTCTTGGCTACTGCCACTGCCCCAGTTGTGGGGCCAGGGCCAGTTGCCCCCACTTCCTAAGTTTCCTTGCATAGCTA
Source organism: Herpailurus yagouaroundi (assembly GCF_014898765.1). Lineage (NCBI taxonomy): Eukaryota > Metazoa > Chordata > Mammalia > Carnivora > Felidae > Herpailurus > Herpailurus yagouaroundi. The sequence goes on from NW_024412443.1 coordinate 1,074,026, forward strand.
TTGACAAAAACCTGGACACCTTCAAGAATTCAAATGTCAGAGGAATAAGATCTTGGAAGACAAAAGAGAGATCAAAGGAGACTGCTCAGACGCTCAGCCTGCCACTTCTTTATCCCTACTTGCCTCAGAGACTGCTAACTCTCTGCTTTTGGGGAGTCACACTTTGCAAGTCCCTATTCCTACTGATGACTTGGCTGACCAATCTGCCAAGTCCCCGATTCCCTCTGTCCCTCCATCTTTAACACCAAACATTGGTCAGGAGACAGCACAGATAGTTTCTAAATCTTCTCCACAGACGTTAGAGTGGGGGAGAGCCAAAGCATAAGAGACTCTTAAAAACTGAGAACAAACTGAGGATTGATGAGGGTGGGAGGGAGGGGAGGGTGGGTGATGGGTATTGAGGAGGGCACTAGTTGGGATAAGCACTGGGTGTTGTATGGAAACCAATTTGACAACAAATTTCATATATTGAAAAAAAAAATAAAAATGTTATTACAGTTTAAAAAAAAAAAAACTTCTCCAGCTGTTCCTGCTGGTTTTGTTCCTCATCTTAGTTCCAATCTCATTTGTGGAATTCCTGTGAAGAAAGAAGGCCCGCTTCAGCCAGTCACTGCTGTAACATATCTTATTTCTGACATCACCACACTTCCTAACACCTCCCTCCTTACAGCCACCCTCCTGCGACACAGAATCCCCAGTGCCTATGTGTGTAGATTCCCCCCCATCCTATCCTACCCACCCCTCTTCCAAATCCTTCCACACATAGCCCTGTTTCAATTGTCCAGCCCATCAGTTCTAAGACAGTTGCTTCTACCATCGCAGCCAATGCATCTACATCTACCTCCAAGCTTACGTCAGGTCCTGGTGTCGTCAACATGGACACCACTCTCCTTTCAAAGGCTGTTATTTTCAGATCTCCCCAAGAATCCAGAATGGGATCTCCTTCATTTCCCCAGGGCCATTGCAGTTTGAAGCAGAGGTGCCCTGCAAAGTCTCCAGTTTTCACCAGCCCACCTAGAGATCAGAAGACAGCCCTTCTTGCCAGTGTTGCTGTTTCCACTAGCTTGCTCCTATGGATTCTAAAGTCACCTCCACCCCAGTAGGCAAGCCCTCTGCAAACTGCAACTCGGCCTGTAACAGTGAAGCCATGGACACTACATCACCATCTCAAGCTTCCATCTTCTGTTCCTCCCCTGAGCCCAGGGACAACCATTTCCCACTTAACATGGTGTTTTCTGGTTCTGATAACACACCACCCTGTGGCAGCACTGTGGTGGCCCATGACTCTATCCATTTACCTAAAAAGTTATCCATTGGACAGACCTCAGTTTTCAACCACTCTGACCCAGGAATTACCTCTCAGCCCACAACTGGGCATCTTAATGGGCAGCAGCCTGACAATTCTCACCTGTTAGGAACACCAGTAGCCTCAACACAAGCTATGGACCCAACTGCTCTTGTAGCCCAGCTACCCAGAGACAACACAGTGAAGGCAGGTTTGCAGGTTCTGCATCCATTTCCACTCTCAGTATCCAGCCGGCCTCCAGTGACAAGCCAGGCATTCTGCCCATTGGTGTATCTACCACAACAGGCTTTGGAGTTGCCACGGGGATGCCCAGCACCAGGGATGGTGGCTCACCATTAGATGACAGTACTTCAGGACAACATGTGTTTTCGGAACTGCAGCCCCTATGGGCAGTGGTGTGTACATCCCAGGCCCCATTCATTCACAGGCATTCGGAGCATTCAACCTTGAGGCAGGACTGAACGGGGTACCAAGAACCATTTCTGCTCCAACTTTAGGTCAGACAACCTGGAATCACTGTGGTGATGGCAGGGCTGCTGCTGTAGGAGGAACAAATATCGTCCCAGTATTTGGACAAAATGCTAGTTCCACCTTGAATCCAGGCACCACCTGCCAAAACCCAGGGAGTGGAGCAGTGGGGCAGGGTTGCACTGTTCCCACAGGTCGAGACTCCACAGTCCCCACTACCCATAAGTGCCCCGGGGGCTCATCCCGACAGAGAAAACTTTCCTCATGTAGAGGAGATGCCACTATGGAGAAGAGGACTAAGTCAAGAGACCAGGCAGCCTCCCCCTTAATCTGAGCAGCAAGGGGCCAACCATCAAAAATCCAGGTGATGGAGTGGTGGAAAAGGGCCACACCGTTCCCTCAGGTGGATACTCAGCTACTTCTCATACCTGTAAGCACACCCAGTACTCATGTTCACAAAGAACACTTGCCCCACATGACCAACCCACCAGCATGGAGAAGAAACATATGTCAGCACACCAGCCAGCCTCCTCCTAAAATCTGATCGGCAGGGGGCCAGCAGTAAAAACCCAGGTGATGGAGTAGTGGGAGAGGGCCATGCTGTTCACACAGGTGGAGACTCAGCTGCTCCTCCAACCTGTAAGCACACCTGGCACTCAACTACAGAAAGAAAACTTGCCCCACATGACCGAGACACCAGCATGGAGAAGAAACAAGTGTCAGGACACAAGCCAGGCTCCCCCTTAAGTCTGAGCAGCAGGGGGCCGCCATCAAAAATCCAGGTGATGGAGTAGTGGGAGAGGGCCGCCCTGTACCCTCACGTGGATTCTCTAGTATTCCTGTTAGCCTCAAGTGCACCCAGAGACAATCTGCACAAAGAAAATTGACCCATGTGACCGAGCCACCAGAACCAGGAGGGAACATGGGTCAGGACACGTACCAGCTGCTTCTTAAATCTGATCATAAGGGGACCAGCCGTCCAAAACCCAGGTGGTGGAGTAGTGGAGGAGGGCCAGTGTTCCCACAGGTAGAAGCCCTAGTTTTCCTGTTAGCCCCAAGTGCTCCCAGAGCCAATCTGCACAAAAAAAACTTGCACCACGTGACCGAGCCACCAGAACGGAGACAAAATGTAGGTCAGGACATGTGCCAGCCTTCTTCTTAAATCTGATGGGCAGGAGGCTAGCTGTCCAAAACCCAGGTGATGGAGTAGAGGGAGAGGGCCACACTCTTCACTCAGGTAGAATCTCTAGTGTTCCTGTGAGCCACAAGGGCACCCAGAGCCAATCTGCACAAAGAAAACTTGCCCCACGTGACTGAGCCACCAGCACGGAGACAAAACATGGATCAGGACACGTGCCAGCCTGCTTCTTAAATCTGATCAGAGGGGGAGAGCCATCAAAGACACAGGTGATGGACTAGTGGGAGAGGGCCACGCTCTTCGTGCAGGTAGAAGCTCTAGTGTTCCTGTTAGCCCCAAGGGCACCCAGAGCCATCTGCATGAAGAAAACTTTCCCCACAAGACTGGGAAACCAGCACAGAGATGAAACATGGGTCAGGACACATGCCAGGCTCCCCCTTAAGTCTGAGCAGCAGGGGGCCAGCAATCAAAAATCCAGGTAATGGAGTAGTGGTAGAGGGCCACAGTGTATCCACAGGTAGAAGCTCTAGTTTTCCTGTTAGCCCCAAGTGCTCCCAGAGACAATTTGCACAGAGAAAACTTGCACCACATGACCGAGCCACCAGCACAGAGATGAAGGTGGGTCAGGACATATGCCAGGCTCCCCCTTAAGTCTGAGGAGCAGGGGACCAGCGATCAAAAATCCAGGTGATGGAGTAGTGGGAGAGGTCCTCCCTGTACCCTCATGTGGAATCTCTAGTATTCCTGTTAGCCTCAAGGGCACCTAGAGCCAATCTGCACAAAGAAAATTGGCCCACGTGGCTGAGCCACGAGAACCAAGAAGAAACGTGGGTCAGGACACGTGCCAGCCTGCTGCTTAAATCTGATCAGCAGAGGGCAAGCAGTCCAAAACCCACGTGATTGAGTAGTGAGAGAGGGCCACAGTGTTGCCTCAGGTAGAAGTGCTAGTGTTCCTGTTAGCCCCAAGGGCACCTAGAACTAATCTGCACAAAGAAACTTTGCCTCATGTGACTGAGCCACCAGCACCAAGAAGAAACGTGGGTCAGGACAGGTGTCAGCATCCTTCTTAAATCTGATGTGCTAGCTTTCCAAAACCCAGGTGATAAAGTAGTGTGAGAAGACCACACTCTTCACCCAGGTAGAAGTTCTAGGTAGCCCCAAGGGCACCCAGAGACAATCTGCATGAAGAAAACTTGTGCAACGTGACTGAGCCACCAGCACAGAGATGAAACGTGGTCAAGACACGAGCCAGACTGCTTCTTAAATCTCATCGGCAGAGGGCCAGCCGTCCAAAACCCAGGTGATGGAGTAGTGGGAGAGGGCCACAGTGTTCCCGCAGGTAGAAGTTCTAGTATTTCTGTTAGCTGCAAGGGCACCCAGAACCAATCTGCACAAAGAAAACTTTCCCCACATGACAGAGTCACCAGCACTAAGAAGAAATGTAGGTAAGGACAGGTGTCAGCCTCCTTCTTAAATCTGATCAGCAGGGGGCAAGACATCCAAAACGCAGGTGATGGAGTAGTGAGAGAGCGCCACGCTCTTCACGCAGGAGAAGACCTAGTGTTCTTGTTAGCCCAAAGGGCACCCAGAGCCATCTGCACGAAAAAAACTTGCCCAACGTGACCGAGCCACCAGCACGGAGAACAAACGAGTGTCAGGTCACATGCCAGGCTCCCCCTTAAGTCTGAGCAGCAGGGGGCCAGCAATCAAAAATCCAGGTAATAGAGTAGTGGGAGAGAGCCACCCTATTTCTTCAGGTGGAGTCTCCAGTATTCCCGTTTGCCTCAAGGGTACCCACAGCGAAACTGCACAAAGCAAACTTGGCCCACATGACCAAGCCACAAGAACCTAGAAGAAACATGGGTCAGGACACGTGCCAGCCTTCTTCTTAAATTGATTGTCAGGGAACCAGCCGTCCAAAATCCAGGTGATGGAGAAGTGGGAGAGGGCCACAGTGTTCCCGCAGGTAGAAGCTCTAGTTTTCCTGTTAGCCACAAGGGCTACCAGAGCCAAACTGCACAAAGAAAACTTGTCCCACAGGACCGAGCCACAAGCACAGAGACGAAATGTGGGTCAGGACAGGTACCAGCCTGCATCTTAAATCTGATGGGCAGGGGGCTAGCTGTCAAAAACCCAGGTGATGGAGTAGAGGGAGAGGGCCATGCTCTTCACCCAGGTAGAAGCTCTAGTTTTCCTGTTAGCCCCAAGGGCACTCAGAGACAATGTACATGAAGAAAACTTGTCCCATGTGACCGAGCTACAAGCACGGAGATGAAACGTGGGTCAGGACATGTGCCAGCCTGCTTCTGAAATCTGATCAGCAGAGGGCCAGCCGACCAAAACCCAGGTAATGGAGTAGAGGGTGAGGGCCACATTGTTCACGCAGGTAGAAGCTCTAGTGTTCCTGTTTGCCGCAAGGGTACCTAGAGAAAATCTGCACAAAGAAAACTTGCCCCACGTGACTGGGCCAATGGAACAAAGCAGAACCTTGGGTCAGGACTCAGGTCAGTCTGCTTCTTATATCTGATCGGCAGAGGGCCAGCCGTCCAAAACCCAGGTGATGGAGTAGTGGGAGAGGGCCACCCTCTTCATGCAGGTAGAAGCGCTGGTGTTCCTGTTAGCTGCAAGGGCACCCAGAACCAATGTGCACAAAGAAAACTTTCCCCAGGTACTGAGTCACCAGCACTAAGAAGAAACGTGGGTCAGGACAGGTATCAGCCTCCTTCTTAAATCAGATCACCAGGGGGCGAGCCATCCAAACCCCAGCTCATGGAGTAGTAGGAGAGGGCCATGCTTTTCATTCAGGGAGAAGCTCTAGTGTTCCTGTAGCCCCAAGGGAACCCAGAGCCAATCTACATGAAGAAAACTTGCCCCATGTGACTGAGCCATCAGCATGGAGACAATAGGGGTGTCAGGACACAGGCCAGGCCTCCCCTTAAGTCTGAGCAGCAGGGGGCCAGCCATCAAAATTCCAGGTGATGGAGTAGTTAGAGAGGGCCGCCCTGTGCCCTCACATGGAGTCTCTAGTATTCCTGTTAGCCTCAAGGGCACCCAGAGCCAATCTGGACAAAGAAAACTTGGCCCATGTGACTGAGCCACGAGATCTGAGAAGAAACATGGGTCAGGACACATGCCAGCCTGCTTCTTAAATCTGATGGGCAGGGGGCCAGCTGCCCAAAACCCAGGTGATGGTGTAGGGGGTGAGGGCCATGCTCTTCACCACAGGTAGAAGCTCTAATGTTCCTGTTAGCCGCAAGGGCAATCTGCACAAAGAAAACTTGCCCCACGTGACCAGGCCAACAGCACAAAGAAGAAACTTGGGTCAGGACATGGGCCAGCCTGCTTCTTAAATCTGATGGGCAGGGGGCGAGCCTTCCAAAACTCAGGTGATAGAGTAGTGGAAGAGGGCAATGCTCCTGGTGCCAGTAGAAGTTCTAGTGTTCCTGTTAGCCCCAATGGCAACTGGAGACAATCTGCACGAAGAAAACTTGCCCCAGGAGACCAAGCCACCAGCAAGGAGACGAAACATGGGTCAGGACACGTGCCAGCCTGCTTCTTAAATCTGATCGGCAGAGGGCCAGCCGTCCAAAACCCAGGTGATAGAGTAGTGGGAGAGGGCCACGCTCTTTGTTCAAGGAGAAGCTCTAGTGTTCCTGCTAGCCCCAAGGGCACCCACAGCCAATAAGAATGAAGAAAACTTGGCCCACATTACCGAGCCATCAGATAGGAGTGTCAGGACACATGCCAAGCTCCCCCTTAAGTCTGAGCCACAGGGGTCAGCCATCAAAAATCCAGGTGATGGAGTAGTGGAAGAGGGTCGCCCTGTGCCCTCGCGTGGCGTCTCTAGTATTCCTGTTAGACTCAAGGGCACCCAGAGCAAATCTGCACAAAGAAAATTTGGCCCACGTGACTGAGCCACGAGAACTGAGAAGAAACGTATGTCAGGACACATACCAGCTTGCTTCTTAAATCTGACCATCAGGGGACCAGCTGTTCAAAACCCAGGTGATGGAGTAGTGGGAGAGGGCCACAGTGTTCCCACAGGTAGAAGCTCTAGTTTTTCTGTCAGCCCCAAGGGCTCCCAGAGACAGTCTGCACAAAGAAAACTTTCCCTACGTGACCGAGCCACCAGCACAAAGAAGAAACTTGGTTCAGAACACGTGCCAGCCTGCTTCTTAAATCTTATGGGCAGGGAGCGAGATGTACAAAACCCAGGTGATGGAGTAGTGGGAGAGAGCCACGCTCTTCACGCAGGTAAAACCTCTAGTGTTCTTGTTAGCCCCAAGGGCACCGAGAGCTAATCTGCACAAAGAACACTTGCCACACCTGACAGAAACACCAGCATGGAGAAGAAACTAGTGTCAGGACACATGCCAGGCTCCCCCTTAGTCTGAGAAGCAGGGGGTCAGCCATCAAAAATCCAGGTGATAGAGTAGTGGGACAGGGGCCACAGTGTTCCCGCAGGTAGAAGCTCTAGTGTTCCTGTTAGCTACAAGGGCACCCAGAACCAATCTGCACAAAGAAAACTTTCCCCACGTGACCGAGTCACCAGCACTAAGAAGAAATGTAGGTAAGGACAGGTGTCAGCCTCCTTCTTAAATCTGATCCCAGGGGAAAAGACGTCCAAAACACAGGTGATGGAGTAGTGAGAGAGGGCCATGCTCTTCACTAGGTAGAAGCTCTAGTGTTCCTGCTAGCCCCAAGGGCACCCAGAGACAATCTCCACGAAGAAAACTCGCCCCACATGTCCGAGCCACCAACACGGAGATGAAACGTGGGTCAGGACACGTGCCACCCTGCTGCTTAAATCTGATCGTCAGGTGACCAGTCGTCTAAAACCCAGGTGATGGAGTAGTGGGAGAGTGACATGCTCTTCACACAGGTAGAAGCTCTTGTGTTCCTGTTAGCCCCAAGGGCACCCAGAGTCAATCTATACAAAGAAAACTTGGCCAACGTGACCGAGGCACGAGAACCAAGAAGAAACATGGGTCAGGACACGTGCCAGCCTACTTCTTAAATCTGAACGTCAGGGGAATAGCCCACCAAAACCCAGGTGATGGAGTAGTGGGAGAGGGCCACAGTGTTTCCTGTTAGCCCCAAGGGCTCCCAGAGCCAATCTGCACACAGAAAACTTGTCCCATGTGACCGAGCCACCAGCACGGAGACAAAATGTGGGTCAAAACAAGTGCCAGCCTGTTTCTTAAATCTGATGGGCAGGGGGCTAGCTGTTAAAAATCCAGGTGATGGGGGCGCCTGGGTGGCGCAGTCGGTTAAGCGTCCGACTTCAGCCAGGTCACGATCTCGCGGTCCGTGAGTTCGAGCCCCGCGTCGGGCTCTGGGCTGATGGCTCGGAGCCTGGAGCCTGTTTCCGATTCTGTGTCTCCCTCTCTCTCTGCCCCTCCCCCGTTCATGCTCTGTCTCTCTCTGTCCCAAAAATAAATAAAAAAATGTTGAAAAAAAATTAAAAAAAAAAATCCAGGTGATGGAGTAGAGGGAGAGGGCCATGCTCATTGCACAGGTCGAAGCTCTAGTGTTCCTGAGGGCACTAGAGGGCCAGAGGCACCCAGGGCCAATGTACATGAAGAAAACTTATCCCACGTGACTGAGCCATCAGCACGGAGACAAAACATGGGTAAGGACATGTGCCAGCCTACTTCTTAAATCTGATTGGCAGAGGGCCAGCCGTCCAAAACCCAGGTGATGGAGTAGAGGGTGAGGGCCACACTCTTCGCGCAGGTAGAAGCTCTAGTGTTCCTGTTAGCCACAAGGGCACCCAGAGACAATCTGCACAAAGAAAACTTGCCCCACGTGATCTGGCCAATAGCACAAAGAAACTTGGGTCAGGACACGGGCCAGCCTGCTTCTTAAATCTGATTGGCAGAGGGCCAGCCGTCCAAACCCAGGTGATGGAGTAGTGGGAGAGGTCACGCTCTTCAAGAAGATAGAAGTGCCAGTGTTCCTGTTAGCCACAAGGGCACCCAGAACCAATCTGCACAAAGAAAACTTTTCCCACGTGACTGATTCACCAGCACCAAGAAGAAACCTGGGTCAGGACAGTTGTCAGCCTCCTTCTTAAATCTGATGGGCAGGGGGCTAGCTGTCAAAAACCCAGGTGATGGAGTAGAGGGAGAGGGCCATGCTTGTCACACAGGTAGAAGCTCTAGTTTTCCTGTTAGCCCCAAGGGCATCCAGAGCCAATGTACACGAAGAAAACTTGTCCCACATGACAGAGCCATCAGGATGGAGAGGAAACGTGGGTCAGGAAACGTGCCAGCCTGCTTCTTAATTCTGTTCGGCAGTGGGCCAGCCATCCAAAACCCAGATGATGGAGTAGTGGGAGAGGGCCACGCTCTTCATGCAGGTAGAAGCACTAGTGTTCCTGTTAGCTGCAAGGGCACCCAGAACCAATCTGCACAAAGAAAATTTTCCCCACATGACCGAGTCACCAGCACCAAGAAGAAACATGGGTAAGGATAGGTGTCAGTCTCCTTCTTAAATCTGATTGGCAGGGGGCAAGCCGTCCGAAACCTAGCTCATGGAGTAGTGGGAGAGTGCCACGCTCTTAATTCAGGGAGGAGCTCTAGTTTTCCTGTTAGCCCCAAGGGCACCCAGAGCCAATCTGCATGAAGAAAACTTGCCCCACATGACTGAGCCATCAGGATGGAGATGATAAGCATGTCAGGACACAGGCCAGGCCTCCCCTTAAGTCTGAGCAGCAGGGGGCCAGCCATCAAAAATCCAGGTGATGGAGTAGTGGGAGAGGGCCGCTCTGTGCCCTCACGTGGAGTCTCTAGTATTCCTGTTAGCCTCAAGGGCACCCAGAGCCAATCTTGGCCCATGTGACTGAGAAACACCAAAGAAAACTTGGCCCATGTGACTGAGCCACGAGAACCAAGAAGAAACATGGGTCAGGACACATGCCAGCCTGCTTCTTAAATCTGATGGGCAAGACACCAGCTGTCCAAAACCCAGTTGATGGAGCAGAGTGTGAGGGCCACGCTCTTCGCCCAGGTAGAAGCTCTAGTGTTCCTGTTAGCTGCAAGGGCACCCATCGATCATCTGCACAGAGAAAACTTGCCCCATGTGACTGGGCCAACAGCACAAAGAAGAAACTTGGGTCAGGACACGGGCCAGCCTGCTTCTTATATCTGATCGGCAGGAGGTGATCCTTCCAAAATCCAGGTGATGGAATAGTGGGAGAGGGCAACACTCTTCGTGCAGGTAGAAGTTCTAGTGTTCCTGTTAGTCCCAAGGGCACCCAGACATAATCTGCATGAAGAAAACTTGCCCCACGAGAACAAGTCACCAGCACGGAGACGAAACGCAGGTCAGGACACGTGCCAGCCTCCTTCTTACATCTGATTGTCAGGGGACCAGCCGTCCAAAACCCAGGTGATGGAATCAGAGAGGGCCACAGTCTTCCCATTGGTAGAAGCTCTAGTTTTCCTGTTAGCTTCAAGGGCACCCAGAACCAATCTGCACAAAGTAAACTTGCCCCATGTGACTGAGTCACCAGCACCAAGAAGAAACGTGGGTCAGGACAGGTGTCAGCCTCCTTCTTAAATCTGATCGGTAGGGGGCAAGATGTCCAACACCCTGCTGATGGAGTAGTGGGAGAGTGCCACGCTCTTCGTTCAGGGAGAAGCTCTAGTGTTCCTGTTAGCCCCAAGGGCACCCACAGCTAATCTGCATGAAGAAAACTTGCCCCACATGACCGAACCACCAGCATGGAGAAGAAATGAGTGTCAGGACAAATGCCAGGCTCCCCGCTAAGTCTGAGCAGCAGCGGGCCAGCCATCAAAAATCGAGGTGATGGAATAGTGGGAGAGGGCCACCCTGTGCCCTCACGTGGAGTCGCTAGTATTCCTGTTAGCCTCAAGGGCACCCAGAGCCAAACTGCACAAGCAAAACTTGGCCCACATGACTGAGCCACAAGAACCAAGAAGAAATGTGGGTCAGGACATGTGCCACCCTTCTCCTTAAATCTGATGGGTAGGGGGACAGCTGCCCAAAACCCAGGTGATGGAGTAGAGGGAGAGGGCAATGCTCCTCTTGTAGGTAGAAGCTCTAGTGTTCCTGTTAGCCCCAAGGGCACCCAGAGCCAATGTGCACAAAGAAAACTTGCCCCACGTGACTGGACCAACAGCATGAAGAAGAAACTTGGTTCAGGACACGTGCCAGCCTGCTTCTTAAATCTAATGGGCAGGGGGCGAGCCTTCCAAAACCCAGGTGATGGAGTAGTGGGACAGGGCCATACTCTTCGTTTAGGGAGAAGCTCTAGTGTTCCTGTTAGCCCCAAGGGCACCCACAGCTAATCTGCACGAAGAAAACTTGCCGTAGGAGACTGAGCCACCAGCACAGAGACGAAACCTGGGTCAGAACACGTGCCAGCCTCCTTCTTACATCTGATCGGTAGGTGGCTAGCTGTCCAAAACCCAGGTGATGGAGTAGTGGGAGAGGGCCACAGTCTTCCCATAGGTAGAAGCTCTAGTTTTCCTGTTAGCTGCAAGGGCACCCAGAACCAATCTGCACAAAGTAAACTTGCCCCATGTAACCGAGCCACCAGTATGGAGAGGAAACGTGGGTCAGGACATGTACCAGCCTACTTCTTAAATTCGATCGGCAGGGGGCTACTTGTCCAAAACCCAGCTGATGGAGTAGAGGGAGAGGGCCACGCTCTTCACGCAGGTAGAAGCTCTAGTGTTCCTGTTAGCCCCAAGGGCACCCACAGCCAATATGCACAAAGAAAACTTGCCCCACGTGACCGAACCATCAGCATGGAGACGATAGGGGTGTCAGGACACATGCCAGGCTCCTCCTTAAGTCTGAGCAGCTGGAGACCTGCCATCAAAAATCCAGGTGATGGAGTAGTTAGAGAGGTCTGCCCTGTGCCCTCACGTGGAATCTCTAGTATTCCTGTTAGCTTCAAGTGCACCCAGAGCCAATCTGGACAAAGAAAACTTGGCCCAGGTGACCAAACCACCAGAACCAAGAAGAAATGTGGGTAAGGACACGTGCCAGCCTGCTTCTTAAATCTGATCATCAGGGGACCAGCCGTCTAAAACCCAGGTGATGGAGTAGTGGGAGAGGGCCACAGTCTTCCCACAGGTAGAAGCTCTAGTATTCCTGTTAGCCCCAAGGGCACCCAGAGATAATCTGCATGATGAAAACTTGCCCCACATCATGGAGCCACAAGCACTGAGACAAAACCTGGATCAGGACAGGTGCCAGCCTCCTTCTTAAATCTGATCAGCAGGGGGCTCGCTGTCCAAAACCCAGGTGATGGAGTAGTGGGAGAGGGCCACAGTCTTCCTGCAGGTAGAAATTCTAGTGTTCCTGTTAGCCCCAAGGGCACCCAGAAGCCATCTGCACATAGAAAACTTGCCTCACGTGACAGAGCCACAAGCACCGAGAAGAAACGTGGGTCAGCACATGTGCCAGCCTGCTTCTTAAATCTGATCAGCAGGGGGCAAGCTGGCCAAAACACAGGTGATGGAGTAGTGGGAGAGGGCCACAGTGTTCCCGCAGGTGGAAGCCATCTTCTTACTGTTAGCCAGAAGTGCACCCAGAAGCCATGTACACAAGAACTAATTGCTTTCCGTGGAAGAGCCACTACCAAGGAGAAGACACGTGTATCAAGAGGCATGCGTGTTTACCCCCTACATCCTCCCCTCGGACTTGTCTGGCCACACTGCCTCTGCTGCAGTGGCAAGTGGCAGCACCAGCTCTATGCCTGGACTCACTTGTAGTTCCACCATCCTTCCATGCAAATGCGGTCCTCTCGCCCAGCATACAGATGGTATGCACGGAGGGGACAAGGTCATTCCCATGAATATAGAACCTAGTAGTTCTTCACATCAGAATAATTGCGGCCGACCCAATGCGAACGCAGAAAGTGCCATTGTGGATGCAGACAGTATCACATCTATGATGGCATGCCTCTATATCGGCACCCCCCATAATAACACTGGGAGCTCACTTACCCCTAACACAGGTGGTGCTCTGGGGAATAGCTCCATGCCTGCTATGACTGGATACACTTATGATCCCTCAGCCACACAGAGCACATGTGCCCCCCCCCCCCATAAGCACAGCACTGGTGTTGCAATGGGGGATAGCACCAGGAAATTTTAAACAGAACTTGGACTTGTCCTAGTCAGGTACTCCTCTGACTTTGGAGGATCAAACACTGTATGTGTCCTGGTCAACTGGGCCTGTGCTCTGGGCATGACTGAAGCACCTTCAAAACATGACTAGGATTTCACCTACAAATTCCTTTCTTTTGTCATGAATAAGGACCTAATATTCCTCTGCAAATTGGATATAACCAGAAATTGACTTCTTTGCATCAGAAAGGGGCCCAACCCCTTTAAGTGAAAGTTACCCTGATCTCTTCGCACAGAGTGTGTACATTGTGTGCATACATGTATTGATGTGTATTTCTCTGCATGTGTATGTATTGGAGGGCAAGGGGCACATGAGCCCCGTTTAGAACTACACCAGAAAGACACCAGATTCAAGAAGTTCTAGTGGAGAATGGAAGAAAGCTACATAAATCATCAACCGTGCCATCCCTGGCGTGACTGTGAACTTGGCTGACCCAAGCTCTGGGCCAGTTTTCTCTGGTCTTGGAACAGGCAGGATACCACTGCTGCCTGTAGGGGCTTCCTTTACCCTTACCTATTTGCCTCGATGGGCTTTTATCCTTTCCACATTGTGTACTTAACGTGCATAAAACTTTGTTATTAATCTGCCTTTGCTCATGTGTCTTTTTGACTCAGCAGTAGAGAAAGAATTAACCTGTGTGAGTGGTGATGGGCTGAGCCAGACTTAACCATGCTTAATTTTCTGCGTTGCAGTGACTGGGATGTAGAAGTGGCCACATGCTCTACCTGCACACACTGACTCCTGCAATCTGCATTTTGAATGTAAGGGATGACAATCCAGGAGGAAGTAAGGTCCAAAGGAGGGAGAGATGAGGTGGCTCACCCTTGTTTCTTCCCTCTGTGTTTTGCTCTTCTCTCACCCCACTCTGACCTTACTAGAGGCTAGATAACCTCTGATGTGTCAAAGGAAACCACTCAATGATTTTTTTTTAGAAATGTTTAAATGTTTTCTTGTGTGTCTTCTTATTTAATTTAGACTTAGGCCAGTCATTCTTACACATTCCCATATCGCCCAGAGAGGATAGATTTGAGCCTGGAGGAACAAAGGGAGAAAGGGCACATACCCACTCTGTAATTGTTGGAAATTTCAGTTTCTTTGAATGTATTGTGCTGCTTAAATGCAGTAGAAGAGATGCTCTTCAGTAAGTGGCCCACCTCTGATCTAAATCACTAAAATAGCAAATCACACAAGTTACAACTGTGCCCAGTTCTGGCTGACACTAGACTTTTTTGCTGGATCTCCACTAGACTTAAAAAGGCAAAATTCATGACTCTGTGGAGCCTACATTCTAGGTGGATGGGAGCAAAAATACAAACATGGAAATTATCTGGTAGGTTAGCCAGTAACTAATGTTATGGAGTATAAAGTAGCATAGGGAGCATTGAGATTTAGGCAGAATCACAGCTTTCAATTTAAACAGTGGACAGGATAAGCCTCACAAGGAAGGTGGGATTTGAACAGGCTAGGGAGGTAAGAGAGAAGGACAGAGAAGATGTGGGTTGGATTGCCTGCACCATTTATTGGTTGCACAATGAAAAACGGTAGAGCCATCCTTCAAGTGTCTCAGTGAACTCAGTGCTTTTACATGGCCTATTTACCTTACAAGATTTTTGGAAGGCTAAACTAAAATAAGGTAAGGAAGTAATTTAAATTATTATTGTTGTTTTGTTCTATAAATAAGGATAGATGCATGATAGATAGATAGATAGATAGATAGATAGATAGATAGATAGATATGTAAATACATAATACATGGATGGAAATGGGAGATATAATATATCTACACTTAATGAGTTCCTTAGGCAATAATGCTTCAGTTGCCTTCACCAGGAAATTCGAACAGGAGATCCCATTTTAACATGAGCATAAAAGTGCCTACTTTTATGAAGTAAACACGTGGAAAAATACGATAACTGAGTCTAAAAATGAACAGCATTGAGCCTACTGCAACATTTATGAGATTAGCCTTGTAAAAACAAAGAACGCCAGCACATAGAGGCTGCCGGATCCCTCCAGGCACTCTCTGCCTGATTCATTTACTCTGAGTTGTTTATTACAGTTCCAGAGGATCAAAGCTCCTTCTTTGTGCTCTGTGACTGCAGAGAATCATCTGCCCTTTGTAGAGAACTGACTCTCAGAAGCAGTGTTGAAATCCAGTTTGCTTCTAATAGTCCTGTACTCTCTCTCATCCATGCCTGGTAATATTACCAGGGACAACTTGTAAACATTTATACTTCCTGATTTCTTAAAAGCCTTCAAACTAAAAGTAATATCCTGATAAGACAAACAGCTAACAAATATGTAATAGATGTAAAGATTTTGAATTTTATGTTTTGTTTTTTTAAATATTTTGGAGAGAGAGCACAAGTTGGGAGGGGCAAAGAGCCAGGGACACAGAGGATCTGAAGCAGGCTCTGAGCTGACAGCTGAGAGCCTGATGCGGAGCTTGAATTCAAACCATGAGATCATGACCTAAGCTGCATTTGGATGCTCACCCAACTGAACCACCCAGGTGCCACTTGAATTTCATGTTTTGATGCACTTACACAGTAGAAGCAATTTTTTTTAAATCTGTTTTAATGTCTATTCCTGAGAGAGAGAGAGAGAAAGAGAGAGAGAGAGAAGCAGAGAGAGGGGGGGACACGGAACCTGAAGCAGGCTCCAGGCTCTGAGCCATCAGCATAGAGCCTGATATGGGTCTCAAACCCACGAACCACAAGATCATGACCTTAGTTGAAGTTGGACGCTTAACCGACTTAGCCACCCAGGCGCCCCATAGTAGCAATTTCTAAATAAACAGAAATATTTTGTTTTTATGAAAATAATACATAAGCACAATAACAACTTGAATCATATTGAAATGCAGCCCTTTTCTCCTGAGTTCCCCTCTCCAGAGATAGGTTTTTGCTACTTTGATGTCATCCCCTTAATTCTAAACATTATGCTTATCTTGCTGTATCATGACATACTCACTTTAGACAATATTTTTACTGCTCTAACATTATGGAGGAAGATAAAACTCCACTACCACTGTTTTCCCTCCCTCTTCCTTTCCAATATGTCATATTCAATTAATTTTCCTGCTTCTCTCCGGTAACTTCATGTAATTTTGCTGGCTTTCTTGGTGAGGAAAGTAGTAGCAGAAGGCTAAAAGCACTGGTTCTGGAGATGGACTCCTGGAGTTAGAATCCTTGTTCTTCAGTTTTTATTAGCTCTGTATCCCTGTGAAATTTACACATCCTACCTGTACCCATTGTTTTCTCATCTACAAACCAGAGAAAAGGATACCTCTCTACCTTATGGGATTGTTTGTGATAGTGCAAATAATAATGCATTTGTAGCCTTTAGTGTCTAACACACAGAAGAACTCAAGAAACTTTAGCTATTATTCTTTATATCTTGTGTTATTAATTTTCACCCTAACCTCATGATTTTCTCTATGCACGAGGCTGTGCCCTGTAGTCCCTTTACCTTTCCTTTCCCCTTGTACAAATCACCTTCTGTGAATACGTGCTTGCTTTTGTTTGTCTGTATTGTTAGCATTGACATGTTGCCAAACAGTTGTAGCAAAGTGCTCTGTGCTTTATCCACAGGTTGGCTCTAAGGGTTGAAAACCAACAAACTATATTGATGAAGTATTGCTTAGTTCTGGGGAAAGTAGTGTGAGAGGACTGTATTTTCTGCTCTGTCAGTATAGTGCTCTGTCTTGTCTTTAACATCAGTTGTTCAAAATCATGCTACGTTTTAGTTTGGTTTATACTTCTCATGTATTTTAAATTATTTTTACTAAAATTTGAACTATTTCTCTCTTTTAATCCTTGCACTATTTGCACATTAAAAATATTTTATTTTCAAACTTGATATTATTTTCTTTACTTGGCTGGGTCCCTTCCTTCTTTTTCTAGAACCCTTGTACCTCCCCTCCTCAGTTTGGAAGCTATAACACCAAAGGATATGATCCCAGAAGAAAGGGGACCAAAGGGACTACTCAGACTGCCTTTAGGCTAGACCAGAAATGCTCACTAATCACTACTTATGAGAAATGCATCATTCTGGCCCGATCATCTTAATTTTGTAGCTTTGTGGGAAAAACAGCAGTATGGGTTTTAGCTAGCACTCCAGGTAGTCCACATTTCATATTGTACCACACTGGACTAGGCCTTCAGTGAGAGCTCACCAAAGATCCCATATGTTTTACAAGATTAGAAATTTTGTATAGCATTTTGGGCTCAAACTCTTAGTGATAAGCAGGACTTTTTCCCTGCATCTGTTTCTCAAGAACTAAAAGGTAGCTTGTGAAAATTTTCAGTAGTTCAGACTCCTTGATACATGTCTTTCTTGCCCTAAATGCATTCATTTTAGAGACCTTGAAACTACCTGTGGTGAGCCTATTCAGGCCCTTCCTGAGCCAATCACTGCTAGGATCCTGGGGTGATGTGATATAACCAGGCTTCCTGGCAACAGTTCATACCTAAGCTGGAAATGTTCTTTTCAACAGCCCCAAAGACAGAGCATTTCTCTCAGATACCCCTTCCAGGTAGGAGAACTGAGCTCACATAATCAAACAGGGGCTAAGAATTAGAGTCACGACGTGGATCTTTGGATTTTTGTCTGAGGCTGCCGGTGGGAGGAGGGCAACCAAACAAAGCAAGACAAAACAACTCCTGAAAGCTAGTGTCTCTCATGCAAGTAGTGCCTTTGTTTTAATTTTTTTTGGTAACCTTTATTTATTTTTGAGAGAGAGAGAGAGAGAGAGAGAGAGTGTGAGCAGGGGAGGAACAGAGAGAGAAGGAGACACAGAATCCAAAGCAGGCTCCAGGCTCTGAGCTGTCAGCACAGAGCCTGACGTGGGGCTCCAACCCACGAAATGCAAGATCATGACCTGAGCTGAGATCGGATGCTTAACTGACTGAGCCACCCAGGTGCCCCAACAGTGCCTTTGTTTTAAATCCATGCTAAGCTGGACATCAGAGACTTTCTTAGAAGTAGATTTTCATAGCATGGAGGACAAATGAAAGTTGATGGGCAAAGAGATGAGGGTGGGAGGCCTTAAGGTAAAGGGTTTAAAACAGAAGCTCAAGTTTCTATTTTTTCACTGGACTAAACCGAGGCTGTCATAGAGAAATTTGGAAACACTGGTGAAACACCCAAACTAGCCACGTGGACAATCATTCACAACAATTTTTCTTGATAGAAATATCTTGGGGCGCCTGGGTGGCGCAGTCGGTTGAGCGTCCGACTTCAGCCAGGTCACGATCTCGCGGTCCATGAGTTCGAGCCCCGTGTCAGGCTCTGGGCTGATGGCTCAGAGCCTGGAGCCTGTTTCCGATTCTGTGTCTCCCTCTCTCTCTGCCCCTCCCCTGTTCATACTCTGTCTCTCTCTGTCCCAAAAATAAATAAACATTGAAAAAAAATTTAAAAAAAAAAAGAAATATCTTGTGTGTCCCTTGAAAAGGCTTATATTGATTTCACCAAATACATATCTCAAAGTTATGACTGAAAGTTGAGAAAAGTGTATGCTTGGACTTTGCATTTATCGTTGCTCGCAAATACATTTGTGGTGCTTACACTGTGACTATAGTGCTATGGTAAGAACTTGGCAAATATTAACTCATTTATCTTCATAATAGCAGTAGGTATTATTCATAATAGCCATTTCTGGGGGGAAAGCAGAGAGGTTAAATAGCTTGTCCAGCGTCACACAGTAAGTGGATACAAGGCCATTTAGACTTTTACCACTGTGTTTAAAACTGTGTTTAAGGAAAGGACTAAGTTGTCAAGAATGAACTAAAAGCAGAGGGGAGAAATGAGAAAATGAATGACAGCAGAAACTGAGGAGGAGCTAAGTTCAGAAATTTCTGGTGATGAGGCCTAGAAATAATAAGATGCTTGTTGGGATGTTAATTAAGATAGCACCTGAATCCACTGAGAAATGAGTTTGTTTAAAGTTCGGAAAGACTGGTTGAATGAAGAGTAATACTACTACTACTACTACTAATAATAAAGTAGAAAGGAAAATAATAATGTGACTTAAGTGAGGAGAAGGAATCTTTCCCTCTATTAGGAGAAGTGGGGCATTGTGAGGGAGTATAGAGATCTTTCTAGCAGGTGTCTAGGCATTTTTACCATGATGAACGTGGACAAAAATGCTGACCATTGGGGGCGCCTGGGTGGCTCAATTGGTCACGTGTCCAACTTCAGCTCAGGTCATGGTCTCACAGTTTGTGGGTTTGAGCCCTGCCACAGGCAATGTGCTGACAGCTCAGAGCCTGGAGCCTGCTTCTGATTCTGTGTCTCCCTCTCTTCCCTCCCCTGCTCGCACTCTGTCTCTCTGTCTCTCAAAAATAAATAAAATGTTAACAAATACATATTAAAACAATGGTGACCATTGTACTGGTTTCAATGATCCCTTAAACCAAGCTTCAGTTTCCAAGAAGGCTATACATTTACAGCATCCCTACTGTATGCTAGACATGTTACTAAGTGTATTTCCAGTTACACATTTTTTTAAGCTTATTTATTTTGAGAGTGGGGTGGGGCAAACAGGGAAAGAGAGAATCCCAAGCAGACCCTGTGCTGTCAGCACAGAGCCCAATGTGGGGCTTGAACCTATGAACTACCAGTCACACATTTTATCTGGAGTAACAGTTCCTGTGAGGTATGGGTTCCTTATGGCTGCCATAACAATTCACCACAAACTTGGTGGCTTAAAACACATTACTTCTCTTACTGTTCTCAAAGTCAGAGGTCCAAAACCATTTTCGCTAGGCTGAAATCAGGAGTTGGCAAGGCTGTGCTCCCTCTAGAAGCTCCACGCCCTTACCTTTTCCAGCTTCTGGTGGCTGTTACCATTCCTTGCCTTTTGACCACATTAATCTAATTCCTGTTTCATCAACACATTCTCTTTAATTGTAGTAAAATCTCCTTCTGCCTTTCTCTTAGGACACTTGGGGTTATTTTAGGGCCCATCAGATAATCTGAAATAATATCTCCATTTTAAGATACTTAACAATCCCATCTATAAGATCCCTTTTGCTCTTTAAGGTGACATCCTCGGGTTCTGGGGATTAGGACATGGACATTTTACGGCAAGGGTATTATTTTTCTGAGATGCAGGAAAAAAGTTTAGAGAAGTAATTTGTCCCAAGGTCTTATGTTTCAGAGTGGCAATTTAAATTCTGGCATGCTCGGGCACCTGGGTGGCTCAGTCGGTTAAGCCACTGACTTTGGCTCAGGTCATGATCTTGCTGTTAGCGGGTTTGAGCCCCATGTCGAGCTCTTTGCTGACAGCTCAGAGCCTGGAGTCTGCTTTGGATTTGTGTCTCCCTTGTCTCCCTCTTTCTCTGCCCCTCCCCCACTCATAGTCTCTCTCTCTCTCTCTCTCTCTCTCTCTCTCTCTCAAAAATAAACATATAAATAAATAAATAAATAAATAAATAAATAAATAAATAAAATCTGGCATGCTGACTTAAGAGTCACTCTGCATTGATAAAAGGCTAGGTACAGTCTCCTTCTTCTCACTTTGTTCTCCTGGTGTATTTATGAACATTTCCCAGAATAAAAGAGCTCAGAAAACTGCTATTCAGGCTTCCTAAGAGAAAGCATTTACTGTTTGGTTTGCACTTGGTAATGGAGGGTTTTTTATTTATTTTTTAATGTTTGTTTATTTTTGAGACAGAGAGAGAGAGACGGAGCATGAACAGGGGAGAGTCAGAGAGAGAGGGAGACACAGAATCTGAGGCAGGCTCCAGGCTCTGAGCTGTCAGCACAGAGCCTGATGCGGGGTTTGAACTCACGGATGGTGAGATCATGACCTGAGCCAAAGTCGGACGCCCAACCGACTGAGCCACCCAGGCACCCCATGACAATGGAGCTTTTTTTATTGAATATGCCACCAAGTAGTGTTATCACTACTTAATATGTACTCAAATAACAAAACAACAATAATACCATAGATGCAAAACAAAAAGTCTGAAGCCATCCTAGAGGACAGAGAAAGAGCTAGTACCAAATGCCAGATGCCCAACCTGAATGCATCCTATCCAGTCCTGATTAAGCACCTGTTCAAAGGGATTGTGACTGATCACCTAGCACTTGAGACTTTATACCCCAACTTCAAGATGGAAATTAGCTGAGGGATCACAGATGCTTGTACTCATCACTAGCCCATAATTGGCTATCCCCATCCTTTGTGGGAGAGAACTTGGCACTTAGAAAACCCTTCTCTGCTTGAGAAAGAGCAGAGCAGCCTTTGCTCCTCCGGCCGTGACCTACTGTGCTTTGCAAAGGTGATTTGGCAAGTGCAGCTGCAAACTGGTCTCCAATATCACACACCTATGGAAAATTCCAGTCAGGTTTTAGACCCAGTCACAGTACATTTTTCTGAGGATCAGTAATGATTTGCTGAGGATCAGTAATGCTCTCCGTATGCTGGCTGACAAGGGCATAATCTC
This sequence comes from Herpailurus yagouaroundi, assembly GCF_014898765.1. NCBI lineage: Eukaryota > Metazoa > Chordata > Mammalia > Carnivora > Felidae > Herpailurus > Herpailurus yagouaroundi. The sequence goes on from NW_024412443.1 coordinate 1,095,558, forward strand.
TGTGCTTACTATACTCCATTTGTCAGCTGCACTCTGACACAGTTGTCCGCAGGATTCCTTAGGAACATTTGAGGTATTTTGGCATGATTTCAGGACCTGCTCCTGCCTGTAGCCTCTCATTTCTTAATCAACATTTTCCCACTGAGACTATGAATAAATCAACCTCTGTAGGTTATCAGAGGCTTTCTTTCCTCTCTGCTGCATTTGAATCTCTATGCCCTATAAGGTCCCCATACCTGGGCATCTATTTCCCATCATCCTTATTTTCAGGAGTCAGGGCTATAAGGGTAATTGGCAAGTTCATTAGCTTTTTCATTTCTTCCCCTCTTGATTGTTTAAGAGTGATTTGCTAGAGACCATGGGTTTCGATGTTTCGCAAGGCTCAGTGGTGCAGAGACAATAGTGGAATTCTGCCCTGGGGAGAAACAGCCATTCTGTTAATTGTTCTTTTCTTATAGAACAGAAAATAAATTCATCTAACACACAGTTACTTGATGTTTCTCTAAGTGCATTGCACAAGACCTTGATGAGACTGGAAATACTCTGCATTTTCTGTTGGAAAGTTCTTTGCATTCCATAAAACGAAGTCTGTACCATAAGAAATTGAGTTTAACCTCTCAGCTATTGATTGATCCATGAAGTTTGACTCCTTGAGATTTCCCCATCTTTATACTGTTGTGGAGGAAGGAATGGCTGGCCAAATTCTTAGGATATTATATTTCCTAATTAGCCACTTGTCTTTTAACTCTGTTTAGATTATCTTTGGCCATGTAGAATTTTTTTTAGCTTTTACAAAGTCAAATCTGCGGTCTTTTTCTTTATGGTCTCTCACTTTTGTGTTCTGCTTAGGTAAAGACTTCATCGTAACAAGAATAGTACTCCTCATCCTACCTTACATTCTTGTACGTATTTTCTTACAATAAACTACCATCAAATGCATGCTATACAGGCAGTCCTTGCTCTGCACAGGACACCTATGCATGAATTTCAGCTACCATGATTTAGTTAAAGAATCCCAGTCCTGGAACAACACCATATATTAACAGTTAGAAAGTTTGCAAAAGTACAAACTTCACAGCCAGTCCTTCAGAACTCAAATCACTATGCAGATCACAGATGTGTGTCATGATCAGTGGTCACTTCTGTCTCGATCTGTCAGTGCTGGGTCACCATGCATGGCATTCAGTTCACACAGAGACAGCAAAACGTATCATTGGGCTGCTTCCTTGTTGTCCTAGTGAATGCCCATATCACCGTTCACAAAACTGGATAATCACAAGCAGGGGCGAGGGGCAACAAGGAAAGTAAATTACATCAGCCAAAAGGTTCACATTCAAGGAACTCTCAGCTATATTTCCCCACAATGAAAGCACAAAGGGTAAAATGTCAGAAGCTGATAACAAACTCAGAAAGGAGTGTGAAAATTTGCAAAAGCAATTAAGAGATTCCTGCTCTTTATGGTAAGCTATGCAACAAGAGGAGGGCAATCACTGTGCAGACTAGTCTGGAGAAGTCTTTTCTCCTTTAAAATAGACTTTATTTTTTAGAGCAGTTTTAGGTTCACAGAAAAATTGAGCAGAAGGTAGGGAGTTCATGTATACCTTCCACCCCTGCATAGACACAGACTCCCTATGATCAACTTCTCACACCGGAGTGGCATATTTGTTACAATCGATGAACCTACATTGAAACATTATGACTCAAAGATGACAGACAGCCACCTTAGGGTTCGTTCTTAGCGTCCAGTATTCTATGGGTTTGGACAAATATATAATGACATATATCTACCTCTGTAGTAACATATAGAGTAGTTTCACTGCCCTAAAAATTCCCTTTTCTCTGCATATTCGTTCCTTCCTTGACCCTAATCCTTGGAATGCTACTGATCTTTTATCATCTCTGTATTTTTTGCCTATTCCAGTGTGTCATAGGGTTGGAATCATACATGGCGTCTTTCAGATGGGCCTCTTTCACCTAGCAATATGCACTTAAGTTTCTTTCGTGTTTTTTCATGGCTTGATAGCTCATTTTATTTTAACACTGAACAGTATTCCGGTGTCTGAATGTACCACAGATATTCATCCATTCACCCACTGTGCTGGCAATTAAAACTGCTATATACATCCTGAGGCAGGTTTTTATGAGGACTTAACTTTTCAACTCCTTTGGGTAAAGACCAAGGAGAGCAAATTGCTAGGTCGTATGGCAAGGGTGTGTTGAGTTTTTTGTTTTCTTTTCAATTTTCTTGTTTGAGTATAGTTGACACACAATGTTACGTTGGCTTCAAGTATACAACATACTGGTTCAACAGCTCTACAGGTTATGCTGTGTTCACCATAAGTGTGGCTACCATTTGTCACCATGCAACAGTATTACAATATCATTGACTATATTCCCTATTCTGTGCCTTTCATTTCCTTAACTTGATGCATCTCATAACTAGAAGCCTGTATGTCCTACTCCCCGTCGCCCATTTTGTCCATCTACCCACCATCTTTTCCTCTGGCAACCACCAGTTGTTCTCTGTATTTATGGATCTGATTCTGTTTTCTGTTTGTTTATTCATTTTATTTAATAGCATGTTATTATTATTATTATTATTTTAATGTTTATGTATTTTTGAGAGAGAGACAGAGAGAGACAGAGCATGAGCAGGGGAGGGGCAGAGAAAGAGGGAGACACAGAATCCAAAGCAGGCTCCAGGCTATGGCTGACAGCTCATAGCCTCATGCAGGGCTTGAACTCACAAACTGTGAGATCATGACCTGAGCTGAAGTCGGATACTTAACCGACTGAGCCACCTAGGTGCCCCATGTTTAGTTTTTATATAAAACTACCAAACTATTTTCCAAAGTGGCTGTACCATTTTGCACTCACTCACAAACTCACACTCAGAGTTTGTGTTGCTCCACATACTTGTTGGTAGCCATCATTTGGTGTTGTCTGTGTTCTGGAGTCTGGCCTTTCTCACAGGTGTGGAAGGTGTGGAGCAAACTTGCTATAATCATTTGTTGGTTTCAGCAGTTTTCTGATATTTTTCTCATTTTTTTTTTTACGTGGATGGTCATGCCATCTGCAAAAACAAAGAATTTTATTTTCTCCTTTTCAATCTAGATACATTTTTATTTCCTTTTCTTATCTCATTGCATTAGCTAGAATTTCCAGTATAATGTTGAAAGGGAGTGTTGAGAGGAAACCTCCTTGCCTTGTTCCTAATCTTGGTAGAAAAGATTTTAGTTTCTCACCATTCAATATGATGTTAAGGTAATGCTGGCCTCATAGAATGAGTTAGGAAGTATTCCCTCTGCTTTTATTCTCTGATAGATATTGTGGAGAATTGGTGTAATTTCTCCCTTAAATGGTAATCAGTGAACACATCTGGGCCTCATGTTTTCTTTTTTTTTTTTTTGAAAGTTATTAGTTGTTGATTCAATTTTAAAAATAAATATAGGTTTATTTAGATTGTCTATTTCTCATTGTGTGAGTTTTCAGATTGTGTTATTCAAGGAATTAGTCTGTTTCATCTAGGTTCTCAATTGTGCGGGCACAGAGTTGCTCATAGTGTTCCTTTATTATCCTTTTAAGGTTCATGGGATATGTATTGATATTTTTCCCTCCATTTCTTTCTTTTTTTTAATGCTCCTTTATTTTTCAGAGAGAGACAGAGCACGAGCAGGAGAGGAGCAGAGAGAGAGGGAGACACAGAAGCTAAAGTAGGTTCCAAGCTCTAAGCGGTCAGCACAGAGCTGGACATGGAGCTTGAACTCACAAACTGTGAGATCATGACCAGATCTGAAGTTGGAAACTTCACCAGCTGAGCCACCCAGGCGCCCTTCCATTCCTCCATTTCTGATACTAATGATGTGTCTTCTCTCTCATTAACCTGGAGGTTTTTTAATTTTATTTATCTTTTCAAAGAATCAGATTTTGGTTTTATCAATTTGTCAATATCCTCTTTTCAGTTTCTTTTCTTTTTGCTCTAATCTTTACTGGTTCTTTTCTTCTGCTTACTTTGAATTGTATTTGATCTTGTTTTCCTAGTTTCCTAGGGTAGAAGCTTAGGTGATTGATTTTGAGATCTTTCTTATTTTCTAATCATGCATTCAATGCTATAAATTTCCCCCATACACTGTTTTTGCTGCATTTCACAAGTCTTGATGTGTTCTCATTTTCATGTCGTTCAAAATATTTAAAACTTTCCCTTGAGGTTTTTTTGTTTTGTTTTGGTTTGGTTTTTTTTGGCCCGTGTATTATTTAGAAGTTTGTTGTTTAATCTCTAAGTATTTGGGGATTTTCTAGCTATCTGTTGGTCTTGATTCCTAGTTTAGTTTCAGTGTGGTCTAGGAACAGATATTATTGTGGTAGGGTCCCCTCCCTAAGGAATGTGGAAGAAAAAGAAAAAAAAACCTCAAGATAAAGGAAGGCAACCTGGCTATATGTATACATGACATCCCTCATGACTCTGTGACATGAAACCACCTAGTCAGACCTCGTTTGTGCATTACCATATATGGGAGACAAAGAAGTAGAAAAAAATGTATAAAAAAAATATGCCACTTGGCCTTTAGGACTCAGTTCTTTGGGTATGAACCCAACTGAGCCAGTGTCAGCATGAATAAAGTTGCTTCCTGAAAAGAAAAACCTCGGTGTCCCTTTCTGTGTGAGAATCCTGCTACACACTACGATTTCTGTTGTTTTAAATTTGTCATGGTGTGCTTTAGGGCCCAGAATGTGGCCTGCCTTGGTGTATTTTCCACATGAGCTTGAGACATGTGTGTTCTTCTATTGTTAAATGAAGTAATCTGTAGATGTTACATCCATTTGGTTGATGGTGTTATTGAATTCAGCTATGTTCTTACTGATTTTCTGCCTGCTGGACCTGTCCATTTATGATGAATGGATGAGGAAATCTCCAGTTATAATAGTAGATTCATCTCTTTCACCCAAAGAAAGAGATGTTTGTTTTGATTAGTTTTAGCATGGTATATATTTTTTTAATTTTTTTTTAACGTTTATTTATTTTTGAGACAGAGAGAGACAGAGCATGAACAGGGGAGGAGCAGAGAGAGAGGGAGACACAGAATCTGAAACAGGCTCCAGGCTCTGAGCTGTCAGCACAGAGCCCGACGCGGGGCTTGAACTCACGGACTGTGAGATCATGACCTGAGCCGAAGTCGGATGCCTAACCGACCAAGCCACCCAGGCGCCTCAGCATGGTATATTTTTATCCATCCATTTACTTTTAATCTATATGTGTCTTTATATGTAAAGTAGACTTCTTATGGCTGGATCTTGTTTTTTGATCCCCTCTGACAATCTCCCTCTTTTAATTGGTATATTTAGACCATGGGCATTTAAAGTGATTATTGATGGGGCACCTGGGTGACTCACATGGTTAAAGGACCAACTTGGGCTCAGGTCATGATCTCATGCTTTGTGGCTTTGAGCCCCGTGTTGGGCTCTGTGCTGCAGCTCAGAGTCTGGAGCCTGCTTTGGATTCTGTTTCCCTCTCTCTCTGCCCCTCCCCCGTTCATGCTCTGTGTCTCTCTGTCCCAAAAATAAATAAATGTTGAAAAAAAAATTAAAAAAAAAATAAAAACATAATTTAAGATGCTTATTAATATAGCTGGATTAATGTCTACCGTATTTCTTACTGTTTTGTATTTGTTGCCCTTGTTCTCTATACCTATTTTTGTCTGTCACTCTTTTTCTGCCATTAGTGGTGTTATTAAGCATTTTATATGATTCCAGACCTAATGCACTGGATGAAATTAACTGCAGAAAATAAGCCTTTAGTGATGTGATGTTATAGTGTGGGAGAGAAGATTTCTAGAGTCCTACAATTAGATTTCAGTCTAGTAGTGAGCCTGTGCCCCTCAGCTATGAGATTCCCAAGTGTCTCTCTGTTTTACCCCCACCTGTTGGCATGGATAGAATGGCTAAATAGGGCTGGAGTTAGGTACTTCCCTTTCTCCAGGTCAGGTAGACTTTGACAAAACCCCAAGAAGTTAGGCCTCTGGCAAAAGAGCTGGTCTTGAGGAGAGACCTTAAGAATGATGGAATGCTCTGGTGTATTTCAAAATTGTGCCTTTTCCCCTCCCCCTGCCAGAACCCCTAAGGGGATTTTTCTCTGATCTTCAAAATGACAATCTGGTAGAGCTCCAAGACAGAAACACACAAAAGTATGGGAGCTTCCCTGGAGTTTTTAACTCATAGCCTTTTTTTTTTTTTTTTTTTTTTACAGTGAGCCTCTAGCAATTCACCAATTACAGTTCAGGGTTTCCTACCTCTCTACTGGTTTCTATATAGATTTGGTCTGGGAGTTTCTACTCCATTAAGTTGTCATTCTCCATATCTGCCTATTTGCTTCTCCAATTTTGTGGACAGTGATTGGCCCTGTGATCTCACTCTTATAATGAATCTAAGAAGAACTGTTGATTTTTTAGTTTGTTCAGCTTTTTACCTATTAGGATGGAGTTGACTTCTAAGCTCCTTACATGCTGGACTGGAAACTGGAAGTATCATGAGGTTTTTACAATGAAATAAACTATGTTAATTCCAAGTATGTATAATGTTTTAATTACAGTATATTCACTAAAAAAAAGGTTTACTATTTTTTAACTTTATCTGTACCTTTATAACCAACAGGAAGAGAGTTTCTGGGTTTTTTTTTTTAAGTTTTTTACTGTGTTATTTATTTTTGAGAGAGAGAGAGAGAGAGAGAGAGAGAGAGAGAGAGATTGAGGATAAGTAGTGGAGGAGCAGAGAGAAAGGGAAACAGAATCCAAAGCAGACTCCAGGCTCAGAGCTATAAGCACAGAGCCTGATGCCAGGCTTGAACCCAGGAACTGAGAGATCATGACCTGAGCTGAAGTCAGACACTTAACCGACTGGGCCACCCAGGCACCCCAGGAAGAGAATTTCTCATGTTTTGTCAGAAAATGTTTAAGGTAATGGAACAATCATATTTTTCTCATTGATCATTAAGATCACTTCAAACAGATGCACTTACATGATCATTTCAGCGGTTCCACAAATAAGGACAGCCTATACTTTATTTCTCCTATATTTTATTTCCCATGTATACATGGGTTCCTCTGCTGATTCAATGCTATATTGATGTATTGTTGCAGCTTGTTAGATTTTTAAAACTACTGAAACTTTGGAGTATATTTTGATATTGGATACGGACATTACTTTCCTCATTCCAACTATTACTTTACTTTTACAAATCTGCTTTATGGTGATAAATCATACTTGGTCATAATGACATATTTTTTCAATATGTTGCTGGAATCCATTTGCTAATAGTAATTATGTTTTAAGGTCTATTTATTTATTTTGAGACAGAGAGAGAGAGAGAGTACACACAAGCAGGGGAAGGGCAGAGAAAGGGAGAGAGAGAATCCCATGCAGGTTCCACACTCCCTGAGCAGAGCCTGAAGTGGGGCTCAATCTCACAAACCATGAGATTGCAATCTGAGCTGAGATCAAGAGTCAGATGCCCAACCAGCTGAGCCACCCATGCACCCTAATATTAATTAGAACTTAAGAGCTTAAAAGAAATGTACTCTAGCAACCTCTGTTTGCTTTTTTTTTTGATATATTTTCCATGTCTGATGTCTGTATTAGGGGTCTCTAGCTTTTTAAAAGAATTGGAAAGCAACCAATGTTTCTCTAAGTTGTAGATATTTAATTATGATTTTTAATTTCATAAAACTATTTGTATTTTCTGCTCAACATGTAAGTCAATATTGACTACATATAATTTATTAACTACTCATCCACCTTGTCTAGATTTTCAAATGTGTTGGTACAGAGCTAACGTGGTATTCTTTTGTAATTAAAAAAACCCTCTGCTTTATGGCTAAGCACGTCTGTCATATTTTTCAAATATTGCTTACTTTAATGGTCTTTTTAAAGAACAAGATTTTGGTTTTATTTGTCAAGGTTACAGCTTTTCTTCCCTATTTTGGCTTTTCTGTTTATTAATTTTGTACTTTTACTCTTTGGATTTACCTTGTTGTTCTATATCCACTGTCCAATTCCTTCAGGAGCCTTCAACAACATAACCAACTCTGCCAGCTGTGTCATAGCCACTTCCTCATATGCCATTAAAACTTAATCTCATACACTGGGTGAAGCCTCGGCAGCCTTATTTTGCTTTCAAAATTGTTCTATGGCCTTAGACCCTTTTCCTGAATTAGCACTATCATCAGGGAAAATTCTAGTGGGCCTTCATGCTGCTTATAAGGCTTCCTTTTCTTCTAGTTTCATAATAAGAGAAAAAAATATTTCTTTTTTTGGTGTTGATCAAAAACTTAGCAAGACTCCTTTGCAGTCTATTCAAACCCAGAAAAATAAGCAAGTCTTCATACACAGGCTTACTGAAATGTCATAATTTAAACTATATAACCTTGAACAATGGTCCTTTCAAACATTCCATAGTCCTTCTTTCTAGGTATCCAGAGTTTTTCATTCCTACAACATCTTTTATGCATGGTCAGTTTGTGTCATAAAGTCTTCCTCCCATTTCTGGCTATACAGTCGACCCTTGAAAATCATAGGTTTGAACTGCACAGGTCTACTTATATGTGGATATTTTATAGTACAACATTATAAGTGTATTTTCTCTTTCTTACTATTTTCTTAACATTTTCTTTTCTCTAGCCTACTTTATTGTAAGAATACTGTATATAATACATATAAACCTAAAAAATATGTGTTAATTGTTATGTTATCAGTAAGGCTTCCAGTCAACAGTAGGCTAGTAACAGTTAAGTTTTGGGGGAGTCAAAAGTTACATGCAGATTTTTGACTGCACAAGGCATTGGTGTCCCCTAACTGCTATATTGTTTAAGGGTCACCTGCATATTCAAAGGAAACATAATCATTATTTGAAGAGTTATCTGTACTCCCACGTTCATTGCAACATTATTCACAATAGCCAAGGTATGAAAACAACCTAGGTGTCCAGGGATAGATGAAAAGATAAAGAAAAGACAATATATAGATATGTAATGGAATAATATTCAACCTGAGAAGAGCAGGAAATCCTATCATTTTCAACAACATGGATGCAACTGGAGGGTGTTATGTTAAGTGAAATAAGCCAGATAAAGAAAGACAAATGCTACGTGGTATCATTATATATGGACTCCAAAACATTAAATAAAGTCTTTCTTGCCCAGACATTTTTCTTTAACAATTTCAAGTACCCTATATCACGTGTCACATCATTTTCTTATTGTTTGCACAAGGTTACAATCCCAGGGAGCTTAACGTATTTACTAGTATATCTAGATTACAGTTTACCATTTTTTTTCTTTGTAATTTATTCCTTCCACTTCTGGCACCAGAACCTCATTTTTCCTTTGGTGAAATCCCTGTGATTCAAGTAGGTTGCATGTCCTTTTCCTACCCCTATAACTTGGACCTGATAAGTCAAAGTATTTCATACATACTCCATATGTCTTATATGCTTAGCTCTCCATTTTATATAATTTTTCCTCCAAATTTTAGTCTGGTTATTTTTTTAATTGAGCTTATTAATCCTTTCTTATGTTTGACTAATGTAATATTAAATCAATCAACTGAGTACTTAATTTCAGCTGTTCCTTTTTTAATTCTAGAATTTTCCTTTGGTTGCTTTTCAAAGATAATTTTGCTAAAATTGTATATGTTGTCCGTGAATTTTCTTGAATACAGGAATCATAGTTTTTAAGTAATACCTTCATGGGATGCCTGAAGCTAACTGAGCCAGTTGACCATCCAATTTCAGCTCAGGTTATGATCTCACAGTTCATGAGCTTGAGCCCCACATCGGGCTCTGTGCTGACAGCTCAGAGCCTGGAGCCTGCTTTGGATTCTGTATCTCCCTCTGTCTCTTTCCCTCCTCTGCTCACACTTGTCTCTCTTTCTCTCAAAAAATAAATAAATATTAAAAAGTTTTTTGAAAATAATAACTTCATTGAGATACAATTTACTTTCCATACAATTTAAAATGTACAATTTAAATTGTGTTGTGTATCTATTGCCACAGTCAATTTTACCACATTTTTATTCCCTTCTTCCTCCAAAATAAAATGAAACCTATTAGTAGTCACTCACTCCCCATTTTCCCCAATTCTAGAAAACCACTAATATACTGTCTGTCTCTACAGATTTACCTCTTCTGTACATTCCATACAGATGGAATCATACAATATGTAGATTTTTGTAACTAGCTTCTTTTATAGCATGTTTTCAAGGTTCATTCACATTGTAGCATATATCAGCACTTCATTTCTTTTTATGGCTGAATAATATTCCATAGTATGAATATATCATATCTTATTTATCCATTCATCAGTTAATGGACATTTGCATTATTTCCACTTTTTGGCTATTAGGAATACTCCTGCTATGGCTATATTTGGGTGCAAAGTTTTGTGTGCAAGTCTAGAAAAATTTTTAAATTAATAGGCTTTTTTTTTTTTTACTTATTTTTGGTTTACAGAAAAATTAAGCAGACAGTACAGAGGCCTCACAAAACCCCTCACCTCTCTGCCTAGTTTAACCTTTATTAACATCTTACATTAGTATAAAACATTTGTTACAGTTAATGAATCAGTATTAATACATTATTGTTAACTAAAGTCCATAGTTTACTTTAGAGTTCACTTGTTTTGTACATTACACAGTTTCAGACAAATGTGTAATGACACGTATCCACCCTTACAGTAGATTTACTGCTCTAGAGGACCCCCTCTGCTCCACTTATTGATCTCTTTCTCCCTCCCCCAACCTTTGGCAACCACTGATCTTTTTACTATCTCTATAGTTTTACCTTTCTTGAACTTCATATTGTTGGAATCATGCAAGATGTAGCCTTTGAAGATGGCAATTTTCACTTAGCAATATGCACCGAAGCTTCTTCCATCTCTTTTCATGGCTTGATAGCTTTTCTTTTTATTGCTGAATACTATTCCTTTGTATGGATATACCACTGTTTATCCATTCACCTACTTAAAAAAAAAAAAACAGCTTGGTTGATTCCAAGCTTTGGTAATTATGAAAAAAAGCTGCTATAAATATCCATATGCGTATTTTTATATGGACATTACTTTTCAACTTCTTTGGGTAAATTCCAAGAAGCACAATTACTAGATCATATGGTGAAATCATTTAGTTTGGTAAAAAACAAAAAACAAAACAAAACAAAACAAAAAAAACCCAAAACTGCTAAACATCTTGCAAAGCAGCAGTAACATTTTGTATTCCCACCAGCCATGAACGTGAATACCTGTTGTTCTGCACCTTCACCAAGTCCTGCCACCACATGTTCTGCCAATACCACTTTTCTCAGGCAAGTGTGCCTAAAGACCAGCACAGGCATGTCCCTTCCCCAGAAGACCAGTAGAAACCCACATACATAACCACAACTCCAGGCCAGAGAGTTCTGCAAGGCTTCAGTTCTAGTGGAAGTAGCATCTGGTCTCATGTAACAAGCAGACAAGAGCACACCTAGTAAAACCTTGCCACACTGGCCAAGGACCAAACACTGTCCACTGCAGGCAAGACCTTCTAAAGACAACTGGCCCAAAACATAGCAGTAGAGCTCATGCGGCACACATAAGAGACACTCCCTGAAGCACTAGGCCCTGGACGCTTTATGACCTCTTCTTCATAAAACCATTACTCCCAGGAGCAGGAAATAAAACAAGCTTTTCTGAAACACAGAATAAGATAGCGACTTGGACAAAATGCCAGGACAAAATGTCAGGAATTCATCCCAAAAGAAAGAACAAGATAAGGTCATGGCCAGAGATCTAACCAAAACAGGTATAACTAATATTCCTGATGGAGAATTTAAAGCAACAATCATAAGGATACTTGCTGGGCTTGAGAAAAGCAGGGAAGACTTCAGGGAGGCCCTTATTGCAGAAATAAAAGAGTTAAAGAACAATCAGAAATGAAAAATGCAATAACTGAGATTCAAAACTAACTGAATGTAATGCCCACAAGGATGGGAGAAGCAAAGGAATGAATAAGAAATATAGAAGATAAAATAATGGAAAATAATGAAGCTGAAAAAAAGAGAGAGAGAAGAATTATGGATCACAAGTGATCTCCATCACATTTGACTCCATCTAACGTAATAATATTTGTATCATAGAAGTCCCAGAAGAAGAAGAGAGAAAAGGGAGCAGAAAATTTCTTAGAGGAAATCATAGCTGAAAACTTCTGTGATCTGGGGAAGGAAACAGATATCAGATCCAGGAGGCACAGAGCAATTCCATCAAAATCAACAAAAGCAGGCAACACAAAGAAATATTATAATTAAATTTGCAAAATATAACAATAAAGAAAAAATTCTAAAAGTAGCAAGACAAAAGAAGTCCTTAACTTACAAAGGGAGGCTCATGAGGCTAGCTTCAGATCTCTCAACAGAAACTTGACAAGCCACAAGGGAGTGGCATAATATATTCAATATGCTAAGGGAGAAATATGCAGTTAAGAATACTCTATCCAGAAAGGCTATAATTCAGAATAGAAGGAGAGATAAAGAATTTCCCAGGCAAACAAAAACTAAAGGAGTTTGTGACCACTAAAGCAACTCTGCAAGAAATATTAAAGGGGACTCTCTGAGTGGAGAGGAAAGACCAAAAGTGACAAAACTAGAAAGGAACAAAGAAAATCTCCAGAAACAATGATAAAGCAAATAATAAAGTGGCACTGAATACATATCTATCAATAATTACTCTGAATGTAAATGGACTGAATGCTCCAATCAAAAGACATAGGGTATCAGAAGGGATGAATAAATAAGACCCATCTATATGCTGCTGATAACAGACTCATTTTAGACCTAAAGACACCTGCAAATTCAAAGTGAGAGGATAGAGAACAATCTATCATGCTAATGAACATCAAAAGAAAGCCAGGGTAGCAAAACTTGTATCAGTCAAACTAGATTTTAAACCAAAGGGTGTAATAAGAGATAAAGAAGAGCACTGTATCATAATAAAGGGGTCTATCCACCAAGAATATCTAACAATTCTAAGTAAATATTTATGTCCAACATGGGAACACTCAAATATATAAAAACAAATAATAACAAACATAAAGGAATTCATTGTTAATAATAAAATAATAAAACGGAACTATAACTCCCCACTTGTATCAATGGACAGATCATCTAAGCAGAAAATCAACAAGGAAACAATGGCTTTGAATGACACACCAGACCAGATGGACTTAACAGATACATTAGAAATATTTCATTCTAAAGCAGCAGTATACACACCCTTTTCAGGGGCACACAAGTCATTCTCCAGAATAGATGACATACTACATCACAAATCAGGCCTCAACAAGTACACAAAGATTGAGATTATACCATGCATATTTTCTGATCACAATGCTATGAAACTTGAAGTCAACTAAAGAAAATTTGGAAACACCACAAATACATGGAGGTTAAACAACATACTACTAAATAATGAATGGGTCAACCAGAAAATCAAAGAAATTTAAAAATACATGGAAACAAATGAAAATGAAAACATGACAGTCCAAAACCTTTGGGATGCAGCAAAAGTAGTCATAAAAGGGAAGTATATAACAATAGAGGCCTACCTCAAGAAGCAAGAAAAATCTCAAATAAACAACCTGAACACCTAACCTTACACTTGAAGGAACTAGAAAAAGAACAACAAATGAAGCCTCGTGCCAACAGAATAAAGGAAATAATAAAGATTAGAGCAGAAATAAATGATACAGAAACTAAAATAATAATAATAATAATAATAATAATAATAATAGAACAGATCAATGAAACCGGGAGCTGCTTCTTAGAAAAAAATAGTAACATTTATAGACTCATCACCAGACTTATCAAAAAGAAAAGAGAAAGGACCCAAATAAATAAAATCACAAATGGGAGAGGGGAAATAACAATTAACACCACAGAAATAGAAACAATTATTAGATAATATCATGAAAAAGTATATGCCAGCAAAATGACAGACTGGATAAAATGGCTAAATTTCTAGAAACATATAAACTACAAAAACCGAAACAGGAAGAAATAGAAAACTTGAACATACTGATACCCAGCAAAGAGATTGAATCAGTTATCCAAAATCTCCCAAGAAACAAAAGTTCAAGGTCATATGGCTTCATGGGTGAATTCTACCAAACATTTAAAGAAGAGTTAATATATATTCTTTTTAAACTTTTCCAAAAAATAAAAGAAAGAAAACTTCCAAATTCATTCTACAAGGCCAGTATCACTCTGTTAACAAAACCAGACAAAGCACTAAAAAAGAGAACTACAGGCCAATATACTTGATGAACATGGATAAAAAAAAAAAATTCTCAATAAAATACTCACAAATTGAATCCAACAATCCATTGAAAGAGTCATTCACCATGATCAAGTGGGATATATTCTTGGTCTGCAAGAGTGGTTCAATATTTACAAGTCAATCAATGTGATATATCACATTAATAAAAGAAAGGATAAGAACTATATGATCCTTTCAACAGATGCAGAAAAAGCACTTGACAGGGGCGCCTGGGTGGCGCAGTCGGTTAAGCGTCCGACTTCAGCCAGGTCACGATCTCGCGGTCCGGGAGTTCGAGCCCCGCGTCGGGCTCTGGGCTGATGGCTCGGAGCCTGGAGCCTGTTTCCGATTCTGTGTCTCCCTCTCTCTCTGCCCCTCCCCCGTTCATGCTCCGTCTCTCTCTGTCCCAAAAATAAAAATAAACGTTGAAAAAAAAATTTTTTTTTAAAAAAAGAAAAAGCACTTGACAAAGTACAACACCTATCCATGATTAAAAAAAAAAAAAAACTTAACAAAATAAGGAATAAGGTTAGAGGAGAAAAAAACTTAATAAAGGCCATAAGTGAAAAACCCACAGATAATATTATTAATGGAGAAAAAACTGAAAGCATTTCCCTAATGGTCAGGAATGTGACAAGAGGTCCACTCTTACCACTGTTATTTAACATAATACTGGAAATCCTAGCCACAGCAATCAGACAACAAAAAGAAATAAAAGTCATCCAACTGGCAAAGAAAAATTTAAACTTTCACTATTTTCAGATGACACAATACTCTATATGGAAGGCCCAAAAGAATCCACCAAAAATTGCTAGAACAGATACACGAATTCAGTAAAGTTGTAGAATACAAAATCAATGTACAGAATCTGTTGCATTTCTATAGACCAATAATGAAGCAGCAGAAAGAGAAATCAAGGAATCAGCCCCATTTACAATTACACCAAAACCCATAAGATACTTAGAAATATATCTAACCAAAGATGTAAAAGACCTATACTCTGAAAACTATATGACACTGATAGAAGAAATTGAAGATGACACAAAGAAATGGAAAAATATTTCATGCCCATGGTTTGGAAGAACAAACATTGTTAAAATGTCTATATTACCCAAAGCTATCTATACATTTAATGCAATCCCTATCAAAATACTACCACCATTTTTCACAGAGCTAGAGCAAACAATCCTAAAATTTGTATGGAACCACAAAAGACTAGCCAAAGCAATCTTGAAAAAGAAAAGCAAATCTGGAGGCATCACAATCCCAGACTTCAAGCTATATTACAAAACTGTAGTGACCAAGATAGTATGGTACTGGCACAAAAACAGACACATAGATCAATGGAACAGAATAGAAAACCCAGAAATGAACCCACAACTATACGGTCAGTTAATCTTTTACAAAGCAGCAAAGACTATCCAATGGAGAAAAGACAGTCTTCTCAACAAATGGTGTTGGGAAAACTACACAGCAACATGGAAAAGAATGAAACTGGATGACTTTCTTACACCATAGAGAAAATAAATTCGAACAGATTGAAGACATGAAAAGGTGCTCAACATCATTTATCATCAGGGAAATACAAATAAAAACTTCAGTGAGATAACACCTGACACCAGTCAGAATGGCTAAAACACAGGAAACAACAGGTGTTGGTGAGGATATGGAGAAAGGGGAATCCTCTTACACTGTTGGTGGGAATGCAAACTGGTGTAGCCACTCTGGAGAACAGTATGGAGGTTCCTCAGAAAGTTAAAAATAAAACTACCCTGGGGCGCCTGAGTGGCTCCGTGGGTTGGTCGTCTGACTTTGGCTCAGGTCATGATCCCACAGCTCCTGAGTTGGAGCCCTGCATCGGGGTCTGTGCGGACAGCTTGGAGCCTGGAGCCTGCTTCCAGTTCTGTGTCTCCCTCTCTCTCTGCCCCTCCCCTGTTCATGCTCTGTCTCTCAATAATAAATAAACATTAAAAAAATTAAAAAAAATAGAACTACCCTACCATCCAGCAATTGCACTACCAGATATTTACCCAAAGGATACAAAGTTACTAACACGAAGGGATACATATACCCCAGTGTTTATAGCAGTAGCATTATCAGCAATAGCCAAATTACAGAAAGAGCCCAATTGTCCATCAACTGATGAATGGATAAAGAATGTGTAGTATTTATGTGTGTGTGTGTGTGTGTGTGTGTGTGTGTATATATATATATATATATATATATATATATATAATGGAATATTACTCAGCCATAAAAATGAAATCTTACATTTGCAATGTAAGTATTATGTCAAGCAAAATAAGTCAGTTCAGAGAAAGACAAATACCATATGATTTCACTCATATATGAAGTTTAAGAAAATAAAAGAACATAGCAGGGGGGAAAAAAGAGAAGCAAACTGAGAAACAGAATCTTAACTACAGAGAACAAACTGATAGTTACTGGAAGGGAGGTGGATGGAGGGATGGGTTAAATAGGTGATGTGTATTAAGGAGGCCACTTGTAATGAGCACAGGGTGTTGTATGGAAGTGATGAATCACTACATTCTACACCTGAAACCAATACTATACTGTTTGTTAACTAACTGGAATTTAAATAAAAACTTAAAAAATATCAAATATATCCCATATATCCAATATCTCATCCTGCTGTGTCTGTTGTTATTTTCCTTAGTTTTTGATCATTTATTTTTTTTTTCCTGTAAGGCAAGTTATTTTATTTTATTTTTTGAATACCAGGCTTAATTTTATTTATTTGTTTATTTGTTCATTTATTTATTATTTTTTTAATGTTTATTTATTTTTGAGACACAGAGAGAGACAGAGCATGACCATGGGAGAGGCAGAGAGAGAGAGAGAGAGACAGACAGACAGAATCTGAAGCAGGCTCCAGGCTCTGAGCTGTCAGCACAGAGCCCAATGTGGGGCTCAAACCCAGGAACCTTGAGATCATGACCTGAGTGGAAGTTGGACACTCAACCGACTGAGCCACCCAGGCACCCCAGTTTGACCTCATTTAAAGCTAGTCTTCTGTCTTTGTGAAGGCTGATCTAGTTACAGTATGGCCCTTGGGATTACCACTTTTTTTAAAGTCTGATATCCCCCTGTTCCAAGTACCTTTTACTTGTTGAGCTTACCTGAGATATGCTCTGCTTGTCAGTTTCTTAGATGTTGCTTTTTGCTGGAACTCTCGTCACTTGGCTTCTGTGCTTACTGTCTTTCGAAGTCCTTGGCTTCTCAGGCCTAGGAATGAATTATTTTTGAAAAAATTCAAAAGTTTTGAATCAGCAAATGCCCCAGGAGAAAAGCTGTGCCAAATTTCAAGCTTGTGCCTATGTTTTCCCTTCTGTTCAGAATTTGGCCCATATATCTTTGCTTTTTCCTAACATTCTGGTGCCTACAAACAGATGTTCTCTTTCTCTATCCAGTTTTTCTAAAATTTCTCAGCCCTCACTAGATCTTATTTTTATTATTGAACTATCAACTCAATTTTTCAAATGTGTGAGTTTTATGTTTAAAGTTATTTTTTATTTTCTCTGTTAATTAAATTTCTATAGGGACCGGTTTACCTGATTGTTCAATCTAATTCCTGTGTTATCAGTGGCATCTAGGTAAGATGTCATCACGGAGGCTAAGTACATTGGGGAAAATTACAGATGAGTGATTTGTTCTTTTTTTATTTTTCTTCTCTTTATTTACTCTGGCAACCTAAGTTGGCTTTTGTAAAATGTACTAGAAACAATGTAGTAATAATAGAATTCATATCTACAAAACTTGTGCACCCTTAAGATTGAAAGTCAGGCACATTGCTCCCCCTCCAAATTTATAAAGAATAGTTTGCCAATGGAAAATATCCCATCACTATGTTCAACTCGATTTATATTCTGAAATCTTTTCATCTCAAGTGTGGGCACTAATTCTTTTACACGACACTTTTTTATTGTTGTTATTAGCAAAAAAAAATTGAGTTGTAGAAGGGGAGAAAGTGCAACAAACCAAATACCAAGATGTAATTCTAATTTTGCAGATGTGCACACCTTGGAGGTTACAACGAAAGTTTTATATGCAGAACCGAGTGAAGCAAAAATTGTAAGGATTAGGAAAGGGGAAAGCTCCAGGATAAACTGGCCCTCTGACATCTGTAGAAACTTTAATAGGGTTACCTACTTTCAGAAAACCTTCCACAAAAACATAGAAACTTAGTATGGAAAAAATCACGTACTTTATTCCTTTCCATATACAATCTTTAAAAGGAAACAGGTTTAGAAATGGTAGATTACCTACCCTGAAAATATTTTATGGCAGAACTGGGACCAGACTTCAGTAATCTGCCTGCCAATCCCTTAAATTTAGTAGTTTTTTTTTTTTTTAAATAATGCATTAATTACTAAACATTTTGTAAGACATTTTGCAAATTTTGATTAGGCAAAAAATCCACAAGAGTGTTATCCCATGAGTACTCCAATCTAACCTGTTCATCATGCACTTTGGCCTTTCTAAAACGACCTTTGCTGTTTCTTTTCTATTTTTCTTTTTTTTTCTTTTTTAATATGAAACTTATTGTTAAAATGGTTTCCATGCAACACCCAGTGCTCATCCCAACAGGTGCCCTCCTGAATACCCATCACCTTTGCTGTCTCTATAACACAGCCTTGCTTGAGATATTGCTTACCGCTTCCCTAGGTTCATAATCTTTCACTTCAGATACATTTTCTTCCTTTATATTAAAATTTTTTAAATGTTTTATGTATTTTTGACAGAGGATCAGAGCGTGAGTGGGGGAGGGGCAGGGAGAGGGAGACACAGAATCGAAAGCAGACTTCAGGCTCTGAGCTGTCAGCACAGAGCCCTGACATGGGACTTGAACCCTCGAACCATGCGATCATGATCTGAGCTGAGGTCAGCCACTTAATAGACTGAGCCACCCAGGTGCCCCCAGATACATCCTCTTCTTGAACCAATCCCCATCTCTCCAGGCTCAAATTGTGCAGGCAGAGAGACATAATTAGAAGTGACACTATTCAAAAGCACTTTTATCTCTGGCAAGAAGTAATGTGTATATGCCAACTTCACTTTATATTCTAGCAAACTGCAAAGAATACCAAAATAATTTGCAAAGCACCGTATAGATGAAAGAGATGGGATATAATAATAAATAGTGGGGGTGAGGGGAGTGAATAGGGTAGGGAACTTTCACTTCTAGCCAAGACAAAATACCAGAGACCTGATTAACCTTTCCCATCAGAAACACACAAACAATAAAAGGAAATAAAACATATGAAACAAACGGTTTTGAGATCCTGGATATCAGGCAATGAAGGAAAGTGATCCTTTAAAATGAGAAACAAAAAAGGTGAGCCCTAAAATTTCCCCAGCCCACTGACTTGAGAAAGAGTCCAGGTTGTAATGCATGAGGGCAAACCCAGGTTGCACCCAGGAAATTCCTTGAGTTGAAAAGTTGGTGTTGAGGGGCGCCTGGGTGGCTCAGTTGGTTGAACAGCCGACCTCGGCTCAGGTCATGATCTCGCAGTCCGTGAGTTCGAGCCCCGCGTCGGGCTCTGTGCTGACAGCTCAGAGCTTGGAGCCTGCTTTGGATTCTGTGTCTCCCTCTCTCTCTGACCCTCCCCCATTCATGCTCTGTCTCTCTCTGTCTCAAAAATAAATAAACGTTAAAAAAAAAATTAAAAAAAAAAAGAAAACTTGGTGTTGAGAGTCTGGAGGAAGATCGCTAGAGGTCCCAGCAAAGAGTAGCAGAAAAAAGAGAGGTGCACAGAAAGAGAACTCTTTAATAAGAACCAGCCAAACACTGCATTCCCTAGTCTCTTTTTTTCAGCTTCTTTGGCCAATGAGATATAAGGAAATGCTATATGTAGAACTTAACAGATAAAGAAGACCTTTTCCTACTGACTAGAAATTTAGTGTGATAGTTCATTAGAGCAATCTTCTTGGACAATGAAGCCAATGTGCAAAACCACAAACATCTAAACCTTTGTGTCTTTAACCCATAGTGATAATCTGCAGAGACATCCACCATCCTATTTGGGGTTGGGCTGTTTGTCCACACAGGTTCCCAAGGTCACATAAGTCAATTTCACATACATCATCTGTTCATATCTGAGAGCTCTCTTTCTTGCTACTCACCTTCCTTACCTGCACATTGGGCACATTGGAGAGAGAGTATTCTGTTGCTTCTACAACATAACGTTAAGGTATGGGAAACTCAGTGGAAAGGTAGAAGACCTTTACACAACAGAACATTTGTATTCTTGTAGCATGCTGTCTCTGTAAGATCTACCTGAGAATTGAGACATAAACCTACTTGGGGATTTTCTACCCTTCCCTCAACCTTTCTAGTAAACAACCCATGCAGGGTGGCACAGCGATCTTACCTAGGGGACCCTCTACTGTTGATTTCTTTTCTGTCTCTCGTTTTTCTTAGTGGGCAGCAAGAATGTTTTGCTCTTACGAAAGTGTTATCCAAAAATACTTTGTCTATGCCTGGAGCCATTTCTGTTTCAACAAGGATCCAGGTTTTTGAAAATCAGAAGTCAGGAGGAGACAATCCATTTGACCCTGATTTCTATTGTTAAATCCTTTCCTTGATTCACTGAGCAGAGAAAAAAATGGCTAAGATAAAAAAAGAAAGTTGGAAATTTCAGGAGAAATGAATCAGGGAAGATATGAAAATATTATCTTCCCACACTAGATTTCATGATCCTCAAGCTTTTCCCCTGGTTTTTGAACTCTTGGGTGCTCTGATCTGGAGAAGGGATGATTAACAATTTTGGCAGCTTTCTCATTTTATTTTATCTTCTTAGAAAATTTTCTCTTTTGTTTTCTAATAAATAAAAATAGTTTATAATGAGTGCTTAGCTTCCCTTACAGTGAAATGTTGCCCTTTCTGCTCTGGTGGTGCAGACTTTCAGACACACTAAAAAATGAGGCATGAAACAATCAAGTGGAACTCACTTAGAAAGGCAGGGAATGACAATGCTCAACGAAAGCCCATGCAGACGGGATGAAGAAACCACAGCAGCTACAA
Source organism: Herpailurus yagouaroundi (assembly GCF_014898765.1). Taxonomy (NCBI): domain Eukaryota; kingdom Metazoa; phylum Chordata; class Mammalia; order Carnivora; family Felidae; genus Herpailurus; species Herpailurus yagouaroundi. The sequence goes on from NW_024412443.1 coordinate 1,116,933, forward strand.
ATGCACAGAAGATGAACATGGCATGGCCAAGACATTGAGGGAACTCTGGACCAGTCATCCAGGAATGGAAACTCTGAAAAGAGCTAAGGAAAAACAGGTTGCACAAATCAGTACTTTAAAAGAAAACATATTGGGGCGCCTGGGTGGCGCAGTCGGTTAAGCGTCCGACTTCAGCCAGGTCACGATCTCACGGTCCGTGAGTTCGAGCCCCGCGTCGGGCTCTGGGCTGATGGCTCAGAGCCTGGAGCCTGTTTCACATTCTGTGTCTCCCTCTCTCTCTGCCCCTCCCCCGTTCATGCTCTGTCTCTCTCTGTCCCAAAAATAAATAAACGTTGAAAAAAAAAATTTAAAAAAAAAAAAAAGAAAAGAAAACATATGAAAGCAAAGTAACTCATTCCTTTATTCTTCTCTCTCTTCTCAATTACATTTGGTTTTTACAGAAAAAAGGAACCAAGCAAGCTTTCACCAGCAGCCACCCTCTCCCCACCCTACCATCCCACAGTCGCCCTCGCCAACAAAAAGATCATGTGATTTGCTGAGCAATTCTAAAGTCATAGCAGGGTAATATTTTGAAATGTTACTTGACATGTCTTTGTCCAAGTTTTGTTGTGCTCATTGACTGCCCTACTGTCAATGGTTGGGCCATTCTGGCAGCTTGTGTTATGCCTTGCCCTCAGGGTAGGCAGGAATAAGCAGCCACATTCTTTGGTGGGTTATTGAAAACTTACTGAAAAGGCAATTTATTGAAAATAAAAACCTTTGTGATTTCTAACACTTGTGAATTTTGAGAGAGCAAGTCATTGTGGGTTTAAGAGGTTTAAGCAAGGGTTTGTGGATTTAACACAGCTTTTATTTAAAAACAGAACAAAACCAAAACAGAGTATGGAAGATACGGGTTGATGAAATGAGAGCTGTTTTCACACCATACAGCAAAGAGAGATAGAAACATTTCCTGGACTAGAGCAATGATCTTGAAGAGGACTAGAAACTAGGGCTAGAAAAATTAAGCGTCTGGCTTGGGTCTCTGTTTATGCCTATATTTAGTACCTGCCAACTAACCGTCTCTTGGAAAAGAAGGTCTCCCAACATGAATGATGATCATAATAGATTACAAACGATGACACACGCTCTGTTATGATAAAAGCTTTTTGAACAATAATCAGAGATAGAAAAAGTATTTAAATGTAAGGATGTATAAATAGTGATAACATCTATACAAAATAATACCAGGTCAGGGGCGCCTGGGTGGCGCAGTCGGTTAAGCGTCCGACTTCAGCCAGGTCACGATCTCGCGGTCCGTGAGTTCAAGCCCCGCGTCAGGCTCTGGGCTGATGGCTCGGAGCCTGGAGCCTGTTTCCGATTCTGTGTCTCCCTCTCTCTCTGCCCCTCCCCCGTTCATGCTCTGTCTCTCTCTGTCCCAAAAATAAATAAAAACGTTGAGAAAAAAAAAAATTCAAAATAATACCAGGTCAGAAGCACTTCTAGAATAGTGATGTGAGGAGCTCTGTAGATCCTCTCCCCAGTAAACTAAAATAACATGAAAAGCTAAAAACACCTTTTAAATCCTCCAAAGCCATTCAGTAAGTGGAGAAATATTTATTCAACAAAAGCTAAATCTTGGCAGCAAGAACAGAGAGAGTAAATTTGAGCCATGACTTGCTCCCTTTATCTCCCCAGGTCAGAATGATGGAAGCTCTAAGCATGTGAAGCTAAGAGGATGGGTTGCTCTTTCACTACAGCTCCAAGTCTAGTGTTAGGGTATCTCCCCAAGAGGGGCAGGCTACCAGTATTTCTCATCCCTGTCTCTCCCAGCTCCGTGTTGCAGAAGCTCTATTCCAGCCAAAAATGGCACAGAAGTTAAGGGTCCTCTTTCTCCCCCAGTCCTTTGTCATAGGAAGTTCTTTACTAGGCATGAGAGGCTGCAAATACTGGGTCCTAATCATTCTTGACCCATTTCATGTGTATAGCAAAGGTTACATGATAAGAGAAGAAAGCCAAGAAGACCAGAGGCTTTCTTTGCCTAGACCTCTGTTCATAAAACATGGATGCCCCTGTAGGTGAAATGGGTTGCTGTCCTCACCCCACCTCTGGAACACTAGCATCCATGTTCTTCCCATGGGGAAGAAGAAGGTCATACGTACAAACTCTCCATAGTTCTCCCTAAAAGACACACTTCATATGGAACAGAGTGTGGAGAAGTTCAAGTTTAAGGGTATGATACAAAACAATGGAGATTTTGACAGTGAGCAATTAGTAGGGGGCTTGTGACTCTGTAACAGCAGTAAGAGAAAAGACAAAACAGCTAGACAGTTAACAGAAATGACTGAAGAAGAAGTAGCAAAGAAGGGCTCTCCTGGGACTGAAGGAAGCCTTAAGGTTTAGCCTCAAAGACTCTTCTACAAACAGGAGTCAGACGATTTTTTGTTCAGACAGGATTGAGTCAGACTTCAGAGTCATTTATTTATCAGCGGGTTGCCAAAAACAATAAAGCAATCAGCTAGAAATGAGCGCAGACTAACTGCTGGGTCTGATATCAATATAGGCAGACAGAGCCAGTAGGTTAAGAGGGAATTCACGGAAAGAGACAGTCAAAGTAAAACCATTGTCAAGCCAGTGGAGTAGAAGTTAGGGTACCTGTGTACATGGCCACAGTTGCACTCTCTGAGAAGCAACATCAGAGGTGGCACATTTGGGGAAAAATAGTTTTCACTCAACTAGTTCAGTCATGTACCCCCAAAGTAAACAAGTAAGCAAACAACAATGACAGCCCTGCAGGTGGGGTGACAGTATCAGAGTTTCTACAATATATTACCAAAATATCCAGTTTTGAACAACAACAACAAAAAAAAAAAACGGTGAATTATGAGACAAGCAAATAAACAAGAAGGTGTAACCTACACTCAGGATTTAAAAGAGTAAGCAACAGAAACCACCTTTAGGGGAGCCTGAATGTTGTACTTAGCAGACAGTAGCTATTATAAATATGTTCAGAGAACTAAAGGAATCCATGCTTAAAGAATTAGAGGAAGGTATGATGCTAACGTCTCATCTATTAGAGAATATTAATGAAAAATAAAAGTTATAAAATGAACCAAAAGGAAATTCTGGAGTTCAGAAGTCTAATGACCAAATTACAAAATGAGCTTGAAGGGCTCAAGAGTATACAGGAGTGGAGAGAAGAACAAATCAGTAACCATGAAGCTAGATTAGTAAGGATCATCCAATCTGAGAGCAGAAAGAAAAAAAGAATGAGGAAAAAATAACAAGAGCCCTGGAGAAATGGAGCATCCAGTTAAACACACTAACATACAGTTCATCTTCATTATTCATGGATTCTGTATTTGTGAAATTGACTACTCGCTTAAATTTATTTGTAATCCCCCAAATTAACATCCATGGCAATTTTCAGTCATTCACCGACATGTGCCAAGCAATGAAAGATTTGAGGCACCCGATGTACATGTTCTCACACACATTTTTTTTTTGTTTTTAATGTTTATTTAATATTGAGAGGCAGAGAGAGACAGAGCATGAGCAGGGGAGGGGCAGAGAGAGAGGGAGACACAGAACCTGAAGCAGGCTCCAGGCTCTGAGCCATCAGCACAGACCCCAACACAGGGCTCCAACCACAAACCGAGAGATCATGACCTGAGCTGAAGTCGGATGCTTAACTGACTTAGCCACCCAACTGCCCCTCACACACATTCTTAAACACATTCCTAGGTCACTGAAGGCAACGTGCTGCCTTATTGTTTAAGTGTTCATACCTTAAACAGTGTCCTTTTTGATGTATATTTAATGCCAAGCCTTTTGCAGCTTTGTGTTTTTGTTGTGATTTTGCCATTTTAAACTCTCTTCAAGTGTAGTTCTAGAGTTCTGTTTAGTATCCCTTAGCACAAGAAGGCTGTGATGCGCCTTATTAGAAAATATGTGTTAGATAGGCTTCATTCAGGCTTGAGTTACAGTGGTGTTTACCATGTGTTCAATGTTAATGATTCAACAATGCATTACATTCAGGAAAAAGAAGAGGAAATCTGCTATTTTGTACGTGGGACTGCTCCAGAAAGTGCTAAAGTAATATGTATAGTACATAATGAAGCTATGGAAAAGGTAGAAAAGCAGCTAAATTTGTGAATTCAAGAATTGAAGATCAAGAAAAAGATCTTCTTTTAATTTTTTTTAATGTTTATTTTTGAGAGACAGAGAGAGAGACAGAGACAGAGCATGTGTGGGAGAGGGGTAGAGAGACAAGGAGACACAGAATCTCAAACAGGCTCCAGGCTCTGAGCTGTCAGCACAGAGCCCAACGCTGGAGCTTGAACCCATGAACTGCGAGATCATGACCTGAGCTGAAGTCAGGCACTCGACACTTAACCGACTGAGCCATCCAGGCCCCCCAAGAAAAAGATCTCTCTTGTACCTTTAATATTTGAGGAATATCTGCCTTGCATCTAAGAACATTTAAGGAATAAAAGATTCATAAATGTAGCTAACAACCCCTTGTATGGTTTTGTGGACCATTTGGATGTGGGATTTGATCTATTCTCAAGATTTCATTTGAGGACTCTTTATGGCTGGCCTAGAAGTGGCCTACAGTCCTGATAATAATAATTCAGATTAGTATTTGTGTCACAGCACCCAGATGTGTAATAATCTCCAGAGTCTTAAATGTTGCTTCACAGCCATAGTTCTAGCAAACAATACAATAAAGTATCTTCCAACAAATATAGAAGACAGTCTGAAACTTAAGTTGAAATGATCATTGATAGAAACATTATACACAACCATGACCATAAAAAATATACAGATATATATTTATCCTGTGTTCAGATGATAATGGTTAGCTGTCCTCAGCTAACACTGATGAAAAAAGAAAAGGAAGGGCTGAAACCTGATACCAAAATGATTTTGTGTTCCTGTGTGGTTTTTAAAAAACGTTTATTTATTTTGAAAGAGAGAGAGAGAGAGAGAGAGGAAGAGCTGGTGCCCAGGAGTTGAGAGGAGGGCAAAGAGAAAAGGAAAGAGAATCCCAAGCAGCTTCCATGCTGACAACACAGAGCCCCATGTGGCACTTGATCCCATGAATCATGAGATAGTGACCTGAGTCACAATCAAGAGTTGGTCATTTAACCAACTGAATCACCCAGGCATCCCATCTATACCTGTGTTAAACAATACTGGGGCTAGGCATACTTCCTCTGACTCCATTAAATAATATCGAGAATAAGCAAAGTAAACTTAGGTATTTGCTCCAGGAAATACTTGCTCCTGGGAGATAGGACTATAAACAAACAAGAATCGCTTACTTACAGAGACTAACAGCTTACTCATCATACCCACTTCAAGACCCTCACTTCTCTGTGCATGCCAATCGAAAATAGTCATTTCATAAACTCTGCCCAGTCCCAACCAGTTCCCCTCCTGGTAAGACCCAACTTAAAATTCCCCCTTTCATACCCTAAAAGTATACAAATATTACCCACCTCCCAGATTTTCCCCTTCCGAAGTGCCACAAAGACTCTGTCAAAGTTGTAGTTTCCTTTATTGCAGTAGGTCTAATAAACTTAGCTTTGTTGGATTAACAGAGTTTTCTCCTGGTCTTTCCGAGAATTGACAGTTGTCATACTGATTTTTATATCCTATTAGACAAAGATAGGCTCTTAAGCTCTATTCTCTCGGTATATGTCAGGAAGTGCCAAAAAATAATTGCTGCGTTTACCAGACAGTCAGAGAAACCTACTGAACTGAAACATTGCCTTCTATTTTTACCAATTAGCTATAGTGCAAAAATAAAAGCATTATATGCTCATGCTTTTGAGACTACAAATATTTTGTTTCATTGCTTTTTAATTAATGTGGACACTATCTAACATGGAAAAATGAAACAGAATCATATCAGCCCAGAGAGAAGAAATAAAAATTGCTAGGTTTTAGGAAGATACAGTTGAAAAAGAAAAAGAGAGACCATGTAGAAGGACTCTGAACTAAACCATTCATGATGTGATAAGTAATCTGTTCCTAAGAGGGGCATAAAGATATCTGAAGGCATGGGAATGCATTTATTCATTCAATAAATATGTTTTAACAGCTACTACAGGCTGAATACAATTTTTGAAACTGTATGGTGGTGTAAGGCGGTGAATAAAACAAACATGTTCCCTAACTACATGGGACTTGTGTTTTAGTGGTGACAAGGCAATCTTTAAAAAGGAAATATACACATATATATAGAATTACAATTTTTGGTAAGTACTAGGAAGTAAAAGAGACTCAAAATAGACTCAAAGGGTACGGGGAAATTAAGTAAACTTTGTGGAAGGCATGGAATAAGATGAAGTTGGGATGAAGATTTTTTTTTCTCTCTACTTTGACTAGAAGGATTAGGGCTAAATTTCCTAGCAGTTGGAAATGTGTAAGTCTCCCAAAAACTGAGAACGGAAATGAAAGCAAAAGCAGATTTTTCAATTGTCTTACATAATGGGAAGTAACAGATAACAGGAATGAGATCTATTTTATCAGTCTTGAATCCAATGATGCACTAGGTTTGGAGAGAAAGGATTGAGAGTGTGTAAAACTGCCACCACTAGAAATTCTATTCTCATGTACCATTTTCAAACACTTAGGCACAGTTATTGAGAAAGAAGTTGGAATTAGGACCTATTATGAAACCCTAAAGGAAACCAAGTTTACTGGTATAACAATCTAACTTACTGATTTAATTACACATTATGAGTAAATGCATTTCACATTGCTTATCTAAAATGTCCAGGACATAACTTGTTCTGTATTAATGAATTTAGATATCTTACTTCCAAAAGAATGCACAAATAGGATAAAAAGCATTTTAGCATGAAATGACACACAAATACAGACACACATTCACCCACTCACAACTTAATGCTTTTAAAAGCGTTTAAATTTTTAAAAATTGGACCTTATATGCATGATAAATGACAGGGGCTTTATAAGATTTTCAGTAAATCCCACAATTCAATAATGCCACTTACAAAGGAGGAAATTATAGCTGAAAAATGAAATAAATTCCTAAAGGTCAACAGCTAAGTAATTGGGTAAATGAATTTTGATGTCAGGCTTATTTGGATACAAGAGCACATGCTTTCTTTTCTTGGCTACTTGTTCTCACGGAGTAATGCTGAACTTAACATTTGTCAAAAATTCCTAGGTATGATCCACCAGGATATAAAAGTGGGAGAAAGTAAGACACAATCTATGATACCTTTAGGCAGACAAACAGCCTCCCACAACATACAGAGTTTTCACTGCCACATCAGCAAAACTCAAAAAGTTTGAGAACACACCTTTGATTTGCAAATTGTTGATAGAACTGTGAATTTGTGAAATTCCTAAGGAGGTAAAGTTGGCAGAATCTATTAAAATGACAAATACAGAAACCTTGGAACCAAGGATTGTAAATTTGAGCTTGTCATGTCCCTTGCCTTCTGGGAAACGAATCCTTTTCTGATCCTCTGTCCTGCTCTTTCTTACAAGCCTGTTCAGCTTTTTCACCAGCTTCTCAGTAACTGGATTGGTTCTCTTCTGAATGCACTTGTCACCTAGAACCATATTCCTAGTAATCTTGACCTTGATTATTTCCTAGAATCTCTGGCCACCCTGCCCAATTCACTTTATAAGACTCCTTAGAGACATGCCTGAAAAAAGTGTGAACCCATAATAACCTTTTCATGATATGCAGTGGCTGTGGGTTACTGCTCCCCAGTAGCCAGATTTATAACCCTCCCTCCATCTCTGTTCCCTTTGTGAAGCGCGATGGACAGATTGGAACATACTCTGCAACTGGGTTTGCTCAGTAAAAATACTGACCCTACTGCACCTCATCAGGCACAACACTAACTCACTGAAGTCAAAGAAAGGAATATTTTTGAAATATTTTCTATAAGGTTAAGTCCTCTGCTAGCAAACTTCTACATATATTATCTGATTCAATCTCCATTGCAGACCTGTAGTGTAGCTATTATTATCTTCATTTTCTGTTGAATAAACCAAGACCTAGAGATAGTACCTTTTTAAGGTCATATGTTAAAGACTGAGCTGGGATTAGAGCCATGATCTTCACTTTCAATCCAGTGCCATTTTTTAATTAAACCTCATGGACTCTAAACCACCTCCCTTTTAATCAGAAAGGGATATTCAATCAAAAGTCAAGTTTCCATTTCAGCAGCTTTAATGAATATAGAAGATGTTTTCTCTATACAACTTCATGACTCCTCAGATACTATATAAATTCATTGTCCAATGGCTTTTAATATATTTTGTATATTCCTTTGTGTTGTGTTACATTGGCCTTTTGTTTTTGTTTTTTGTTTTCCACCACATCAAATCTAGGTCTAAGTCAAAACATGATTAATTTCTTCATTTATTAAATATTCTAGAGTATTTTTTTCTGCAAATCAGTTATACGCTATGCCTTTTCTAGGTCTGAAACACAGCCAATCTCTGTGCAAAATCTATTTTGGCAGTAGGTGACTTACGAAGCCCTACAAATGGAACTTGCCATCTGTTTGATAGCTAAGGATTTCAGGCTTGATTTGTCAAAAAGATATTTAATCTGTATTGATAAGTATAGGTTTATATAGTCATTTTTAACTTTTATGAGTTTAGAGGATATCTCTGCACATGACTTTGCTCTTCATCTTGGTTTTTTGAATTTAGATTGCTCCTGGCTCTTAACACAAGTCCAGTTGGTGTGGTCTACTCCATCTAGTCTATCTACCTTGTTTGAGACACTTCTATTTGAACTGCTCCATTTCCACTTTAGATTTTCTCATTAGTGTTAAAGTTACCTTTCAGATAACTGAACTTCTTTTATTTTATTCTTCAGTCTTTCATTCAGTAGAAATGTGGGCAGAAATGTTCCATTCACAGTGTTAGGGGATTTAGCTTCATCTTATGTATTCCTTTTCACAATGAGATGTTTTAAATACTTTATTCCCATTTTAGATATGCAAACACTAAAGCTTAACCTATTGATGGCATTTTCATGGAATACATGTTGTTGCAAACTTCCCGGACTTTATTCCAATGTTGTATCTTCTGTATTGGACACACAGTGACATGATGTGCTATCAGAAGGCAGAGGATAAATGCCACATTACCTGGGTCATCAATTTAAAATAAAAATTTTTTAACATTTATTCATTTTTGAGAGACAGAATGTGAGTGGTGGAGGGGCAGAGAGAGAGGGAGGTATAGAATCCAAAGCAGATGCCAGACTTTGAGATGTCAACACAGAGCCTGACATGGGGCTCACACTTGAGGACCACAAGATCATGACCTGAGCTGAAGTTGGATGCTTAACTGACTGAGCCACTCAGGCACCACCCCCCACTCCCCAGGTCATCAATTTTACTTTAGGCACATTATGGTATAAAAAATAAAATGTTTGAGTTTTTCAAAATAAAATAAGAAACTGAAGAAATTTAAAGTTTGGTGTTCATTATGTAAATTGCTCATATATATATATATATATTTTTTTCTTTTTTGCTATAGGGTGTATGTACCAGATAAGAACTTAGGTCAGCCATATTAAAGAGAAATCTGAAATATCAGTGGCTTGTATGAGGTAGAGGTGTTATTTATCAGGTAACGAGAAGTCAAGAGTGAGTTAGGGAGTCCAGTGTTGGCACAGGCTGTCGGGAAGCACCTTCTGCCATGGTGCTCAGCCAGCCCACATGGGTCACAAGATGGTTCCTACTCTGTATCATCATTGAATCTATATTCCAGAAATAAAGAAGCGTGGAAAAGATGAAAGGATAACAGACAAGCCAGCCAAGTTTGTCCCATTTTAAATGTCTCATTGGAAGCACCCAACAAAATTTTCTTTCAAATTCGTTGGTCAGAACTGTTTCACATGGGAAATGTTAGCTACAAGGAAGGTTGGGAAAAGTAAGGTTTTTTAGCTGGACAATCGCCACACCCAATAAAATTGGTATTGTGTTAGTAAGGAAGTAAATGAGAAATAGGTATTGAGTAGGTAACAGTTGCCCACCTAAATAATTGAATGTGATGGCTAGAGAAGTTTCCATTATACCTTGGAGACATGTCTGCTAGTCACCACAGAAAGCCCACCCGAAGAATTGGGCCTCCTAGAAATGAAATGAGTTTTAGTTTCAAGTTTTGGGAAGGATTGATTTACAATATATGCCATCTGGGTGGCCCTTTGCCTTGCAAAATCTATTGACTGCTACTTGAACTCGCAAGCAAATGATTGATTTAACTGCCTATAAATTAAGCTTAGACTACTTATGTCTGAAATTGCTAGAGATGTTCAAGGTACGAATTCTCCATTTTCTGCTGACCTTGTGAGTGTTCTGTGTCTGCTTCTTCTTGGAGCATTTACACTAAAATTGTTCTCTTAATTTCTGAGAATTTGAATGAAAGAATTCAACTGTTGAGTGGCTTTACCTGGACCATGAAAACACCAAATGCATTTTAGTTAGAAGAACTCTGCTGTGGACAAATGGACCCAGAAGAGCCCAAACTGGCTCAGTTATGGTGCTTTGAGGTCAGGGCAGCAGTGCCTCAGAAACTATTTTTGTTTCCCTTAGAAAATTAAAATCTCCAAACCAAGAGTCCCCAGGTGCTTTTGAATATTCTTATTATTTAATTGCATTGTGGTTGGTGAACCCAGGCCCTGCTGATGATAGAGAGGATAGCATCTTGTTTTCAAAAATCTATTATGTTTATGTCAGAATAGAAGGAATATTTTTCAGTATACAAGTCCCAAGATTTGGATGTTCAACACCAAACTCTGTGATATGTTTAGACCTGGAGACTTTAGGGGAAAACAAATGTCACTTTTCTTTTTTCTTTTCTTTTTTTTTAATGTTTGTTTATTTTTGAGAACGAGAAAGAGAGAGAGAAACAGAGCATGAGCAGGGGAGGGGCAGAGAGAGAGGGAGGCACAGAATCTGAAGCAGCCTCCAGGCTCTAAGCTGTCAGCACAGAACCCAACGTGGGGCTCGAACCCACCAACCATGAGAACATAACCTGAGCTGAAGATGGACACTTAACCTACTGAGCCACTCAGGTACCCCTGAATGTCTCTCTTCATAGTGGAGGTGGGATTCAGTTACATTTCCCAGATGAAGCCCCCACTATAATCTAATGTTTTCAATTTACCCAAATCCCACCAGAAAACATAGAATTTGAAGGGCACAGGAAATACGTGGAGTCAAAGTAGTTAGACAAAAACCATTATGAGGCTGAAAACTCCATAATTAACAGTGTAATACTTCATGTCTCACAGAAACACAGATAATTAAAATGGACCAACCACTAACAACTCAAAGGAACAAACAAGGCAAAGATGGCCTCACAATGCCCCCTAGCAAACATCGCAAAATTCTTCTTTGTTGTCATAAATCTGGGATAAGCTATTTTGAAGCCACAGTCCAGACATTTGTTGTTCCTAATCACTATTGAACCAGTTTGAAAATTATGAAGATATATGCTGATGGGCACTTAATACTAAACAAACATAATATTCTTTGATTGTAATCTGCAACTACATACTTATATGACTGCTGTCTTTCTTCCTTTCATCTGTCCTTTCCATTCTTCCTTCCTTTCTTCAGTTTAAAAAAAATTTTTCCTTAGCCTGTAATCTTGAATGTGAAGCACAATAAAAGTAAAAGCAAAGGTAATAAGATTACAAAGCTGTTTTTCTCTCTTCCAGAAATTCACATGTGTTAACTTGGATCATCATTCAATTCTGCTAAACCAACTCTTTTTCTATGGGACTAGCTGAATTTTACAGCCTATTCATCTTACACCTTTTAATTAAATGGCCTCTACCCAGTGCCCGGTCCTTAGTCCACTGTCTTACATAATGTATCTGCTTGCATTTTTCCTTCTGATTAAGAAATGGTTATAGGGAATGGAGTAGAAATATGTGAGGATTGCAACAAGGCAAAGCAATTTCATTTTTCACCTGGATGTGTCCTGAGCTTTCCATTCAAGTCAGCTGAGCTTCTAAATGCTGTGAGTGATTGCCAATTCCACTTGGTTTTCCCAGCAAAGCTGAAGGTAATGAGAGGAAGAGATTTTGTGACAACCACAAGGTGGATAGAAGCATAAAACAATAGTGTTCAATTTTGAGAAAGTCAACAGAAATGTTAAAAATTAGCTAACTCTTCGGGGTGTTATGGAAAATTGGAGAGTGGAAATAATAGGTAGATGACATGTGATTAAATATTTAATTAAGCTAAATACATACACGCCTCTTAATTCTGAATATGTTCTGTAGAATCATATTCCACCAAAGTGAAGTAGAGAAACATTTTTAAACAACTCTCTCTTCTGATTATATTTAATTGCTGACTTTATCAGGCTATAACACATCATCCAACATTACTCTCAAATCAAGTCACGTTTCATATTGCTTTTCCACTTATCAGACCCAGTTTTGCAGACGGGATGACGCTCAGGGTATGAATTTCCCCTGCTTAGTCACCATATTGACTTATTAACATTTCACCTTCTTGATTAATTTAAATGGCTTTGGAGAGGTTTACCCTTTGGCACTCAGGGACCAACATAATTGCATCATAGGCCACTCCTGTCAATGTGAAAGGGCGGGCCTACGCCTGCCGACTCCATCTTGTTCTGTGTCCTTCACCTTGACCACACCTCCTCCCCTTGAGTAACCCCCCCCTCACCTGCCTAACAGGACTCGGACCCTTCCCCAGCCAATCGGCTGAGGCCATAGCCATTACCTCACCAACTGCCCCCAGGCCCCAATAAAACCTTTGTCCTTTTGAAACTCGCTCTCTTTCCCTGGTATCTCACCGCTGCGTCGGTGCAGGTAGGGGATTGAGCTCGAGCTAGCTCGAATAAAGGCTCTTTGCTTTTGCATCGGACTCGGCTCCCTAGTGGTCTTTGGGGATCACGAATTCTGGGCATAACAAATGCTGATGTTCAAGAAGACAGAAATGCGATGATGCTTTTCTGGACAAGGACAACTCTGGAAGAATGGCAGAACATCCTGGCTTAGGTTTTGAAGCTCAGTGCTTTTTAGTTAAAGGAAACTCCTGAGTGGAGATCTAGCACCTTGTCCCATCAAGTTTTACTCCAGAAGATATTCACACAAATGTACCAATACTCCTGTTTCCAGAAGAGTATTCAACATCACTGGAGGAATTCAAAATCACTAGAAAGTGGTTAAAGAGAGATGTATGAGTAGAAAAGGTATTTAAAAATGTTTCAAAATTAAGAAGTGCTTTAAACGTTTGCGTATACATATGTGAGCACATTAACTCCAGATACAGAAAGTTGCCCCTATGGTCGTCGTGGTGTTTTCTTTCCTACTGGTATGCTTAATTAATCATGTTTATTTCTCCTACTAGACTGTGACTCTTCTAGGACAGGAACTGAGTCGTAAGCAAACTGTATTGCAAGTAGTGTACTTGCACAATGTAATTGATACACGATTACTGATTGAATTGGATGGAATTGAATTAATACTGGCAAATGTCACTATCCAATCAGTCAGCAAGCACTGGAGGCTTGCACTAGGGAAACAGGCTGGCCCTGGGACTAGGTATTCTCTAAAAAGAAGGTTGGTTATATGATTTTGATTAAAGCTAATATTGGATTTTTCTAAGCATAGTAAGGACTAGTTACCTGATTCTGCATTTCCCCTCAATCCCAAAGGAAACTGGGTACCTATTATGCAATCTTCAACATCCTAGTACCTTCCCTTTTCCATAGCATAAAATAAGCTATCCCTACAGAGATCATTTATGAGTGTACTTTGTTTTAAAAGCACATGTGTCTTGCTAATCAGTATTACAGGTGCTGTATTTTAGAGGGCCATTGACCTCTAAATAGTTCCAGAACACTTATCACTCAGCAACCATTTTCTTCATGCCATAGCATGTGGTGCACTAAAAGAAAAAAAAATCATAATTGCAAGGTTACAGCATAATGAAACAAACAGGAATGCTAACACAATCAAAATAACTAAATAAAGGCATTTAACGAAAGAATTAAGAATAAATCTTGTGAGGCAGATGAAGTGGTCCGTGTTGTGATTAAGAGGTGAGTTCAAAGCTGAACTCTGAATCATGAGAGAGGATTTTAAATTAGGCTCTTTGTCTACTGATTTGGGGGGTGGGGACTCACCCTGTGGCTGCTGCTCTGAGCAACATGCAGAGAAATAGCTGGAGGGGAAGTGAGGAAATCATGTACCACTGAGGGTGAGAACAAAGGGAAAGAAACTAAAAACAATGCAGAAATGCTTTCAGTGTAACTGGTAAAACCTCAAAAGACAGAGCCACTGTACCGATTTAATGGCATAAAGAAAGAGTTTCCTCTGATAACACATCACCCAAAAGTAAAGAATGCTGTGGAGTGGAACACAGTTCATCCATAAGCCCTCAGGATCAGAAGCATCAATAGTAATCCTTGGGGTACAGGAAAGTTATGTGATTCTTGTCATTGTGTCTGCCCCTCTTCATTCCTCCAACACACACACACACACACACACACACACACACGCACACAGAGTTTATCTCAGGGCTGGTTTGATATTATGAATTACAATACATCAATGTTTGGATTTTAATCACCTTAGTTAGGATTATTCACCAATTTAATTAATATCTCTCAAAAATTCATCAAAATCCGAGTAATATGCAACCCCCTGGGCAGATGTCATACATTCAAATCCTGTAAATCCTTTACCCAATTCCTTGTGATAGAACAAACTTCTTCCTTTTTTTTTTTTAAGTCATTTACAGGAAATCAAGGTGTAAATCAGGATCATTTTCTTTTTCTTTTTCTTTTTTTAAGTGTTATCTTTTTATTTTTGAGGGAGAGAGAGAGAGAGAGAGAGAGAGAGAGAGAGAACGCGCGCGCGCACGCGCGGGGGCAAGTTGGGGAGGGGCAGAGAGAGAGAGGGACAGAGGATCCAAAGCGGGCTCTGCACTGACAGCAGAAAGCCCAATTCGGGGCTCAAACTCATGAACAGTGAGATCATGACCTGAGCTGAAGTTGAATGCTTAACCAGCTGAGCCACCCAAGTGCCCTGTAGGATCATTTTCTTAAGCCCATGCAGCATATTTTGTCTCACAATCTTGAGTGGTATTGATAGCATAAAAAAAAAAAAAAACTACATTCATATTAGTAGATTAAAACATTACAACTGGTAGTAGTTTGTTTCTTTTTAAAATTATTTTTATTTTAAAGTAATGAATAAAATGATTTCAAGTCACATATTTTCTTTTTAAAAAATTTTAAAAATGTTTTTATTTATTTTTGAGAGAGAGAGACATAGCACAGTGGCAAAGGGGGAAAGAGGGGGAGACACTGAATCCGAAGCAGGCTCCAGGCTCTGAGCTGCCAGCACAGTGCCCAATGCAGGGCTCGAACCCATGAACCACGAGATCGTGAGCCGAAGTCAAACGCTTAACTGGAGCCATCCAGGCACCCCTCACATCACATATTTTCTAAAAGTTTTTTAATATAAATTGCAGTCCCCTCCACTTTTTCTATGTCCCAACCTTGTCCCCAAAAGGTTTTAATTCTTCTGGCTGTTTCTTCTTCTATTTATCTCAATATTCTAAAATAATTGACTTGCATTACTAGTTCTTCAATCATCAATTTCAGATATTATCACTTTATTTTTGTTATGGCAATTAAGTCCACCCTGCCTCAGTCACACACATAAATAAGCATGTAGACACACACACACACACACACACACATTCTTCCCTTTCCCTCATTCTCCCAATGTAGTTTAACATTATGTTTTTAGGGGCACCTGGGTGGCTCAGTTGGTTAAGCATCCGACTTCAGCTCAGGTCATGATCTAAATGGTTCGTGAGTTCAAGCCCTGCATGAGGCTTCATGCTGACAGTGGAAAGCCTGCTTGGGATTCTCTCTCTCCCTCTCTTTCTGCCCCTCTCCCACTCACTCTCTCTGTCTCTCTCTCTTAAAAAAAAATAAATAAACATTACTTTTTAAACAGGAAGTCAGGGTTTACATTACTTAGTAGGCCTTGATAGTATATACATGATAGCATTTTTTTCTCTTACATTTTGCCTGTGGAATTAATTAATCATTGCCTTTCCTCCCCCTATTTTCCCAGTTTCATTTGGAACATTACTACGTTTTCCAAATATTCCAATGATCTTTCAAATACCTATTGGTAAATTTTTCAGTTGACTGAACAGAATTCCTTTTTTTATTTGGCCTTGATTGTTTTCTGGAAGACCTTCACTCTGCAGGTGTCTGTCCCCTGCTCTGGCTTCCTTGGGTCTCCTGTGCTGTTCAGATTCTCCCTTAACTAGATTTCAGGTCCTTCTCATTTTTCATTTTCTCTCGTGTTTTTCTGATACACATCCCACAGTAGCTTACTAAAAGGAGGATCTAAAGAGAGAAATTTTAAGAACTTGTATACCTGAAAATTAATTTATTTTCACTTCCCATTCTATTGATAATTTCCCTGAGTATAGAATTCTGGATTGAAAATACTTTCCTTCAGAGGTTAAAGGCATTACTTCCCTATTTTATAACATCCCACATTTTTATTAAGAAATCTGATGGCAGGTGAATTCTATTTTGTTATGTTTGATAATAATTGTTTTCCTCACACCAAAAGCTTCTAGGACTTCCTCTTTTTCTTTACTGTTTTTAGATTTTCTGATAGGTTTAAGTATTTTTTAGTTTTATTTTATTCATTTGCTTGATACCCCATGAGCTTTTCTAATATGATGATGTGTACCTTTCGGTTCTGGAAATTTTCTTGTCGAATTTATTTGGAATTATTTTCCCTTTTATATATTCTGTTGACCTTTCTCTAAGCATTCATGGTGAAACTCCCGGGATCATCCTTTTTCTTTTCTCATGTATTCTATTCTTTTCCTGTCTTTTTTTTCAATTTTCTGGGCAATTCCTCTGGCTTTATTTTTTAAGAAATTAATATACATACATTAGTTTGTCTGTCTTGTGTCTATTTATTGTAAGCCCTTTTACTGGTGTTTGTTTGTTTCCCTCATTGATATTGCTTCTTCTCTCAGAGGACCTGCACCATGGCACATTTATATTTAGATATAAATATACATTTGTTACTCTTCTCACCTTTGTGTTTGAATGACATCAATGTCAGAGCTGATAGAAGGAGGGAAAAATAAAACACAAATGTGAAGTGCTAAAAAAGAGCAAGTTAGAGCAGTGTACATGTTGCTGAGTTATGAGTGTTCAGACTTCCCTCTTTTATGTAGTTATCACTTCTGCACATTCATAAAAATGGATTTTACTGACAGTCTAAAAGTCAAAACATAGGAACTCATACATAATTCAAAATACATAGGAGTTTGTTACAGAATTCAGTTGCTGAAATAAGAAAAATAAAAAGAACCTAGCTGTCCCACTAATTCTATGACTAAATCATACTAAAACAAATCAAAACAAAAACATCTCCCAATGGTGGGGAAGCCTATTTTCCACGATTTTCTTGGGGACTTGAAAACATTTACACCCTTGCCATTTCATTCCAATTCTGAGTCTCGGGGCCGCCCCCCGAATACTAACCAACAAGCAGACACAGAACACTAAAACAAGAAGGATGAGGTATGATACAGGAACATCAACCTTAGACTGGAAATCGAAGTGATGGCCATGTCTTTCTACATGTGTTGGTTTCAAGGTTCATAGCAAAGGGTTGCCCCTGAGGTAAAGCCCAGCCGTTGACTCCACCTGGTACTCAAGGAGCCACCTAGCCATAAATGCAGAGACTCCAAATGCCACACATTTATTTACTGCAGAGTGAGACCCGTGTTGCAAACCCTGTTTGAAGTCAGCCAAACCCTGTTGTGAAATTGCCCCGACACCAGACGCACAGATCCGAAAACTCTGCCATTTCTGATGGCCGCCGCAGGGACTCCACTCGGAGTGAGGTCTCACACGTACTCCTGGTGAAGAGCAGTGAAGGAAGTGGGTTCAGTAATCACTTTTCCAAAGACAGAGGTAGTATTTTAAACTACTGTAAAGTGCATAACCAGATTTAAATTGAGGGGAGGCAAAACAAAACAAACCAATACAAAAAAAACCCATTACTCTAATAACTCAGAACCAACTAGGCCACTTCCATTGTTCCCTTCTCATTTTGGGATGAATATTCTGTCTCTCATCTCTTGTTCTATTATTTTATACCCCCATCTTTTCTTGTCTCCTTTTTTACACTTTTTTTAATTTAAGCTTTTCCTCCTCTTGTTTTTTCTTTATGTCTCTCCATCTGCTCCACCTCTCTCTCCTTGATTGATTTCCTTTGTGTTTCATTCCATAGCTGCCATAACATTGATATAAGGGTCCAATATAAGGATCCTGTATCACTCTTTCCCATCTTGTTTGCTCCTGTCACTAAGGTAACAAAAGAGCTGTGAAAACAAAACACAGCATGATCTGAACCTCATAGTGTTTTCTTTTCTGACCTTGCAGAGCAACCTGCTGGAATGTGAAAGTGGTATGTATTCTGGAGTCCCTCACTTGGTGAGAAATCTGGGAGATGAAAAAGGTGGGTCTTTCTTGCAGGTTTCTTGTGCAGAGGCACTCTGATTCCAGCTCCTGCTGGAATAAGAATAAGACATATGGCAGTCCATGGAGGTTTTCCCGGAAAAGACCTATGGTCACATTATAGCACCCCTGGAAGCTGTGGTAGTGCCATCAGGTGGTGGCAGTTTGTGTGCCGGGATATAGGTGTGTCTACATGTGCATTCATGTGCCTGTAACTCTCAGTGCTTGTGTGTATGTGTGTGTTTGTGTGTGTGTGTTTGCATGTGTGTGCACATGCCTGTGTATGTGAGCTTTGTATGCAGTTTCCCTAGATGTATATATAATCCCCTAAACCTTGCAATTAATGGTGTCGACTATCTCAATAAAAAATCCCATCACCATTACATCATGAGTGTTTATGCAGGTAAAAGTGCATCAAACAGTACAATTGAAATGTGTTCATTCTATACCCAACAAATATCCATGTACCAGGAAAATAAATCTCACATAACACAATATCTGTCACAGAGTCAGAGACAATAGGACCTCATCTCCTGGTAGGTCTCATGGCATGATTGGTCACAATATGTCACTCTTGCCATTTTCCTCACACAAAACACTCTTCATCTGAGGCTCTACAATGAGTCCTCCCAAGTCACTCAAGTCACATTGTGTACATTAAGGTGGAGACAGAGAATCTCACCAGTGTGATGGGAGAATCCCCACTCACATTCGTGTCCATCTGCCAGTGGAAAGAGGGGCTTTATGTAGTCTAAAGAACGCTTTTGCAAGTAAACAATTTAAGTTAGTTATCGTAAGACAGTATAAATATAAACAGTGCCAAATTATGATTTGAGTTTCCTTTAGAGGCTAAATCTTGTGAATTGTGAAGTACCCAACCGTTACTTTTCTCAAGGTTCCACTTGCAGTACATCACATTAGCCCCATCACAGAACACAAATGAGCAAGCATGGTCACAGGTTCACATCAGGAAACTGAGGAATGGAGCCCCCTCTGAACTCTCTTAGGTTTGTGTAGATTCTTATCGTGATGTCAACCCTGGCCATCACGTGTGGTGACTCTGCTTTATGGCATTTCTATTAGTGTCCCTGCTAAATAACAGGATTGGCCCACCAAACCTGGCTGTGGACCCCTTTCAATGCAAACCAAAGCTCAACATCTTCCTAAGTCCATTTTGAATACATGAGATTTGTTGGGCAGCTAGTGAGTAGGAAGAGTAGGAGGTTGAATATGGGCAAAGTATGATGAATTGTCCTATGGTCTTCTCTTAGCAAGATGCCAATCTTACTCTCTAATTCTCTGCATTTCCCAGGAAATTGCTATAGCAATGAAGCATAAGATGTGCCACCCAGGACAACCATATCCATAAAGAAAGGAGACCTCTTCTGGTTGCACATCAGGGTGCAACCTCTTCCTGTACCAGGGGAAGGTACCATGGAAATTTACTCACTAAGTTGATTAAGAATAAATTTTTTTCTGGGGCGCCTGGGTGGCGCAGTCGGTTAGGCGTCCGACTTCAGCCAGGTCACGATCTCGCGGTCCGTGAGTTCGAGCCCCGCGTCGGGCTCTGGGCTGATGGCTCAGAGCCTGGAGCCTGTTTCCGATTCTGTGTCTCCCTCTCTCTCTGCCCCTTGCCCGTTCATGCTCTGTCTCTCTCTGTCCCAAAAATAAATAAACGTTGAAAAAAAAATTTATAAAAAAAAGAATAATTTTTTTCCATTCATTGTCCTGTACTACCAGAACAGTATAAAATGTCGAGGCAGGTGTTTCAATGATTTCAAGGCTACAAATTTAAATTCCTTAAGTCAATCACAGTACAATAACTACAGAAATTAAGAAGCATTTCACAGGATCCATGTAAAATAGTACACAAGTGTCTAGTACAGCGTTAGCTACCTTTTGAACAGAGCTCAATATTGATCTCCCCGTGAAACAGTGTTTCCAGATTTTTTGACAATAGTAGACATGATTGACAAAGATTCGCTTAACATAAGGTTAAGGGAAATGTTGAGGTTGTTTTCGGCTAATGTGTGACCCTAGGAAAGTCATCTCAGTGACAGAATTGACACTGGATATGTGGATACTGTCAGTACTCTCTCCCTCTAGGTACCCAGCAGCCCAGATGCATGACAGGTGCTCTCCAAACAGGAGAGATCAGGGATTGATTGAGTGGTGCCAGGAAATCAACTATCTTTCCTCATATTTGAGAACAGTATAATTGTGGAGGTTGTCAGAAGAATGGAAATGGAGTATATCTGGGGAGGGAGGAGGAAGAGGAACACGCAGTGTGAGTTGCAAAGAGGTACCTAGGCAAAGTCCTGCACAGTCATGGGGACAGTGACCACCTGGAGGATGGGCAGGATGACACAGGCTTCATTCCTGGTCATGGAGAAAACCTGAGATGGTACAATTGAGTGTTAGATACGAGACCCACTCCTCCCCTGAAGTGGTCAAGGGCCTGAGGTCCGGAGGACTCAGAACTGAAGACCCATCACCCTTTAGCCAGGATCCATCATTCCAAGAGCAGAGGGCCACAGGTTCTCACCTTCACTAACTCTTCCCTGCCCTTTTCAACAGCCACCCAAACATTGTTGACGCCCTGTCCAAAGGAAGGCAACTCCAAGGATGGCAAGGATTCAGAAGAAAGGAGCAATGTGGTGCCTATAATTCATCTCCTCCTCCGTGTTTTGCACAAACTCTCTTCTGCCATCTATAAGCAACTCTTTGGAGCCCTCCCCATTGAATCCTTTTATAATTCCCATGCTAATATACCTGGTCTCATACAGGCACTGATGCCTTGCATATGCAGTTTGTATGCAACCTTTCTGCATAACCCTTCAATCTCTTTCTTAATGTTCCTCTGGACACTTAGTGTCACCTTGGTGCTGCAGCATGAAGTCTGGAGAAAATGTCCCGAATGGCCCAGGAGGGAGGGGTCAGGGAGTCAGCAGGGCTGAGCCCAAGTTGTTGGACCTGCCTCAGGAAGTAGGGATCTACCTGGGTGCCATCACTGTGTGTTTCCTGCCTGAATGGATCTTTTCATGCTCAATTCAGCTCTTCCCTCCATCTCTCAAGAAGCACCCCTTTGCTCAACTTATGACTAAAAGCAGGGGAAGCAGGTTTGCAGTCACCATAGGAGCAAATGCAAATGTGGTGAGTTGGTCATGAAAAGGGTTAGGAAACCTGGGCACACATTCTCCATCTCTGCATAGCTTGCATGGCAATTCAGGAAAACCAGCCAAAACCTGGGATGCTGCCAGGGCTTATGACCACAAAGAGGAGACAAGATTAATGCCATAATCCCTGTAGGCACTGAAGGATATCCTGAACACATTCCCCGAAGAACCTCAATCCAATCTATACAAGGCCGTGAAGTCCTGGGCTATCATTCCACCAGCAGCTGCTGAACTTCAAAAGAGTTCTGTGGCTTCCAGTAAGGGACCCTGGGGGGCAAGAATCCAGGAGACATTTTCACTGTGTTCTATGAGAAGAGAGCCCCAGGAGTTGTTCATCATCTAACTCTGCAGGACCCAGCCCTGTCCTTCCAACCTGCTCAAGTGATCCAAGAGCTTCTTCTGGACATCACTAGTGGGGATGAGACATTGGGCATTTTTTGCTCACCCCCTTCAAACATCCAGGAGTTGAGGCAACATGACAGAGTCCCTGAGGCTCATGTGAGCAGGACAGCTCAACTCGCCTAGCTGTTCATCGCTGGGAGCATTTAGTAGACGCAATCTCAATGGGGAGGGGGCTTGTAGGATCCCTACCTGATTGGGAGATTCCAATGTCCTCAGGTCCTCTGAACCTCCAGTAACGCTGTGGGAGATACGGGGTCACCTCAGGGTACCACTTCCAAATATGAGTTTCAGGATCTGTAGATGCTGACTCATCTGTAGGCAAGTCGATCAGGGAAGTCCACACTGTCTGTTTCCCATACACTCATATCAGAGTGTGTAAAGTCATGTCCATGTGAGGTGAGAGAGGAGCAAATATCACCACCATGTGTCCCACAACACTCACATGTGCCAGGGTCCTTGACAGAACAAGGCATGTTGACAGCTCTCAAAGAGAGTATGAATAGGACAGCAAAGCAGCAGAGGGACTCAGCAATCAAAAACTTAGGACAATCAGGGAAGGGGCCCGAAGACCCTAGGATGTAGCCTTCATTCAGCCCTGGGACAAACATGGAAGGGTCTCTCCCTTCATTCCAGCCATGGGTTCTTCAGGGAAACTTCCACCCCCTTATCTCAAAAGGCATGTTCCAAAATAAAGCCTAGACCCTTTGTCATATCTTCCCGAAATAGCATGCCACACAGCTCATACAGCTCAACCTGATGTTTCCTGCAGCTGCAAAAGAAAATAGCTGGACCATGTCCACGATGCTCCAGATGCCTCAGAAGATGTCAGAAAAAGTGAACCAGGAGTGCTCTCGGTCCCCAGCAACAGCTTTGGTGGTGGCCCAGAAGAAGAACCAGATGAAGACAATACCTAAAAGAAATTGGAAAAGAAACAATTCTGGAGGAACTCCTCTCCTGCACCTGACACTTCTGGACCATACAAACAAAAGATGTTTGGGGTTGCAATGAGCAGAGAAGACTGTGATTTCAGGGGACAAGTGGACCCAGCAAGATGGCCACCACACCCTGGTTGGGTTTCCAGGCACCGCTGATGACTGACACTATGAAGAGGAAGCAGCACTCCAGACCATCAATAGAGCACTGTGGGGTGAGTGTGTGCCCATCTTGAAGTGTGGGGCTGAGCAGCTTTCCAGGGTTTGTTTCCCCCTGCCTGCTTCAGGGCTGCTCCTGCTCCTGCTCCAGCCCTGAGAGGGAAAGCACACAGGAGAGATGCAGGAAACTCCAAGTCTGCCAGGGTCAATGGCCACCCTGGAATCTGCTTCAGGGGCAGGCTGGCTATATCCTTTGTCTCAAAGGAAGCCAGACTCAACTGGACCCCTCTCCTCCCTGATATATCTGCCTCCAGACATCTCTTCACACTCACTGTCCTCAGCCCCTTACACCCAGAAGGCCCCTGCTGACTTCCACATACAAAGCTAAGCCAGCAAGTCTTGGGCAGCACCACACAGGTAACTTTTGTTGATTCATCACCTATTACTTCTCTCTTGGGCACAGGCACCAGCACCCAGCCAGGATTTGCTGCCAGCCAGCTAGATTTCCCTGTGGCACAGCCCCTAGATCGCTCCTTTTGCCTCCATGCAGAAGACTGTGACCAGTGCTGGGCTGAATATTGCCAGCAGCACCACAAAACAGGCCCACTTCAGGCTGGGGGTTTCTGAAGCACCAATAGGTTTAGGGAGGACAGGCTGCCCCACATCTGAACTCTAACTGTGGAGCACTCATCACCAGAACATTACCACGTGTAGCCCCAAGTATCACACTGCAATTTGGGACTTGAACATTTAGGAACCCCTGGCCAGAGACTCCTGAGACTCCAACACTTCCACTCTGAATTATGAATTTATGAAGGCTCAGTGTGCACAAGCTGCAAAGTACAAGTCTCCAGGGGCACAGAGTGTGGAGCCTCCACACTTCCATGATTTACCTCCAGTAGCCCCTCCACATTCTCAAGGTGAAAGTCAAAGAAAAGTCCTTAAAACTTTGGACCACAGAGAAGAGAAGCAACCATTGTGAAACATACCCAGAACCCTCTGTTCTCTTTCAGGAAGCCTTCACTAAAACAAACTGTCTTAGGAGAGTTACCACCTTGGGTGTGACAGGAGCATAAGTGGCCTGGGGAAAGGGAATGCCCAGATCTAGTCACACCAGGTTCTATGCTGAGGAAGGGACTCAACTCCAGCTCGCTCTTGAATTCCTTCACCCCATGGGAGGGACAGTTTTGAGAAGCACTGTCACTGTCAAATCCCAAGGACACAGGCTCACTGAAAGACTGAGATCTCATCATAGAACAATATGCTCCCTCCCCTATACATTTCTGCTGCATGAATAGGGTTCCTGTATTAAAATGGGATTTTGATCAAAGAACTCCAATTCTCAGATCTTACTGAAGATGTATCAAAGGAAACCCAAAGCACACAGGGGAGACAAAATATATAACAGCAAAACACTTTCCAATAAACAAAGGACCCCAAAGGAAATGATAGCTTGGATACCTATCCTAGCAGCGAACTGGGAACATAGTTAAACTCCTAGAATATAAAAAACTCAATTAGAGATCAAGTTATTTGAGTTGGTTTTGCTCAACACCTTATGTTCAGCTTTTAATAAAAAAATACAATGCTTATTAAAAGTCAAAGGCAACAGTTTGAAGAGACAGAGCAAGCATCATAATCAGATTCAGATTATGACAGAGAGTAGGGAGTTATTAGGCTATGGATTTAAAATATAATTAAAACCTTAAGGGCTGAAGTGGAAAAGGTATAATTAGCCATGTGAGCAGAGAGATGGAAATTCTCTTGAATGTAAAGAAAATGGTGGGAATAAATAATATATTAGAAACAAAGAATACTTTAGATGAGCTCATGGATAGCTGTGGACAGGAATGAAGGAAGAATCTGTGAGTTGAAGCCATGCCACTGGAATCGTTACAAACTAAAGAAGAAAATAACAGAAGAAAATGTAAAGGAACATCCAGGAACTATAGGACATTGTAAAAATTGTAACATCAGTATAAAGAAAACAGGAAAGGAAGGGTGGGAGGAAGTGAGGAATGTGGAAGGAAGGAAGGAAGGAAGGAAGGAAGGAAGGAAGGAAGGAAGGGGCACAAGATATATTTCAAGCAATTAGTGCTGACAACTTCAACATGTAAGAAACCACAGATCCAGGAATGTCAGAGCAAGAGAAATACCAAGTGATCAATACCTTTGCAAAGCATTTTCAAAGAGCAGTAAATCAAGACAAAAAGAAAAAAAAAAAGCTTGAATGGAGCCAGAGGAGAAAAGTCCTATCTGTAGATGAACCAGTATGAGTTATTCTGCATTTATCTTCAACAACCATGCAAGCAGGAAGAGAGTGGGATTAAAGTGTGGAAAGAAAAAATGAATTAGATGAATTCTGAATCAAATACATTTCTCCTTCAATACTGCTGGAGACATAAAGTCTTTCTAATATAAATAGAAACTGGAATTTCCAAAATTAAATGTTCCTTACAAGATATCTTAAAGAGAGTATTCAGAGGGAAGAATAATATATATGTCAGCAACTTGACTCTACACAAAGAAAGGGTTTTGGAGGAGGAAGAAATGAAAGTAAAATTGTCCTTAGGGTCTTATTTTTCTTCTTTTAAAGTGATCTAAAAGATTCATTTCTTAATAATTGTAAAAATAACTTTGATGATGATAGTTCATAAATAATGAAAATATGTAACAAATTATATTCAGTGATGGGATAGAGGAATTGAAAGAATTCTCTTTTAAAAGTACTTCTTGCCCTAACCATGAAGAAATAATGTTGTTGAAGAAGGAGGGAGGGAAGGAGGAAGAATAGAAGAAAAAGAAGCAGCAGCAGCATGAGAAATTTCAAGTTTTCCTCTAAATGGAAATGAAAATATACAACTTTCGGAAGTGCGTTGAATGAAGTGAAAGCAGTTTTTAAGAAGAAATTCACTACACTGAAGGCATGTATTAGAAAAAAGACTAATCTGCAACAATAATCTTAGAAAAAGAAGAACAACATAAACCCAAAGCAAACAGAAGAAAGAAGTAACAATTGCTGTAGAAGTACAATGAAGTTGAAAATGCTATGTCTTAGAAATGAAATGAGAGCAAACAAAAATCAGTAATAAATAAAAATTTGGTCGGGGAAATGACATATTCTCTGATGAAATTTGTTGGATCTATACCAAAGCTGAACAAACTCGAATCTTTCCCCCTTTCCCATGTGACCTTTAGTTTCTACAACCACATTGCAGGCACAGGTATGTGATAATGCTTAAATAACTTCGAGTAGGACTCCAATATATATATACATTAGATCTCACTAAAAGGTAAAACTTTAGTGATTCATAGGGCACCCCACACTCTATAGAAAACTTTGCAGTTCATAGAGCTAATAAGAAACATTGTTAGCATATATTGCAGCTCATGTATAAGAAGATAAGGAACTCCATTTAAAAATGGACAAATCAGTGTCAAGATTATTCTCCACAGAAGATATTCAGATGACCATGAAGCACATGAAAACGTGTCCAGCAACCCTCATCATCAATAACCCAGAAACCAAAATCACCATATATCCTTTTATAGCCACAGTATAGCTACAACCAAAAAGACAGATGGTGACTGTCCATGAAACGATGGAGAAATTGAAAGCCTCTCACATGGCTGGCTGAAATGGAAAATGGTAGTCACACTGGAAAACAATCTTGCAGGTATTCAAATAGTGACATAGGGACTTAACTTTGGACCCAGAAATTGCATTTCTCTAAACAAATGAAAGATATGTCCACACAAAAACTTGTATATGAATGTTCACAACAGCATTATTCACAATAACCCCAAAGTGCTAACAGCAGCAAATGTTCATCAACTGAGGCATGAATAAACTGTCCTGTATCTACACAATGAAATATTACTCAGCAATCAAAGAAGAAATGAAGTGCTGACCTATGTTACAACACAGGCAGACCTTTTCAAAGGTTCAGAATTTTATAAAATATTTTTAATAACAGTCTTTGTGAAAATATAGAGTCTCTCAAACTTTTAGAATCAACTTTATCTCATACAGTGCATATTTTTCATTGTAGACTACCAGCAGATTACTTATGCAATGCAGAAACACATGACTTGTTGGTTTTCATGTCAGAATTTTTTTCTTGCCTGCACCAGGATTTGGAGTTCTATGAAGAAAAAATTGTATATTTGACACTGTCATCCGCATAAACAGTCCGATTTCTGAAGTACTGGAAGGTACCATGAAACAGTCATTAATCAACGTAAATTTGATAAATGAGTGAATAACATGATTTAGGTGCTCCTACTCCCGCATGGCACGTTCATGCCATTGATTCCTCAGTCCGATTTTCCCTTGAGGATCAGAAAGATGTTGTAGACTTTCGCCTTCTTTCTCCCAGGTGTATATGTGCGTATATAACCCAAAATGTTACAGGCAACATTCTGTGCTTTACAAACGCCTTGAATACCATGTCTCCACCCATTCGACTTAAACAGACCTTGGGGATATAATAAATGTTTTGACCAACAAGGAAAAAGTAATTAATCTGAAAATAGGCCAGAACTCTTAAGAATTCCTACCTCTTCCCTACATTAGCATTCTTGCAGATGTAACTTACAAAATAGAAATTCTCTCTATGTTGATCATTGTCCTAGCACTTTCTTTTTTAAGACCATTCATATAGAGCAAAGAGTAGATGTCTGCAGGTTTCCAATTCCAAATGGATCTCTGAGTGGAAGTGCTTTGTCTTTGCAGGAATGACCATATGTACCCATTGCTGTTCTAAGATGGAACTGGAAATTGGACCCTTTCCAGTTCTGCAAGTGTCTTTCACTTTCTCAGTCCTCAAGATATCTATCTGGGTGGGATGGGGTAGGATTTGCTAACACAGTCCAATACAAGGAATGAACCACTGCTTGAGTCACAGAAATGTTAGTAATTTCCCACCCAGGTACCCAAAATTCTCCAGGACCAGCACAATTATTGAAGATGACATTAACTTACAATTCTCTTTGAAGTTATGGTGAAAATACTAAATGAAAATTTCACAATCATAGAATTAATGAAACACTGGAGTTTCATCACAGAGCATGTGTTCATTTTCATTCATGGTACCATTCATTCTTTTCATGTATTGAGGTATCCGAACACTAATATCATAGTTAACACACATCATATGGTGTTTTACATTTTCAGTTAACATTCAAAGTTATCTCCTAATGGGGTGCCTGGGTGGCTAGGTTGGTTAAGTGGCTGACTTCAGCACAGCTTGTGAGTTTGTGCCCCACATCAGGCTCTGTGTTGACAGCTCAGGGCCTGGATGGAGCCTGCTTCAGATTCTGTGTCTCCCTCTCTCTCTGACCCTCTCCCTGGTCATACTCTGTCTCTTAGAAATATATAAATGTTAAAATGTTTTTTGAAAAGATGACAATCTATACTCTTCTGACTTTTATCATCCCTATTGAAAGATCATATCTATTGTACCTTTGAAGATTATTGGTCTTTGGTCTATAGTTGTATTTAAAAATTTCTCTGCCTTACGTCTCAGTACTCCAAGGATAGATATGAATAGGGAGCCTAAAGTTTAGAGAAGAGCCATCTTTGGGAATCATTAGCATAAAGGGGGAAAGTAGGAGTTATGAGGGGTGAATGTTAGGGACAGCATGAAAAGGAGTAAAGAAAAGGGAAGCAAGGAGATGGAAAGGAAAGAGAATTATATTTAGAAGGCAATAAATAAAAGATGGAACCCATAATTGACAAAATGATCAGAGAAGGAGGAAGAGGTTAAGGGCGTCTACTACTGAGATGCAAGGGAAGAGAGTCACAAAGAAGCAAGGGGTCAACAGTTTCAAGCAAGATAGGGTTCAGTTACATGTCTATAGAATGCATTCTTTACACGTGGAAAAACAGAAATCACTGGCAAAATTAGCTGCTGTTAAATTTAATGTATCAGTTTCCTTTGCTTTTGTAACAAATTACCACAGACTTAGTGGCTTAAAACAATGCCAATTTGTTATCTTACAATTTTAGAGGTAAGAAGCTCTAATTTCAGGGGTACCTGGAAGTCTCAGATGGTTAAGCATCCAGCTTTGGCTCAGGTCATGATCTCATGGCTCCTGGGTTCAAGCCTTGCACTGGGATTTGTGCTGACAGTTCAGAGCCCGGAGCCTGCATCGGGTTCTCTGTCTCCCTCTCTCTCTGCCCCTCCCCCTCATATTCTCTCTCCTCTCTCTCTCTCTCTCTCTCTCTCTCTCTCTCTGTCTCTCCCTCTGTCCCTCCCTTCCTCTCAGAAATAAACAAACAAACAAACAAAAAAATTAGGGGCGCCTGGGTGACTCAGTAGTTTAACCTTCCATGTTCGGCTCAGGTCATGATCTCATAGTTCCTGAGTTCCACCCCCACATTGGGCTCTATGTGGACAGCTCAGAGCCAGGAGCCTGCTTCAGATTCTGTGTCTCCCTCTCTCTCTGCCTCTCTCCCGCTCACACTCTGTCTCTCTCTCTCAAAAATAAACATTAAAAAAATGTTAAAAATTTGTTTAAGTTCTAATTTCAAAGTGTGGTCAGTGTGACATTCCTTCTGGTGGCTCTGGGGAGAATCTCTTCCCTTGTCTTTTCCAGTTTCTAGAGGTCATCTGCATTCTTTGGCTTGTGGCTTCTTCCTCCATCTTCAAGGCCAAGAGCATGGCATCTTCAAATCTGTGTCTCTCTAACCTCTCTGCTTCCATCACCATGTCTCATCTGACTCTAACCCTTCAGACTTCCTCTTAAGGACCTCTGTGATTATGTTGGGCCCACTTAAATAATCCAGCATAATCTTTTCATCTCAAAATCCTTAAGTACATATGCAAAGTCACTTTTGCCATGTAAGGTAACATATTCACAGGTTCTAGGAAGTAAGGCATGAACATCTTTGGAGGATCCTTATTCTGTCTACCATAGTCATGTCACACAACCCGTTATCTGTGTCTCAATTTCCTTATTTATAAGACAGGTAAAATTATACCGATCACACTTGGCTACTGAAATAATTCATTTCAATTAAATGGAACCCTGATTCATGGTAGACAGACATTAATAAACAGTGGTGAAAAGTGAATTTTAATTTCTTTGTCACTGGTTGGAGAAGGTTGAAGGAGGCAGAGTATGAATTAGGAAGAATGTCAAGGTAAATCTCCTGGCAGAGGAAGTGGTGAGTACATTCGGGACAGGGTTCCCCAGCAGCTGAGGAAAAGGGGAAATTCCTGTTTTTGCCTGTTTTGAAAGATGAGCCATATGTTCCCTAGCAATATTTTTTTTTAATTTTTTTTAAGTTTATTTATTTTTGAGACAGAGAGAGACAGAGCATGAACGGGGGAGGGTCAGAGAGAGAGGGAGACACAGAATTGGAAGCAGGCTCCAGGCTCTGAGCCATCAGCCCAGAGCCCGACGCGGGGCTCGAACCCACAGACCGCGAGATCATGACCTGAGCCGATGTCAGACGCTTAACCGACTGAGCCACCCAGGCACCCCAACCTAGCAATATTTCAAATGTCTTTCAGCAAACCGTGTTCCAAGAAAGAAAATTAACAAAACATAAACAAAACAAAACAACACACACACACACACATGCACACGCACAAAAATACACACATACACAAAACAAATCTTAAAGGGAAAAAATTAAAAAAATGAGAGAGAAATAAACTCATGTATAATCACCAGGGAATGTGCAGTCCCCTGATCCCCAGAGGCCATGCCTTCTAATATGAACCTAAGAATTGCTGGGCAAAAGTGAGTAAAAATAATCTACATGATTTTGGTTTCCATTTCAAGTGTCAATTTCACTTGAGCAGCCCTAATCTTCTGTTACAGAACACCTGAATTGGTTGAAATAAATATTAGTGGAAGAAAGGGGGCTATGGGCTGGGAGTGAAGAGACATGGACTCTGGTTCCACTGAATTAGTGAATAATTTTAAGCAAGGTTTTTCTTCTTTCTGGGCCTCAGTTTTTCTCATGTATACATCAAGAACTAGACTGAGCTAACAATGCCATAAATTCTTTCATTAGTGGATCTTGATTTTTTGCTCTTGTCCTCTCCATCCCTCAGAGATCTCCCTTTCATGACTTTGATATTAATTCCTTACTAATAGCTCCCAAATCAATCTATCTTCTCATTAGCAATCAGATTACAGTTTCAACTATCCACTAGTCATTTCTACTTGGTCATTTTGCCACACGTCACACTCAAAATGACAAAACTTTCATTATACCCATCTTAAAATTTTAATTCTAGTATAGTTAACATACAGTGTTATATTAGTTTCAGGTGTACAATATAGTGATTCAACAATTCTATCTATACATTACTCAGTGCTTATTATGCTAAGTGTACCCTTTGATTTTTTTAATTAATTTTGAGGGAGGGGAAGAGAGAGAGAAGGAGACACAGAATATGAAGCAGGCCTCGAACCCACAAGCCATGAGATCCTGACCTGAGCCAAAGTCAGACTGAGACACAAAGGTGCCCCTTGATAAGATTGGCACCCCTTGATAGGCATTCACTTAATCCCCTTCATATATTTCACCCATCCCCCCACCCACCTTCCTCTGGTAACCATTAGTTTATTATGTACAGTTAAAAGTCTGCTTTTTGGTTCATGACTTTATATCTAGGCTTTCTATCCACTCCAATGATCTTTGTATCTATTTTTGTGTCAGTACCACAACTATTTTGATTACTATAGCTTTGTACTACTATACCTTAATATTGGAGACTGTGGCACCTCCAGTTTTCCTTTTTCAAGACTGCTTTGGCTATTCAGAGTCTTATCTGGTTCCATACAAATTTTGGATTGTTGGTTCTAGTTCTGTGAATAATGCTATGGGTCTTTTCATAGAGGTTGCATTAAATCTATAAATTGCCCTGGGTAGTATAGACATTTTAACAATATTTGTTCTTCTAATCCATGAGCAGGAAATATCTTTCCATTAGTGTCATCTACAAATTCTTTCATCAGTGTTCTATACTTTTCAGAGCATAGGTCTTTCCCTCTTTTGTTTATTCCTAAGGATTTTATTATTTTTAGTGCAACTGTAAAAAAGCATTTCTTTCTTAATTTCTCTTTCTGCTACTTCATTATTAGTGTACAGGAATGCAACAGATTTCTGTACATTGATGTTTTATCCTGTGAACTTAACTAAATCTATTGGTCAGTTCTCATGTTTTTGTTTGTTTGTTTTTTTGTTTGTTTGTTTTCTCCCCCCCCCCCCCAGTCGTTTGGGTTTTCTATATATAGTATCATGTCATCTGCAAACAATGCAAGTTTTACTTCCTACTTACCAATCTGGATGATTTTTATTTCTTTCTCTTGTCTGACTGCTGAGTGTGGGACTTCCAGCACTATGTTGAATAAAAATGGTGAGAGTAGATATCCTTGTCTTGTTCCTGACCTTGAGAGGAAAGCTCTCCATTTCCCCCCACTGAGTATGATGTTAGCTGAGTTTTTCATATAAGGCCTTATTATATTATGTTCCCTTTAAACTTACTTCGTTGAGGGTTTTTCTCATAAATGAATGTTGTACTTTGTGAAATGCTTTTTCTACATCTATTGAAACGATCATATGATTTTTATCCTTTCTCCTACTGATGTAATGTATCACATTGACTGATTTACGAATAATGACCCACCCTTGCATCCCAGAAATAAAGGCCACTTGATCGTGGTGAATGAGTTTTTAGTGTATTGTTGGATTCAATTTGCTAATCTTTTGTTCTGGATTTTTGCATCTATGTTCATAGGAGATATTGGCCTCTAGTTATCTTTTTTTGTACTGTCTTTTTCTGGTTTTGGATCAGACTAATGCTGGCCTCATAGAAGGAATTTGGAAGATTTCCCTCCTATTTATCAGAATAGTTTGAGAAGAATAGGTATTAAGTCATCTTTGAATGTTTAGCAAAATCACCTGTGAAGGCTACTGGTCCTGGACTTTTGTTTGTTGGGAGTTTTTTGATTAATGATTTCATTTTATAGCTGGTAATCGGTCTGTTCAAATTTTCTATTTCTTCCTGATTCAGTTTGGGGAGGATATACATTTCTAGGATTTTCTCCATTTTCTAGGTTGCCCAACTTGTTGGCATATAGTTTTTCAAAATATTCTCTTATAATCTGTATTTCTGTGGTGTCAGTTATTTCTCTTTCATTTCCTGTTTTGTTTATTTTTTTAATATAATGTTTTATTTATCTTTGAGAGACAGAGAGAGACACAGTGCAAGCAGGGGAGGGGCCGAGAGAGAGGGAGACAGAATCTGAAGCAGGCTCCAGGTTCTGAGCTGTCCACACAGAGCCCGATGCAGGGCTCGAACTCGCGAAGTGAGGGATCACCACCTGTGATCTGGCACTTACCCAACTGAGACACCCAGGCATCCCTCCTGTTTTGTTTATTGAGTCCTCATTTTTCAGGGATGGGGATAAGTCCAGCTAAAGGCTTATCAATTTTGTTCTTTCCCAAGAAGCAGTTTCTGGTTTCATTGATGTTCTACTATTTTTTGTTTTGTTTTGTTTTTTGTTTTTTAGTTTCTATATCATTTATTTCTGCTCTAATCATTATTATTTCCTTCCTTCTGCTGGATTTGGGTTTTGTTTGGTCTTCTTCTAGATGCTTTTGGTATAAGGTTGGGTTATTTATTTGGGATTTTTCCTGTTTCTTGAGGTAGGCCTGTATATGTATAAAATTCCCTTAGAACCACATTTGCTGCATTCCAAAGATTTTGGAGCACTGTCTTTTCATTTTCATTTGTCTCCATGTATTTTTTTGTTTCTTCTTGGATTTTTTGGTTTACCCATTTATTATTTAGCAGCCTGCTATTTAACTCCATGTATTTGTGTTCTTTCCAGACTTTTTTCTTGTGATTGATTTCTAGTGTCACAGTGTTGTGGTTAGAAAAGATGCACTGTATGATTTTGATCTTTTTGAATTTGTTGAGACTTGTTTTGTGACCTAATATGTGACCTATTCTGGAGAATGTTCCATGTGCACATGAAAACAATGTGTATTCTTCTGTTTTCGGATGGCATGTTCTGAATATATCTGTTAGATCCATGTGGTCCAATGTGTCATTCAAAGTCACTGTTTCCTTTTTGATTTTCTATTTGGATGATCTATCCATTGATGTAAGTGGTGTATGAAAGTCTCTACTATTATTGATTACTTCTTTTATGTTTTTTTTTTTATTACCTGCCTTATGTATTTGTCTGCTGCCATGATGGGTGCATACATATTTACAATTGTTCTATCTTCTTAGATTGTTCCCTTGATGATTATGTAGCGTCCTTCTTTGTCTCTTGTTACTGTCTTTGCTCTGATAGAAGTATTGCTACCTCAACTTTCTTTTCACTTTCATTTGTATGATCAATGCTTCTCCATTCCTTCACTTTCAATCTACATGTGTCTTTAGATCTACAGTGAGTCTCTTATGGGCAGCATATGATGGGCCTTGCTGTTTTCTCCATTTCATCACCCTATGTCTTTTGACTGGAGCATTTAGTCCATTTACATTAAAAGGAATTATAGATAGGTATGTAACTTATTACCATTTTGTTATTTGTTCTGCATTTGTGTTTGTAGTCCTCTGTTTCTTTCTTCTCTTGTTCTTTCATCCCACAGTTTCGTGGTTTTCTTTAGTGATACACTTGGATTCCTTTCTCTTCATTTTTTGCATATCTATTACTGGACTTTGATTTGTGGTTACCATTATATTTGTATATAACATCTCCTGCATATAGCAATCTACATTAAGTTGATAGTCGCTTACATATGAACACATTCTTTACTCTTTTTCCCCCTCATATTTTAGGTATATGGTGACAGATACTTTATCTCCTTTTATTTTGTGAATCCCTCAATTGATTTTTATAGCTAAACTTTTTATGCCTTTGAGCTTCCTACTTTTCTTACTCCTACATTCCATTCCTTTCCTTTCCTTACCCCTGGTCTTTCTTTCCTTTCCACTCAAAAAGTCCTCTTTAATTTTTTTTTTTTTTTTTTTTTTTTTTGTAGAGCTGGTTTAGTGGTGATGAATTTCTTTTCAATTTTGTTTGTCTAGGAAATTCTTTATCTCTCCTATTCAGAATTATAGCCTTGGTGGCTTCAGGTTTTTCTTTTTGTACTTGAATGTCATGCCACTCCCTCCTGGCCTGCAAAGTTTCTGCCAAAAAAAAAATATTCAGGTGATAGCCTTATAAGATTTTCTTGTATGTAACACTTTTATTTTCTCTTAGTGCTTCTAAAATTCTCTCTTTATCAATACTTTTTGCCATTTTAATTACTAATGTGTCTCAACATGGACATCCTTGGGCTGATTCTATTGGTAGTCCTCTGTGCCTCCTGCACCTGAATTTCTGTTTCCTTACCCAGATTTGGGACATTTTCAGTTACTATTTCTTCAAATAAATGTTCTGCCCCATATCTCTCTTCTCGTTTTGGGATTCCTATAATGCAAGTATTATTATGTTTGATGGTGTTACTGAGTTTCCAGAGTCTATTTTCGTTTGTATAATTTTTTCTCTCTCTTGTGGAACTTGACTGCTTTCTGATTCCTTGACCTCCAGGTTGTTGACCCATTCTTCTACCTTCTCTAGTCTACTATTTACTCCATCTAGTGTTACTTTTCATTTCAGTTATTGAGCTCTGCATCTCTAATTGGTTCTTTTTTATGTTTTCTAGCTCTTTGTTAAGGGTTTCACTTAGCTCCTCCACTCTTTTCTCAAATCCAATATCTTTATGACCATTAGATTAAATTCTCTATCAGGCATATTACATATCTCCATTTGGCTTAGGTCTCTTGCTGTGATTTTGTCTTATTCTTTCATTTGGGATATACTGCTCTGCCTCTTCATTTTGTCTAACTCTCTGTGTCTGTTTCTATGTGTTAGAAAAGTTAAGTCATGTCTCCTGTTCTTGAAAGTAATGGTTTTATGAAGGACATTACAGTGCCCTGCAATGCAATATCCCTTGTTCACTAGAATCTGGTGCTCAAGGTTGTCTCCTAGGTCTACTGCATGTGCCCAGCTGTTGTGGCTGAGCTGCATTTGCCTTCAGTCCAGTCATCTGCATGGCTTTCTTTGCCCATTGTAGGCAGTGTTTGGTCCTTGTGTTGTTAGTGAGCCAATCTGGGGCAATCTTAGGCTTGAGTTGAATCAGACCAGGCATTTGCCAGAGATGCAATAGAACCAAACTTTAGGTCATTTTCCCTGTGTTGTCCCCTGAGGAGCTTTCACTGATGGCTGGGATCTGCACTCAGACAAAACATCTGTCCCAGCCCACTGCCAGGACCATAGTCAGACTGGTGTGTGTGGTTATCTTGTCCTCTATTCAAGAAAAGAGTCACTGTCAAAGCTCTTATACACTGCCAGGCTTGTGGCACCACTCTGGATGGGCTCCAGCCAAGAGTGATTTGGAGGGAGCAGGTCTGCAGGAGAATAAAGCAGTGGGGCACCCTGTGCCAGCAAGGTCTCTAACACAGTCCTCTGTGAGAGGAAAACTCCAGCAACCAGGGACCAAGGCAAGGTTGGAGGTGGTGGTGTATATGGTGTTTGCAAGATTTGCATGGGTTTTCTATGGGGAGGAGACCAGGAACCAAGGCTTTGCTTGAGGAGGCATGACCACAGGAGAATTCCGAGGCAAGGCATGCCATTAGCAAGTTAGGTAATGAGTAATCATGTCATGCTGGTTCCTGCAGATGTTTCTGTGTCTAGTCTGGGAGGCAAAGATGGAAAAGGCACCCACCAGCTCCTTTGTTCCTGGAGATGTCTCCCAGGAATCTCCTGCCCTTTCAGCACACATTCAGAGATTATTAAACAAATCTCTCTCCTATATACCCTAGGCATTTTTTTTTTAAAATTCTGCTTCCATGCTATGTCTGTAAGGAGCTGTTTATTGTGCTCTTTTTTTTAAGGGGAAGGGATTCAGTTTCCTCTAGCCCTCCTGGCTCTCCCAAAGCTGAGCACACTGATTTTTAAAGTTCCAGGTGTTAAGAGCCCCACTGATTGTAAGAACTCATAAATTCAGACTCTCTGGTTTTCAAAGCCAAATGCTAAGGGGATTTGCTTTCTCGTGTAGATTCTCCACCCCTGGGATATGGGAGGAGAATCTGTTTCTTTCTCCTTTCTGTACCTGCAGCATCCTTCCCTTCCTTCCTCCTGTAGATCCATTTGGCTCCCATTCATGTGTCTGCTTTTCCTACCTTCTTTCATATAGCCTCTTCTCTACACTTAGCTCCAGGGAGTCTGTTCTGCCAGACTTCAGGTTGTTTTCTGGGTTGATGGCAGATTGTTTTTCCCATTTCTTCCACCAAAACTCAGAGATTTTTTCCCCATAACATTGTTGAAAGTATTTATTTAGGAATTTACAGTCCCATATACAAGTTTTTAATCCTATATTAATTCTAGGAGTCTTTCTGTGTTTGCTTGTTTTGTTTTCCTTCAGTTGAGATGTAAGTACATTGTATTGAAAGCCTGGTCAGAGACTCAAATGTTGACAATCAACAGTTCTCAAATATATATGACAAATAAAAAGTATTTTTTTCAGAGTTTGAAAAAAAAATTTCTTTTAGGAGTCCCATTAAATAAATTTGAAGTATATAAGCAAAAACGATCATATTCCCATATGGTGAATAACATCAATGAATAACTGCAAGCTTACACTTACAATAAATTTTATAATCAGAAAAATCAATTCCAGCTAAGGATGAAACATTTTCTTAATACTAAAATTAACACCTTTGGGACGCCTGGGTGGCTCAGTCGGTTAAGCGTCCAACTTCGGCTCAGGTCATGATCTCGCAGTCCGTGAGTTCGAGCCCCGCGTTGGGCTCTGTGCTGACTGCTCAGAGCCTGGAGCTTGTTTCGTATTCTGTGTCTCCCTTTCTCTCTGACCCTCCCCCATTCATGCTCTGTCTCTCTCTGTCTCAAAAATAAATAAACATTAAAAAAATTAAAATTAACACCTACTCTATTGCTGAAATTTAACAATTAATAAAAATATTCTGAAACTCAATTAAGATTGTACTATTCCTTGAAGCAAAGAAAAGCTGTGACTTTATTGAAAATATGTATGCGAAATATTGACATCCTTCTGTCCTTCTTAACATATATAGGTTTCTAGTATCTCTAATTGAAAGTGACAATGATGGAACAGAATAGAGAACCCAGAAATGGACCCACAAACGTATGGCCAACTAATCTTTGGCAAAGCAGGAAAGAATATCTAATGGAATAAAGACAGTCTCTTCAGCAAGTGGTACTGGGAAAACTGGACAGCGACATGCAGAAGAATGAACCTGGACCACTTTTTTACACCAGACACAAAAATAAACTCAAAATGGATGAAAGACCTCAATGTAAGACAGGAAGCCATCAAAATCCTCAAGCAGGCAAAAACCTCTTTGACCTTAGCCTCAGCGACTTCTTACTCAACACGTCTCTGGGGGCAAGGGAAACAAAAGCAAAAATGAACTACTGGGACCTCATCAAAATAAAAAGCTTCTGCACAGCAAAGGAAACAATCAACAACACCAAAAGGCAACCTACAGAATGGGAGAAGATGTTTGCAAATGACATATCAGATAAAGGGTTAGTATCCAAAATCTATAAAGAAGTTATCAAACTCAACACCCAAAAAACAAACAGTCCAGTGAAGAAACGGGCAAAAGACATGAATAGACACTTCTCCAAAGAAGACATCCAGATGGCCAACCGACACATAAAAAATGCTCAACATCACTCATCACCAGGGAAATACAAATCAAAACCACCATGAGATACCACCTTACATGTGTCAGAATGGCTGACATTAACAACTCAGGCAACAAGAGATGTTGGTGAGGATGCGGAGAAGGAAGATCTCTTTTGCATTGTTGGTGGGAATGCAAGCTGGTGCAGCCATTCTGGAAAACAGTATGGAGGTACCTCAAAAATCTAAAAATAGAACTACCCTCTGACCCAGCAATTACACTACTGGGCATTTATCCAAGGGATAGAGGTGTGCACTTTCGAAGGGACACATGCACCCCCATGTTT
The DNA here is from genome assembly GCF_014898765.1 of Herpailurus yagouaroundi. NCBI lineage: Eukaryota > Metazoa > Chordata > Mammalia > Carnivora > Felidae > Herpailurus > Herpailurus yagouaroundi. Next base: position 1,156,195 of record NW_024412443.1, read on the forward strand.
ATAGCAGCACTATCAAGAATAGCCAAAGTACAGAAAGAGCCCAAATGTCCATCGATGGATGAATGGATAAAGAAGATGTGGTATACATATATATATATATATACATATATATATATATATATATATATATACACACACACACACACAACGGAGTATTACTTGGCAATCAAAAGAATGGAATCTTGCCATTTGCAACTACGTGGATGGAACTGGAGGGTATTATGTTAAGTGAAATTAGTCAGAGAAAGACAAAAATCCTATGACTTCACTCATATGAGGACTTTAAGAGACAAAACAGATGAACATATGGGAATGGAAACAAAAATAATAGAAAAACAGGATGGGGGACAAAACAGAAGACACTCATGGAGAACAAACTGAGGGTTACTGGAGGTGTTGTGGGAGGGGGGATGGGCTAAATAGGTAAGGGGCACTAAGGCATCTTCTCCTGAAATCATTGTTGCACTATATGCTAACTAATTTAGATGTAAATTAAAAACAAAAAAACATAATTTAAAAAAAAGATTAAAAACAAGTGACACTGAGCAATGATACTGAAACTGAAGCCAAATGCAATATTAAAAGGTCTCCAACATAATCAGTTTCTTGGAAGAAATAAGCTCATAAGCATCATGGAAACCAAATGAGATTTCTGATCATTAATAAAACTGTATACCTGGTAATGTTACAGGAAAATATATAGGTGACAACAAATACTTTAAAGCTTTAGAAAATATTTCTTCTAAAAAGGTATAAAACTATGTAAATCCACATTCCCTTTTCCACAATTCCAAAATTCATAATTCTCTCAAAACAGCAATTTTTTTTCATAAATTTGGTGCCAAAACTATTTTGTCAACAAAATGTAACCTAAGTTGACATGAAGCTATTTATAACTTATTCATTTAGTGTGAATGTGATATTAATGTGTTTGATTACAAGGTACTCTCACATACCCCATGGGGATATTATGTAATCAACAGTACATTTGCTGTATTACCTTTACAAAAAAAAAAAAACAACTCTGAATTCTGAAATATATTTGCATCCAAAGCTCCAAATAAGGGGCTACAGATCTAGATTTCCTCTTCTTTAAAAGACAATTTTACTAGTGAGCTTTAGGAAAAGATACACACACATGCACACACACACACACACACATGCGGATACCAAATAAGCTACCATTTCTTTGAGGGTAGGGTGTAACACATTGTGCACTTTCCAAATCTATCTCTAAGTCTCACCTGAGAAGTTAATGTTACTGTTCCCAATTACAAACAAACTTAGGTATTTCACCCAAGTACTAACAAAAGATGAAAACACTATTCTCATTTTTAAGGCTTTTAAAATTTCAAGATTCCATCTATAGATGATTTCAGGTACCATAAAATTACTTTAAAAAAATATGCATTTATTTCACAAAGTGATCAAGGTATAGGCCTTTTTTTTAAGAGAAAGAGAGACACAGAGTAAGCAGGGGAAGGACAGAGAGAGAGAGAGAGAGAGAGAGAGAGAGAGAGAGAATCCCAACCAGGCTCTGTGCTGCCAGGACAGAGGCAGACATGGGGCTCGAACTCATGAAACCATGAGATCATGACCTGAGCCGGAACCGAGAGTCAGACACTTCACCAAGTTACGCAGGCCCCCCAAGGTACAGGCCATTGTTACAAATGGTAACAGAGTGTATCATTCTAAAATTTCTGGTTGGTATGGGCTTCCACAAAAGTAACACACTTGGCAATACAGGAAGAAAATGTGACCAGGTAATTCACACAAAGCTTTCCTTTATATAGTTGGCAAGGAAGAAAAATCTGAGAAATTGAAGCAAGTGCAATCTAGCCTGAGACTAATACTCCTAGATTTAGTTGGCTATAAGGTTTCTTTTTTATTATTATTAATAGTCGAATTGTTCAAGAAGAAGAAAAATTCAAACATTCTTGTCCTCATTTTAAAGCACAATATTTTAGTGGCACCAGGGTGGCTCAGTCAGTTAAGCTTCCCACTTCAGCTCAGGTCATGGTCTTGTGGTTTGTGAGTTCAAGCCCCACATCTGGCTGTCTGTTGTTACTACAGAGCCTGCTTCAGATCCTCTGTCTCTCTCTCTCTCTCTCTCTCTCTCTCTGCCCCTTTCCCGCTTGTTCTTTTTTTTTTCCTCTCTCTCTCTCTCTCTCTCTCCTTCTCTCAAGAAGAAATAAACAGTAATACATACATACATACATACATAAATTTTAAAAATGTAATATTTTAAAGAAACTTCCTTTTGCAAATCTGACCTTCTAACAGAGCTATCTGCATGCTTTGAAAAAATTTTAACTATCCCTTCATTCCAAGAAATTCCTCAAAATCCATCTCATATACAGACCTATTCCATGACATTTAGTTCACATAACAATTCCACATTCTCCTAAACTTGGTGTCTGCCTTTCTTCTAACAGTAAATACGTTATACCAATGGTAAAAAAAAATGGAGGAAAAAAAGAATGTCTTAAATTCATCACTGTATGGTTAAAACTTGCTTTTATATGTATAGGTAATACATCTTAATTTTTTTACATTGAAGCTTCAGGGGGAACTAAGAAATTATCACTTATCGTGCACTTCAGATATATTATTTCTAGAATTCAAAACTATCCTGCAGATATCATCCCGCTTTATAGATGAGGAAACTATAGACCAGAAAATTTGAGTCCATGGTACTCATCTAATAGGTTACAGAAACAGATTTTAAACAAAGATCTGAGTTCCAGTTGTTTCCACATTACCTTGCTAACATACGCTTACCTTAGAATAACATTTCCTGAAGGACAGGAATTTCATCATGGCTATTATTGCTTCATTATACAGAATATTGCAATACATAGAGAAAGCCAAATAATGAATCTGGATAATGTTAAAATAAGCCCCAAACAGGGGTGCCTGGTTGGCTCAGTTGGTTAAGTGTCTGACTTTGGCTCAGGCCATGGTCCCCTGGTTCTTGGGTTCACCCACCACAGAGATAGGCACTGGTGGTGTGGAGCCTGCTTGGGATTTTCTCTCTCTCTCTCTCTGCTCTTTCCCCACATGTATGCTCCCTCTCTCAAAATAAAAAAACTTAAAAAAAAATAAGCCCAAGCACATAAATCTTACACTTATTTGCAGATCTTAAGCAAGTTGCTTAACATCTCTGTGCCAAAACTACTTCAAACAGTAGAGATAATACCTTAGAAAGTGTTACGATGCTGACAGATTAAAATATATAAAGCTCTTAGCGTAATATCTGGCACACAATAAACACTCCAGAAATGTTAGCTATTGCTACTGAGATGAAAAATCACCAGATGGACGTTTTAAACCAGGTGACTCCAGTCAGCAATATCTGCACACCTGATCCAAAAACAGTCAATCCTACACTGGCTTGATATGATACGGTGAAAATATGATGTATGTCAATTAGTTTCTCTCTCTTGGGAATCTGAATTAAGAAACAAAGACTAAGCCCATTAATAGTAATTCAGAATTTACGTGGTTTGGCTCCAACCTTCATCAAGTTTTCACTCATCAATGTAACCAACAATGCTAAGTCCGTTGCTAAATCTAGTTTTTCAGTCTTCATTTTTATATCATTTGGCAGCATTTCATCTGTTCAAGACCATTCTCCTCATTCTCTTTGAAAAGCACTGAAATATTGCAGCTATTCAACACTTAATCCCAAGCCTCTACTCCCCACACCCCACTGTCCCTCTATGCAATTTCATCCACACTTTGACTTCACTAATTATCTTCATGTTAGCTCAGACTTGTCTTACACATTCAACTGCATTGTCAGTCTCTCACTTCTCTGGATGGCTCAACAATAAACGATACCTCCCACTCCATATGTCCCAAACCAAACTCATGATCTTGCCTCTCAAACATAACCAAGATCCTTTCCGGTGCTCCTTATCTCAATAGTGGTCCCAACAACTATCCAGATTCAAGAATTAGAAAATTAGAAGCATGCCCTGATTCCTCCTTTTCCTTTATCCCCATCTTTCACTAAACCCTATTAATTTTATCTTTTAAATATTTCTCAATTCCTTCTCTCCATCTCCACTGCTACCTTCTAACAGGTGTACCTATATCCATTCTTGTACATTCTGTACTTTCCATACTGTAGCCAGTTATATTTTTCATGATTCTAACCATGTCATGCTCCTCCTTAAAAGCCCCCAATGGCTTCCTACTATTCTGAAGATATTTGGTGAAAATACATATCATAGTAGTCAAGACCTGCAAGATCTGTTTCAGCTTATGTCCCCCTCCTGTTGCCCTACATGCAGCCATATTTGTCTTTTTACAGTTCCTTAAACACAATAGATTATATTTCCTGCTACCTTAGGATCTTTGCACATGGTTTCCCTCTGCGTGGACTAGTCCTCGTCCTTCTCTTCACTTAATTAATCCTTATTGTATCTCATCTCAAAATATCACTTCCTCAGAGAAAGTTTCTTGAATCACTAGGCTTTATCAGATCATTCAGTTATTTATTCAACAAATATTTAATAATAAACTACTATACACCATGTATAGCTCTAGACATGTGAGATTGTTAAACAAAACAAAACCCTTGCCCTCATGGAGCCTACATTCTAGCGGAAGCAAACAGGCAATAACCAAGGAAAATAATGTATAGACTGTATAATATATCTAAAGCCAGTAAGTCGGGGAGAGGGCGTGAGGGGGCAGGGAAGAAAAAAAAAAGAACAAGGTAAGAGAATCACAAGCAGAGAGTTTCCAGCGCCTGAGTTGGTATCTGACATATAGTTGGTACTCAATAAATATTTGTTGAGCAGATGAATGAATAAAGGAATGAGCATGTTCAAGTTATGAGGAAGCTTAAACTGCAAAAAGACTAGAGGAATTACTTAATGGATGAAACAAAGAGAAACCAGGCAGGTCTTGAGAATAACAGTCCCTTGAACCATTCATTCTCAATGGCTTCATTCAGCTCCAGTTCCAGTCACTATATAATCTTAATATAACCAGTATCCACACACTTTCCCAGTGCCAAGGGTTGGATAATTCAAGTGGGTCACTCTTGAAACCAAAATATCTACTCAGGACACGGATACAAGATTGTGTATACCATTTGTGTCACTCACCACCACGCATAACCCTAAAGCCACTTCTTTACTACACACACACACACACACACACACACACACAGATATCATTTGTGTTGAAGCTTCAGTTCTCCAGTCCACAGCCCCTTTCAGGTACAAACTCCCTCCCATATACACAAGACTGTGAACACCCTTGCTCTTTTCCCTGACCCTGTGAGACACTTAGGTCACTACTCTCCAAGTCCAGTCAAACCCACAACTGGGATCCCCCAGGAATAGGAACTGGGTCTCCCCTTCCCGGCAGTCTCCTGCACCTTAAAAGCTATCTTCTCCCCACAGGTAGATGGACATGCACTCCTTTGTGATTCTGAATGACCTTCAAGATCACTGATCCCACATGTACAAAAACTCAGGCTCCAGCATCAGATGGCAAGGTTCTGAAGGACTGGGGCTCTGAGTGCCCCCTCAAGCCTCTTGTCTTTATCAGAACCCACAGAAGGATTTGTATACTTTCTGGGTGGCCAGGGGGGAAACTAAGGCACTGTACTTCCCCAAAACACAAATATTCCGTGTATACCCCCTTTCCATGGCACTGCCTGATATTACAGTAACACTCGCCTCACAGATACCTGCCTCCTCACAATCAGAGACTCTATCAAACCATGTCCCTTTAGGGAGCCCTCCCATGTTGCCACAAGACTGTGTACCCCGGTCCATGACTCAGCCCACTCCTACCATCAGCCCCATCACACGTGCCCCTCAGGATTGGAGTCCTGTATCTTCCCTGGAGTCCCAGCCCTTTCTGGGCCCGTGCTCACTCAAGAGTGTGAATGCTCAGGCATACATCCCTGTGTCTGCTCTGGGACTCAGAGGTCCCTGCCTGCCATTCAGAAAGGTGGGAACCTCCCTTGACGCCTGACCCCAGGTCACAGCCCCACCTTGGAAACACACAGGGGCGCATCCTCAGGAGTAGGGCTGTGCCCAAGTCCCCTCTCCCCTCAGACCCAGGACTGCCTTGCTGAATCAGCGCTTCCCCCGGAACGACTGCCACCACAGACCTACCTCGGGTGCCTTCTGTCTCCCCTCTGCCATTTTTTGTTGTTCCTGTGGCTCTAAGCCCACAGGAAAATCACGGGCATGGGTAGCTGGCGACCGGATCATGGGACAGAGCTCCCTCAGGAAGATGAGGCAAGATGGCTGTTAGAGCAAACGGTGGCCAGTGCGCTGGAGGCCCCCGCGTGGCGAGGGGGGGAGGGGTGCTGGGGGGGGAGGGGAGCGAGAGCTGGTTGGGATAGTGCATCCGAGGCCCCGCCCCTGTGGCTCCAGCCCTCTCTGGTCCAGGTGCAAGCTGGGCTGGAAGTTGCCGTGGTGATGCTAGGTTTGCCCCTGAGCCACTGCGTCCTGGCAACTGAGCATGCTCAGCTGTCTCTGGGGAGCCAGGATGGATGTAGCCACAGAAACAAAAAGAGAGAGAGGGTGAGAAAATGGCGTTGGTGGAGGTTAGTGTGTGAAGTGCTACCGAATCACAGAGATAACTCTCAATTAGGAGGTGGCAGGAGTAAAACAATGAAAATCCTAAAGAGGAGTGGATACCCTAGCTGAGTCTTGAAGAATGAACAGCTGTCAGCCAGGCAAAGGAAAGGAAGACTGTGCCAGGCAGAGGGAGCAGCATAAGCAAGGCAGAGTGTAGGGAACAGCAATGACACTCAAAGTAAGTCCAGTAGGATGGAGCACAAAACTCCTAGGGCAAAACATCTTCTCTAAAGAAACTCCTGTATAGCTAAGTAATGTCTTCAGTTGGGTTCCCCAAAAGCAGAGTGTGACGCCAGGACTTGGGTGCTGGTAATTTGTTTCAGAAGTAAGCTCCAGAAACAGATGGGAGGGAGAGAGAATGAAAGAGGGGTAAGAGGAAAAGCCAAGAAAAGTGTGTGATACTGAGCTGATTGCTTTACTAGACAACTGGGCTTTGAGCTCACTGGAGACCCTCTGAAAACCATGTAGAAGGTGCCTCAGCTTTGCACCACCAAAGAACAAGGAGACTGGGTCATTTACCTCTTAATTTCCATCCCCATTATTTGAGGGTTATCTCAATCCCCAGCTTGAACTCATTAACATTTCCTGGTTATACTTGCCCAGGGCTAAGCATTCTTCTAGGATTTGAAAACCTTGAGGCAGAAAAGCTGAGGGACAAGAAAGCATTTGAGCTAGCAACAGGCTTAGAGATACACTGGAATCAGGAATAAGGTTTGGGCACCACAAGAACCTCTACAAAAAGTTACATGAAAATCCTCATCAGAAATATCCCTCCATAGCTGAGTAGTTTAAAAATTCACAAGTCATGTCAATACAACTCTCAAGATGAAAATACACAAGCTTTCACACATCAATCCTAATGACTGGTAAAGGCTGTGAGGGCTGTAGGAATCTCAGTGTGGGAGGGGTCACTGAGGGCTGATGAGGACAAAGGAGCTTCATGAAATATAAGAAGATGGAAAAAAGGCATTTGAGGACCCAGGTTCTACTCAAACTCTTGGGCAAATCACTTAAAGAGACACTGAGCCTCAGTTTCCTTCCCCAACAAACCCAAACAACAGTGCTGCCTACCACAAAGAGTGCTCTAAGTCACAAAAACTGAGACAGGCTAAAATGCATTTCATAAGTATAATTGTGGTAAATAAAGAACCTGACATGTTTTAAAACAATTAACATAATCGTACCTTGATTCCGTTTCTGAGCCAGCCTCTGTGAAGATGCTAGTGTTAACCTTAAAAAATAAAACTGCCAGGGGTGCCTGGGGGGCTCAATCGGTTAAGCCTCTGACTTCAGCTCAGGTCATGATCCCAAGCCCAGCCCTGCATCACTTGGAGCTCTGTGCTGACAGCTCAGAGCCTGGATCCTGCCTCAGATTCTGTGTCTCCATCTCTCTGCCCCTCCCTGTTTGTCCTCTCCCGCTCTGTCTCTCTCTCTCTCTCTCTCTCTCTCACACACACACACACACACTCACACAAATAAACATTAAAAAAATGTCTGAAAAAACAAAACTGCCAGCTGTTTTACAAGTAAAATCAGGTTTCTCTGGGAATAGAGAATTGCAACCTGAGACTGTGGCAAAACCATAGGCAAGGCCCCCAGCAAAGGAGAGATATGTTCTCTCATAGAGAAAAGGGAGAAAGTTGGAAAGGCTGTTATAAAGTCCTTTGGAGGAAACGAGGAGTCTAAAGTATACTGGCTTTTCAATGACTGTGTTGGGACTGTTTTTCATTGTTCCTCACTTTCAGTAGGTCTGCAAGTGACAAGGAGTGCTCAACTTGAGAGCTCCCTCTGCCCTCTGCCCACCTCCTGACTCCTTTCTAAATGAGGTTTCCTTTTATTACTTTTCACACTGAAGATAAAGAAAGAAATGAATATACCACTGTCCGTGGTTTCTAGAAGCTCGCAATCCAAAAGAGAAAAGAGATCTAATCCATAATTATAACCTAGCATGATCGATGTTCTGATAGAGCAACCAGGGAAGGCTATGGGAGCCCAAGGGAGCTATACAACCCAGCCTGAGGTAGAGGGGATAGGCTAAGGGATATTTAGGGGAAACTTCCTGGAGGAGAGTGTCTGATCTAACTCTTCAAGGGCAGGTAAGAATAAGCTTGGCAAAGAAAACAGTGGGACAAAGGGAAAAGGTGGTTGGGGCAATGGGAACAGCATGGACAAAGCAAAGGATAGTGTGTCTGGGGCGGAGAGCAAAGCAGGAGTGGCTGCATCAATAGGTAAGGACAGATTCTGGAAAACTCACATGGGGGGAGAGGGGGGACTTGGTCCTGACAATGATTGAAACCCATTGAGGAATTTTTAAGTATTTTCAGCAACCTGGTCAGCTCCTCTGGTCAAGGTGTAGACAGTAAATTAGAGCAAGGAAAAAAAAAAAGAATTAAGAGTGCAATCTTATACAAATGTGTTTGTTGACATTTCAAATTACCATGTGATGAGAACCTTTTAGGTGCTACATACACTTGCCCTGTTCAATTTAAATCTTAAGTGAATTTAAATATCAGTTATTTAGTCAGAGTAGCCACATTTTAAGTGCTCAATAGCTACCCTATATTGGACAGCATATATATAGTACATGCAGAAAGTTTTGTCCCACAGCATTGAAAGGCAAATTACAACTGGGCAGAAGAAGTAAAATGCCTGGAAAAATTCAAGACTTAAAAAGACCAGGTTCAGGATACCTGGATGGTTCAGTCATTGAAGTGTCTGACTCTTGATTTAAGCTCAGGTCATGCATGATCTCACGGTTCAAGAGATCAAGCACCAGGTCAAACTCTGAGCTGACAGCATGGAGCCTTCTTGGGATTCTCTCTCTTTCTCTCTCTCTCTCTCCCTCAAAATAAATAAATAAATAATCTTAACAACAACAACAAAAAGTCCAGGTTCAGTTCTGTATGACAGCTCCTCCTCAGGAAACTGGGCAGGAAGGAGGATAGACTTCACACCTGCTGGAGTCCTCAGAGACTTCCTTCTGGTATGAATAGCACAGCATGAGGAGTGGGATAGAAATGTCCCCCTCATGGTCTCCTGGGAGTCGGTTTTCCCATGCTATCATTCAGAGTGTACCCAGGAGGTCTGCCTTCCCCAGGGATTTCCTGAGGTTTCTTATCTCCACAGATAGCCACTTCCCACCCACCATAGAGCCAGGGTGCCTTCCTTCTAACAAAATATTCCCTATAGGATTGGCCCACTTCCTCTGTAAACATTTATTAAAATGATGCCTTCCATGTGCCTGCCACTGAGTTAGATACAGTATGGAAAGAGAGATATTCAAGTTATAATCACATTTCTCACATGGGCCAACTCACTTACATCTCAAAGTAACATTGTAAAATTACTATTAACATCATCATCCTGTACAGAAGCTGAAATTGAGATTCAGAGAGTTTAAGTCACACAGTCAGATGGCAGTAGCACCAGGGAAGACTGAAATGGTGCTATGTTCTCTCAAGTAATTTCATATCAAAAATCCCGTGCTTTTGGTGTTTACAAACTCATTGGGAAGAAAAGATGAACACACACAAATCCAATTTACAATTTCCAAACAGTGTAGTAAGAGCAGTGATACAAGCATGCTCAGAAAAATGTCAAAGCATCAAAGAGGGATGCCCTTGGTGGACACCATGGAAGGTTTTCTGGAGGAAATGATCCTGGAGCTGAGTATTAAGGATGAAAGGATCAGCTAAATGAAGTATAGGGTGGGAAGAAGAGAGATGAAAATATTTTTTAATTCAACTTGTACATTTGTATTTCTACTTTTTATTGCTGTTTTGGCCTTTGAGAAATGTTATCATTCTTTTCTCATCTTCTAAGTTTTGTTTAAGAAAACATCAAGTACTCTATGCCAAGGTTACCAAAAAATTATTTGAGGGTTTCTTCTTAACCTGGATAAACTATTTAAATGTTAAAACATGTCTGAACTTTACAGAAAGGAAAAGATTCTGATGTTGAAAGGAAGAGAAAAATCAAAGGTGTGAAGTCATTTGTACTTGCAGTTTCTTGGCCCAGAATGCTCTTTTTTTCAGATAATCTGCCTGACTGGCTCTCATTTCATTCAGATCTCATCTCAAATGTTACATTATTGGAAAAGTCTTCCCTGACAATACTATTTAAAATGCACTTCTTAGGGGCGGCTGGGTGGCTCAGTGATTTAATTTGCAGACTTCGGCTCAGGTCATGATCTCATGGTTTGTGAATTCAAACCCCGCGTCGGACTCTGTGCTTACAGCTCGGAGCCTGGAGTCTGCTTCGGATTCTGTGTCTCCCTCTCTCTCTCTCTCTGCCTCTCCCCTGCTCGCACTCTCTGTGTCTCTCTCTCAAAAATAAATAAATGTTAAAAAAATTTTTAATGCAGTTCTTAGATATTTCATAGTTTTTATAATATTGCAAGTGGTATCTCAGGGTCTATAATTGTTTTCTATGTGCTTTGCTCATGTAGACAAGTGCTATTGATTTTCTAAGTTAATACTATAATTGTAAAATTCTATGAACTCTCATATTATATCTAATAGTTTGGTGACTGTTTCAGATTTATATTAACCTATAAAAACAATCAACAGCAAAATAGCAGTTGTCTTTTCCCTTCCCATTGTTTAACATATTCACTTTTCCTTTATTATTACTTTAGCTAGAGCCTCTCGTATTGTATTAAAAAGTAGTTTATAGTTGGGATTCTTGTCTTTTCCTGATAATAAATACTGCATCTAAATGTTTTTCATTACATGTAGACTTTGACATAAAGTCTAAGACATGTTGAGGAAGCTTACAAAGAGTTTTTAAATTACAAAGAAATATTAAATTTTAAAACAAAAACTTTATTTGCATGCACTAAGATAATCATATTTCTCCTTTAATGTGGCTAAACAAATTGATAGGTACTCTAATTTTAAAACATCTTTGCATTTCTGGGATAAATACTAATTGATCTCAGTTTAGTTTTGCAATGCATTGTTGGATTCAGTCAACTATTTTATTTAAAATGTTAATGCCTGAGAAACTTAACAGAAGACCATGGGGGAGAGGAAGGAAAAAAAAGTTAGAGAGGGAGGCAGCCAAACCATAAGAGACTCTTAAGAACAGAGAATAAATTGAGGGTTGATGGGGGGTGGGAGGGTGAGGGGAGTGGGTGATGGGTATTGAGGAGGGCACCTGCTGGGATGAGCACTGGGTGTTGTATGGAAACCAATTTGACAATAAATTTCATATTAAAAAAATTAAAATAAAATGTTTATGTCTATGTTACAAAATAAAATGGACCATCTGAGCCTAGAGAATTTGGGGAGGAACATTTTTCATTACCATTTCAAATTCTTTAACAGTTGTTAATTTGTATTTTCTTCAGCCTATTTTGGCATTTTATATTTTTCATTAATACACGAATTTTATTTATGTTTTAAGGTGTCATAGTTTTCTGTTAAAATCTATCTAGTGACTGTATATTTTTCTTTTTTATTATGAATTTTTTTATTTCATTTTTTTCTTGATTGATATTACTACAGATATATCTATTTTATTGATCTATTCAAAGCTTCTAGTTTTGTGTATTTCCTCTGTCTCTACCTCCCCCTCCACCCTCTCCTCCAACAACTTTTAGTTAGTTCAGGTTAGGTTCATGTACAAGTTACAGAGAAACTCAAAATATCAGTGACTTAAGATAAAATATTCCTTTTTTTTTTTAAATTGAAGAGGTCTGCAGGTAGTTCAGGGCTGTTATGTTACTCTGAGTGTCAAGGATCAAACTATACATATCCTGCTGCTCCACCTGGCATGATTTCCAGCTTGATCCAAGATGACTACTGAAATTCTACTTATTAACATTATATTTCTGGGGGCACCTGGGTGGGTCAATCAGTTAAGTGTCCAGCTCTCGATTTTGCCTCAGGTCATGATCTCACAGTTGTGAGTTTAAGTCCTGCATCGGGCTCCATGCTGGGTGTGGAGCTTACTTGATTCTCTCTCTCTAGCTCTCCCTCTCCCTCTCCCTGTCTCCTGCTGTCTCTCTTTTCTCAAAAAAATAAAAATAAAAATAAAAAAAGAAGAATACTGGGGCTCCTGGGTGGCGCAGTCGGTTAAGCGTCCGACTTCAGCCAGGTCACGATCTCGCGGTCCGTGAGTTCGAGCCCCGCGTCGGGCTCTGGGCTGATGGCTCAGAGCCTGGAGCCTGTTTCCGATTCTGTGTCTCCCTCTCTCTCTGCCCCTCGCCCGTTCATGCTCTGTCTCTCTCTGTCCCAAAAATAAATAAACGTTGAAAAAAAATTAAAAAAAAAAAAAGAAGAATACTATATTTTTGCCAGGAAGAAGGAGGAATATCTTTTAAGGACACATTCCAGGAGCTGCACATACAATTTTCTTACATCCCTTTGAGAAGAATTTGCAAACAGAAACACTCTTAGCTGAAGAAAGAATGAGAAATGAGTCTCTGTCATGGACAGTTTTATGCACAGATCAAGGTTAGCTACACACTTGACAGGTCCCAATGCAAAAGGAAATGTGGGGCCCCTTGTTATAGAAGTATTAAAAATTTCAAGATGGCAACAGCAAAGCATTAAACTAATCTTGGGACACTCTGAGCACTGCATCCTGCATGGCTGCACAGGTCACATGCCCATGAAACTGATTCTGACCCAGGGTTCTCTAAAACTTGGGGTTCTCTAATGAAGAGAAGGAAGAAAACATACACTGAAGGACAACTCAAAGTCTATACCTCATTATTTAATTGTTGAGACTCATACACAATAAGAAAAACTATCCAACTAGTCAGATAATACTGACTTTTTTCCCCACGGTTTTATTTAAATTGCAGTTGGTTAAGATACTGTGTAATATAAGTTTCAGGTGTTGAATTCAGTGATTCCTCACTTATATACAATATCCAGTGCTCATCATAACAAATGTACTCCTTAACCCACTCCCCAACCCACATCCCCTCCAGTAACGCTCAGTTTGTTCTTTATAGTTAAGAGTCTGTTTTCTAGTTTGTCACTTTCTTTTTCCCCTACGTTCATCTGTTTTATTTCTTAAATTCCATATATGAGTGAAATCATATGGTACTTGTCTTTCTCTGACTGACTTATTTCACTTAGCATAATACTCTCTAGCTCCAACCATGTCAATGCAAATGGCAAGATTTCATTCTTTTTTGTGGCTGATGAATATCCCATTATATATATATATATTATATATATGTGTCTGTATATATATGTGTATATATATATGTATGTGTATATATATACGTATATATGTATGTATATATACATATATATGTACATGTGTATATATGTGTGTATATATATGTATATGTACATACATATACATATATACACACACACATATGCATGTGTATATATATATATATATATATGCTACATCTTTAGTTTTTAAGTGTTATTCTTTTAATGTTTATATATTCACTTTTGAGAAAGAGAAAAAGAGCACAGTCAGGAAGGGGTAGGAGAGATGGAGACACAGAATCCATAAAGCTGTCAGTACAGAGCCCGACACAGGGCTCCAGCACACCAACCATGAGATCATGACTGGAGTGGAAGTCAGATGCTCAACCAAGAGACCCACGCAAGCGACCCTACATCTTCTTTATCCATTCATTAGTCGATGGACATTTGGACTCTTTCCATAATTTGGCTATTGTTGATAATGCTGCTATAAACATCAGGGTGCATGTATCCCTTCAAATCAGTGTTTTTGTATCCTTTGGGTAAATACCTCGTAGTTTAATGGCTGGATCATAGGATAGTTCTATTCTTAACTTTTTGAGTAACCTCTGTACTGTTTTCCTCAGTGGCTGCACAAGTTTGCATTCTCACCAACAGCATAAGAGGGTCCCCCTTTCTCCGCACATGATGTAGGTTTTATCCCCACTTTACTTACCAGGAAACAGAGAGAGAGGGTCAATAAGTTGCTTGATGTAACACAGCTACTAAGTGGTAGAGGGAAGATTTGAAGCCAGGCATGATTCCAAAGATCATGCTGTTCATTAATACATTCCATTACTTCCCAGCCTTCTCCATATCAAACTTTCAAATCATATTGATAATATAAAGGCAGCTCGATTGGATGGAGAGAGTACTGTAACAATGACAGTGGGGGTAAGGAGGTATCTGGATGAGTAAGACTTGGTATTGGCTTGAGGAAAACCTCACTAGTATAAGAGACATTATGGCAATTTAAACTAAAAATCTGTCCTCTTACTAGCTCCTACCTCTAAATTTATGGTTAAGTCATGTCATTAAAGAGTATGCAATTAGCAGTGATACAACTCTGGGTAGCAAAGAGGGAGAGCCATTGACAGCTGGTTTGGTGGATTTGAAATGCAAATCAGGCTCAGGAGAGCACCAATGGTTTCTTAATATGGTAATGCCATGGGCTACCCTTCTGAGAGGAGTTTGGATAAATATTTGGTAATAGATGAGAAATGCTGCCCTTGGTAGGTCTTATGGTCTCCAAGGAATATAAAGATATCTCTCTCTGTCTCTCTCTGTCTCTCTCTCTCTCTCTCTCTCTCTCTCTCTCACACACACACACACACACACACACACACACACCACCCCTTGGTGAGACATGATTACTTCTTGGGTGAACTAAAGAGAAAATGAGCAGTAATTATCTTTCTTTTAGGAACAGGAAACGACTGAGAAGAATAGAGGCTGAGGGGAAAATGGTCCTAACCAGAAATACACAAAAGGTCAGAGGGGCAGATTGTTTTCCTTCGGAAATGAGAAGTAGAATTCCCAAAGGAGGGAATGAGAGCATTGACCTCAGGGATTTGTTAGAAGGTGGGGTTAAAGAGGAAAAAGTTCAGGGGATTTGTTAGAAGATGGGGTTAAAGAGGAAAAAGTTCAGGAAATTGAGAAGCGAAAGAGGTCCCAAGGATAGAAATTCCCACAGAGGCCGCCCTCTCTTTGGAGGCCCCAGTCTGAAAAACTTCACTTTTCCATACAGGAACTCCTGAAGATGAATGGGTTCCAGTCTCTATTTCTCCTACTCCTTGCTAAGAGCTGCCTCCATAAGCAATTTTGTGTACTTTATGTGGTTCTTCATTGGAGTGAGATTAGTAAGACAGGGTAGTTCAAGAAGGGTCAGACTTCACCAACTCCCTAGTACCCAGTTACTCCAGTGGAGATGGATAGAATGTATTATACCTACATAAAAACTTAATTTCTTTAATTGAGATATCAAACTATGTATCATTTATACCTTAGTTTCATCACTTAATGTTAATTCATTATTTCTCGTGTCAGAAACAATTCTTTGAAAACATTATTGCTGTTGGTACAAAATATCCATCTTAGGGATGCATCATAACTAATTAAACCATTTGCTTCTTGGATATTTGTACCAATCAAGTCCTACTTTTTTACTATATAAATAATGTTGCAGTGAACATCCTTACGCATAATGATCTTTGATCATCATCTCTGATGACTTCCTTGTTTGCATTTCTACATATCAGGTCAGTGGGTCAAAGGGGATGAACTTTTCAAGTCTCTTGAACCAATCTGAAAGCAGTCCTCCCCAAAGACCTCATCCCTTTATGCTTCCTGTGGCAAAGCATGTGAGTACCTGTCACATGATACACTTGCCAACATGCTGGCTGTGATATTTTTGGGAAGAAAATGTTTTACCCAATTAGCCAGGACACATGAACTGGTAGAACTTAACCATCTGTCAAGAAAAATTTGAGAAGTGTGGTTTAAACATGGATAAGCTGATTGCACTTGTCACAGATGGGGCCCCTGCAAAAAAGGGGGAAAATTGTCAATACTTTATTTTCATCAGGAAAGAAGAGTTGTGCAAACCCAGACTCCGTGCCTCTTTCAGAAAAAGGGTGCATGCTATGAACTAGGTGTGTTGAGTCTTCTGTGGTTTAATGGAGGTACAGATCAAGACCTCCAACTTTATTCATGCTCATGCCCTTATTTATGGTGGGACTTATTTATGGTGTATTTGGAGGGAGAGGAAGTAGGGTGTGGAAACCTAGTTTATTTTAAAGACATGAGATTGCTTGTTTAATTTTATTAAAGAAATAAAATAAAAGACTCTAAGCTAAAGGACTCATTTTGGTAGGTCCCCACTGTCATGAAGATTAGTCTTTCTTTCTGATATGACAAATACCTAAACACATTGAGCCTTAAGCTTTAGAAAATGAACCAACACAGTTGCTGACTTATTCAAGAAAGTGAAGACATTTAGATAGGACAAGAGTCCTAGAAACTCATTTTCCAGTAGTCAGAGGAGTAACAAATTTTAGAATCATAGAGTCACATGGTAGAAATAGAGTGAGACTTTCAGAAGAGTTTCACAGATTATGATACCAAAGAACCTAAATACCCAGAATTGTTGTTGGAGTGCAAATTTCAGGATGTGCTCAAATTAATATACATCCCTTCTATTACTTTTAAGAGGAAGTGATTGATATGCAAATTAACCATGTCCAGTAAACAGTCACAGTATCCCTAAAATTGTGTATGCAAATATATAAATCTCAGAACTCTGAAAATTTATGCATATGTAATGAAACACTTGGGCATGATTCTTTTTAATACACTGTGAAAAGAAAGCCAGATATCACAAGTGATATAAGTCTGGAATTAGAACTGGGATGTTCTCTGATTTATAAAGACAGCAGTATTCAAAATAGTTTAGCCAGATAAAAAATCTATATTCTCACTGAATTGATCAAAATAGGTAAATGACTAATAGTAGGCCTAAAACTGTATATTTATTTCCATATAGTACATATGATTAATTTTTCCAAAACACTTTTATTACATGTGAATACATCTTAGTTAGATATTTTTAACAGCGTAAATGTTCCACTTTCCATCACTGTATTATAGAATGTGATATGTATAGGGAATATACTATGATAGGCACAAGTTTTGGAGTGTGACAAGTCTAGCTACAAACCTTGGCTCCATCAACCCTTAGAGTTTTCTCCTAGGCCTTTAATGTCCAACATGATTTTGCTGGGCCTGAATTTCCAATCTCTCCTCCTACCACATTCCTCCTCATTCACCAATGGTCTAGTCACACAGGCTCCTTGCTGTTCCTCAAACACCTCAAGCTTGTTTCCCTTTGCATCCTTCACTGTTACCTGTTGCCTGTTCCCCCCCCCCCTTGGAGTTCTCTTCCCTCATATCTTCACATCATTTGTGCTCTAATCATTCAGGTCTCTATTCAAATGTCACCTTCACAGAAAACCTTCTCTGAGTACTCAATCAAAATAGCTCCCACATTCAAGCATGCATTATTACATTATGTTTTTTTTTTTTACTTCACCATCTAAAATCATAAATTCTATTTAATTTTTGCCTACTTATTGATTGGCAATCTTCTCCACTGTAAGCTCCATGGAAGTAGGAACCTGACCTGTTTTGTGCCCTGCTGTATCTCCAGCAGCTAGAACAGCTTCTGACACAGAGTGGATGTTTGAATAAGTAGTTTTGAATGAATGGTTGAATAAGTGAATAAACAAACAAAAGCTAAGAAAGCTCTGTGTATAGGTTTTGGGGTGCACAAAGAAGGTATACCTAATGTACACTTGCAATTAAAATGGAGGAATTATTGAAGGAGATTTCTTAGAGTCAGGTAAAATGTGAATTGAGTTTTGAAGGATAAGTAGGGAAGAGGGAAGAATCCTAGGTAAAGGATTCAGTAAGAGATGTAAAGAGCAGAGGGTAAGAGAGAACACAGCTTGAATGCTCAGGAAATGCAGGCAATCTGGGATGACTCCATAATAAGGGGAACAAGAGAAAAATGGCTTCTGTGTGGTGTCAGGAGTGGAGTATATTCTTTGAGGTCATATAAATGATTTGAAACTACAATGGTGCTAAAAACATCCTCTATCTAAATGCCCCCAACTGTGACCAAAATAATCTAGACTTCCTTTCCAGTAGTTTTCAGTGATACAAGAAGTTAAAAACATTTGTTGGGGGAGTTCTCTTTCTCAAAATTCTCTATATATGCCCTGTCCACCTCCCTCCCATACCCACTCTCCAACAAAGATTTAGCAGACACCTGGACCCATTACCCCTCAGGACATCCTACAAGATCTATAATCATAAACCAGCTTCTGATAGGATTAGAGACAGATTCTGTATGGTAAGTGCATCTCACGTAGCTGTGTTTAAGGTTATCTAATAATTATTGTTGTTGCTATACATGATTCAGCTGACATTTTTTTTAAATTTTTTTTTAACGTTTATTTATCTTTGAGACAGAGCATGAACAGGGGAGGGGCAGAGGGAGAGGGAGACACAGAATCCGAAACAGGCTCCGGGCTCTGAGCTGTCAGCCCAGAGCCCGACGTGGGGCTCGAACTCACGGACTGTGAGATCATGACCTGAGCCAAAGTCGGCCGCCCAACCGACCAAGCCACCCAGGCACCCCCAGCTGACATTTTAAGTAGTAGATTCCCCTCCACCAACACCTTTCCACAATAAACTGATTGCAAAAGACACAATTTCATACATGGATATTTTCACAGCTTTTACAAATATCAGTTTAGGAGTCATACATCCTCTGTATTCAGAGGGAGAAAGAGTACACGTTGCTTTGCAACAGGTAAAATGGTCCAAACAAAAAGCCACACCGTTCCCCAAGGAGTTTGCAATCCAAAAGCAAGAATGGGCATGCTATGGAACACTGCAGAACAATACCCACACAGTACAGGCAGAAGGAGCTGCACATGGCCACCACAGCTGGAATGCTTTGTTAACCATCCCCCAAACTATTGCTGGTCTTTGAACACTTCCTCAGTTCAAAGTAGGAACACCATCTATTATCAGCAAACTCTGAAAAGCCAAATGAGATGTTTAAAAGTAGTTTGAGTAAAGGTCATATTCCTAAAGTGTGCAGACCTGAAAAATAAAGCTTTCTGATGAGAAGTTAACCTCTGCCCACTCTCAGTGGTAACACGTTCTATATCCTTGTTGTGAGAGACAAACACAATTCATTGACTTTTCCTGATAAGATGCTGCTAACCAACACTTAAATAAAGATCTTAGATAAATGTCTTTTAAGGTCAAATAGGAAAGAGTTCAGGAATTATTCACTTGACTTATGTTCATTAACCACGAAAACCCTAGTGCCGTTAGTGCCCACATTGCTGCTAATGTTTGGGAACAATAGATAGATATATAACTAGACATTTAAACTAGAGTCAGAACAATGTTTGATTCCCGGTAAGTGACCTCATCTTTCTGAGCTCTACTCTTTCTACCTGCAAAATGGAGTAATTAATTGTATCTACTTCACTAGATGGTTTAAAGATTAAATGGAATACTATATATTAAGTCATATCCTAAACTAGAAAGTGGTGTATAAATGTTAGAGCTTATTATGTAACATTTATTGTGTTCTCCTCAATCCCCATGGAAGCTCTTTGAATGACCCTACAAGCATTTTTATTTGTGTTTTTAATCCATTTACTTTTTAGAACAGTTTTATATTTGTAGAAAAATTGACAAGCTAGTATAAAGAGTTCCCGTATACCCCACACCCAGTTTCCTCTATTATTGACATCTGATATTAGTATGGTATATTTTATAATAAATGAACCAATATTGATATAGATTCTTAACTAAAGTCCAGAGTTACTCAGACTTCCTTCGTTTTTCCTAATGTCCATTTTCTTTTCTAAGATACCATGCAAAATACCACATTACATTTAGTTGAGAGGTTTCCTTAGACTACTCATGTTTTTGACATGTTCCCAAACTTTCCTTGTTTTTAATCACTTTGACAATTTGGGAGAATAATGCTCAAGTGTCTTGTTGGATGCCCCTTTATTGCAATTTATGTGACATTTTTCTTATGATTAGGCTGCAGTTATGGATTTCGGGGAGGATGACCAAAGAGGTAAAGTGCCATCTACATCATATCACACCAAGGGTATATACTATTAATATGACTTACGACATTGATGTGGTTGATTGCAGCCAATTTGTTTGGGCCAAGAGGCCAGATGTTTGTTCATACATCATTATGAATGTTTCAATGAGAATGTTTTTAGGTGAATTTACTATTGAAATCAGTGGACACGGAGTCAAGCACACTGTTCTTTCCAACGTGGGTGGGCCCTGTCTAATCAGTTGAAGGCCTGCATAAAGGAAAAGGCCAACCTGTCATAAGCCATGAAGCTCTCTCCAGCACACTACTTTCGGGTTCCATCTGCAACACTGGGTCTTCCTAGTTCCATGGTAGACAGCTTTTGGATCCAAACTACAACTTTCTCTTCCTCAGTCAGCAAGGCTTCCCCTTCAAACTTTGGATTCACCAAACTTCCACAACCACAAGGCCCATTAATTTAAAGAAATATCTCTGATAGACAGATTCATAGATAGGTAGGTAGAGAGATTTATAGATACTAGATATTTAGATAAGATTATAGACTATAGATAGACAGATAAATATATAGATAAGATAGAAAGATGACAGATAGGTGGATGAGAGCTAGGTAGCTATCTAGATTGGTAGGTATGTGAAAGATTTGTGATAGCAAGCCAGATAAGATGGATAGTTGACAGTAGATAGATAGATGATAGATAGATACATGATAGATAGATAGATAGATAGATAGATAGAAAGATAGAATCCCATATGGCCTTCTACTAGTCATAATGAACTTCTGGCTTCCTCCCTGAAGAAATCTCAGGTGGCCATGAGCACCAGTTCTGTTCCTGGCCCAAGGGTGGGATGTGGTGCCCCTAGAGGCCAGATCATAGCTAGGGTTAGGTTTAGGTCCTGGGAGGGGACTGGGGATGAACCAGCAGCAGTGCCAACTATCCCCCTAATCTCAGTGGAGGGAGCCTGATAGGGCACAGGTGAGCAATGGGGGCTGGCTTCAAGGGACAGCTAACTCTGTGTGCCAGGAAAAGTTTGGCCTCTAGATCTCATTCACTACACTCAAGCCTCAAAACTGTGGAAATGTCATCGTGAACATCTGGCTTCCTTTCGGAGCAATTCCACATCAGCAAATTGCCCCAAGGAACTTCTCTCCTTACACCTCACACACAGCCAGAGGCATGGATAGGGACAGGGTTCGATTCCCAAGGGTGACGTGGGGCAAACTCAAGCAGTGCTGTGATCTCCTCTGTGGGAATGGTTGAGAGCACATGTCAGGGTATGGATCACAATTGGGATTGGCTTCAGGGATTGGCCAATACTGTGGGACAGGCTTCCACTTTAACTGGGGATCCCTTTCAGGAGTTCCATCTGGAACATGAAAATGTCATGGTGATCTGCCACATCCTTCCCTGATGAACGTTGTGCACATCAGGGATTTCAAGCCCAATCTTTCTACAGAGCTAGGACAGGGGACCCCAAAGACCACAGCCAAGGTTAGGGTTAGGGTTAGGGCTCACTTGTGGGTGTGTGTTAGTGTTCTGGTCAGGCTTAGCATTTAGCTCCAGGGTATGGTCAAGCACCTCAGAGGGGCTGAGGTCTGGGCTCATGATACACTTCTGCAGGCCCATATGGCCTTGTACTTGTCATGACAAATTTCTGACTTCCTCCCTGAAGAAATCTCAGGTGGCCATGAGCACCGGTTCTGTTCCTGGCCCACAGGTGCATATAGACTGCATAGTTTAGAAACAAATTCAGCTTATTTCTTAGAGTTCTGGAGGCTGGAAGTCTGATGTCCATGTGTGAATTAGTCAGGTTCTGCTGAGAGTCCTCTTTCAAGGTATAGATGACTGTCTACGTGCTGTGTCTTCATACAGTGGAAGGGACAAGGGATCTCTCAGGAACCTCTCTGAAGTGGGCACTAATGTCATTGATGAGGGCTTCACTTTCATGACCTACTAATTTCTTAAAGCCCCCTCCTCCTAACATTATCTCCTTGGAGGTTAGCATCTCAATGAATGAATTTGGGGAAACACAAACATTCAGAGCATAGCAAGATGAGTTAAAAGGGTCAATCTGCCAAGCAAAGGCTGGGTCACCCAGGCATGAAAGTCACTGTGTGTATCAGACAAGGAAGCAGGAGAGGGAGGAATGGAAATCCCAAATGTGGCCAGAGATCCAATGGCCTCAGAGAAAGGCCATAAAGAGTGAATATTACATGCCAGAGGAACAACTTACATTCTACAAGATTGCATTTTTGCAAAATCCCTTCCCTGCTATGTGGACTCATTGCATGGGAGCTAAATCAAGGAGAGGAAAATCAGAGGATATGACAATAATGCAGCATGGTCACAAGGTCCCCAAATTAAATGTAGCCAGAGGGATGCCAAGCCAAGAGAGAGCAAAGGAGAAGTTGCTCCAATTTTAATAGCTATGCACTGGGAAATAGTGTGGTTGATTGCGGCCAATTTGTCTGGGCCAAGAGGCAAGATATTTGTTCAAACATCATTGTGAATATTTCAATGAGAATGTTTTTAGATGAGATTACCACTGAAATCAGTGGACATGGAGTCAAGCACACTGTTCTTCCCAACGTGGGTGGGCCCCATCTAATCAGTTGAAGGCCTGCATAAAGGAAAAGGCCGACCTGTCATAGGCCATGAGGCTCTCTCCAGCACACTACTCTCGGGTTCCATCTACAACACTGGCTCTTCTTAGTTCCATGGTAGACAGCCTGGATTCAAACTGCAACTTTCTCTTGGGTCCTCAGTCAGCTAGGCTTCTCCTTCAAACTTTGGACTCACCAAACTTCCACAACCACAAGGGCCCTTTCCTTTAAAGCAAGGAATGCTGCCTTGAGAGAAAACAGCAGCATCTCAGCTCACTCACTCCATACAATGAACACAGAAGTGCACAGTTGAGTGATGCCCCATAAATGACATGGGAAAAACCAGGCACACGTGTGTGTGGTGACAGTTATTAACCCTAGACTGCAGATGATGACATACAGAATGAAGACTACCCGCTCCTTCCACAGCTTCTTTTTTCTGTAAAGAGCTCCGGGATGGTGAAATGGGAATATTGAAATAAGACCCCTCCCCAGGGGCAGGATCCTTGGGCATGAAGATGCGGTATTTGGTTGGGTTGGCACACAGGGCAGTGATGACAGTGCCCCTCAGGTTGATCTGGATAATTTTACTGTTTTTCCTTTTAATATTTTTATTGCTTATTTATTTTTGAGATTGAGGGACAGAGCACGAGGTGGGAAGGGGCGGGAGAGAGAGTCAGATTCCTAAGCAGGTTCCAGGCTCTGAGACCTGCTCAGCACAGTGCCAACACAGGGCTTGAATCCACAAACTGAGATCATGACCCGAGCTGAAGTCAGATGCTTAACTGACTGAGCCACCCAGGTTCCCCTGCACATGTTTTCTTACATAAAATTGACATGTCTTGTTTAACTGACACTGCTTAGTGGTGCCCTTTTTGCTTCTGACCCAGAAGAGGGAAGTAAACCCAGATGGGCCAGCTGGGAGGAAGCAGCTAAAAGTCCTTGGTCATCTAGTACTTATCCCAGTGCAGAGTGGGAGCATCACCGGAAGCCTGGCTGCCTGGCAATAATGTACAAGCCACATGGCTTGGGGTCAATTTACCCTATTGCATGCTTTGGATATGTCATCTGTACCAAGGGCTGTAAGGGGTAATCATGTAATCCATAGAGTTTTGGGGATTGGAGATAGCACTTGACACTTGGAATTGCCAAAGTGTGATTCTGCTCTTGGTGCATCAGGTGAGTACCTGGACCCTCAGACTTGGAACAAGGAAGACCTTTTTAATTTGTGGGATCACCAGACAGTGAAAGGGCTGGTCTGAAGCAGTGCACTCCCTGCCCTGCTGTGATATTTCTTGCTGACACAGCAGGCAGCAGCAAATCTCTCCATGGTGGCCCACACAAGATCTCAGACAGCCTTCATCACACAAAGGCTGGGGGAGAGATCAGGCAGAAGCAATTTCTTGCCCACCCATGCAGCTTCTGCGTGGTCTGTGGTCCCACCTCACTGATCCCTTAGCTAAATTATTTCTCTAGGACCTGACAGAGGTAGGATCCTCTGGTTTGAGGGAAAAGGTGTCATCCTGTCTAGATATTGAGAGTCTGAGATCAGGATGCCAGCAAGCTGGCATGCTTGGGTCTGGGGAAATCTCACACATCAGAGAAAGAGAACACAAAACAGCAAGCTGTCTACTGACTTCATAAAGATGTTGATCCCATGGGCTCCACACTAATCACCTCTCCAAGGCCCTGACTCCTAATACCTTCCCAAAGGGGGAAGACTATATTAAAAATGTTGAAACCATAAAGTGCTTTTTAATTATGGTATTTATGTTATTTTTTCAACATAATGCTATTGCACATGGAAGACTCCAGTCTAGGATGAAGGACCTGAATGTGAGACAGGAAACCATCAAAACCCTAGAGGAGAAAGCAGGAAAAAACCTCTTTGTCCTCAGCCAAAACAATTTCTTACTCGACATATCTCCAAAGGCTAATTAAAAGGAAAAATGAACTATTGGGACCTCATGAAGATAAAAAGTTTCTGTACTGCAAAGGAAACAATCAACAAAACCAAAAGGCAACTGACAGAAGGGGAAAAGATGTTTACAAATGACATATTGGATAAAGGGCTAGTGTCTAACATCTATAAAGAACTCACCAAACTGCACACCCGAAAAACAAATAATCCAGTGAAGAAAAGGGCAGAACACATGAATAGACACTTTTCCAAGGAAGACATCCAGATGTCCAACAGGCACATGAAAAGATGCTCAACGTCACTCATCATCAGGGAAATACAAATCAAAACTGCAATGAGATATCACCTCACGCCAGTCAGAATGGCTAAAATGAAAAATCAGACTATAGGTACTGGTGAGGACATGGAGAAACAGGAACCCTCTTGCACTGCTGGTAGGAATGCAAACTGGTGCAGCCACTCTGGAAATCAGCATGGAGGTTTGTCAAATAATTAAAACTAGAACTACCCTATGACCCAGCAATAGCACTGTTCGGAATCTACACAAAGGATACAGGAGTGCTGATGCATAGGACACATGTACCCCAAGTGCATGTTTATAGCAGCACTTTCAGCAATAGTCAAATAATGGAAGAGCCTAAATGTCCATCAACTGATGAATGGATAAAGAAGATGTGCTTTATATATACAATGGAATACTACTTGCCAATGAGAAAGAATGAAATCTGCCCATTTGCAGCAAAGTGGATGGAACTGGAGGGTACTGTGCTAAATTAAATATGCCAGGCAGAGAAAGACAGATACCATATGTTTTCACTCTCATGTGGATCTTGAGAAACTTAACAGAAGACCATGGGAGAGGGGAGGTGGAAAACAAAAAAAGTTACAGAGAGGAAGGGAGGCAAACCCTAAGAGACCCCTAAGGACTGAGAACATACTAAGGGTAGACAGGGGTGAGGGAGAGGGGAAATTGGGTGATGGGCAGGGAGGAGGGCACTTGTTGGAATGAGCCCTGGTGTTGTATGGAAACCAATTTGACAATAAGTTATATTTAAAAATAATAATAATTTGGGCGTGCTTGGGTGGCTCAGCTGGTTGAGCGTCAGGGTTTGGTTGAGACCATGGTCTCTCAGTGAGTTCGAGAGCCATGTTGGGCTTTGGGTTGATAGCTAGGAACCTGGAGCCCACCTCGGGTTCTGTGTCTCCCTCTGTCTGCCCCTCCACTGCTTTCACTCTGTCTCTCTCATTGTCTCAAAAATAAATAAACATTAAAATAATAATAATAATAATAACAATAATTTGCATTATTAATTTAATAATTTTAATTTTAATTATTTAATTGATTAGTAATAATTTATTAAATATTTTAATTACTTAATAATGTTATTTTAATATTTAATTTAATACAATTATATTACAAATAATAATAAAATTAGAAATAAATAAAATAAACATTTTATACCAAAAAAAATAATAAATCTTGGAATGGATTGCAAATCTGCAGAGCAGCACCAGGCTGCAGTTCCCACCTCGTCCACAGGCGGCGATAAGTCCACCGCAGGACCCTGGCCAGAAGGCGGGCCTTGGGGGTGTGGTTTTCAATTTGGTCCTACAGAGGGGTTTAAAGGAGGAGGAGCACGCACTGCTCCAGCCATTCGTGGGTACAGCTGCCCAGAGCATCTCAGAGGTGTTGTCTGGGGGGGAGCCGGGGCTTCGGAACCGTTATGTCTCCAGGTACAGCCATGTGGTGGGGGATCTTCTCGGGGGTTTCCAGAGCCATCAGATCTCGGGGCTTTGCCGTGGGTGCCCTCACGCGGGTGTCTGAGACATGAGGTTTCGCAGTTCCGCCCTGGGGTCCGTCGCTGGGGTATCCCACCAGTCACTTCCCGGCACCGCCCAGCGGGGTGGGTGCACTCGAGGGGCTGTCAGAGCCCTCATGTCTAGTGGCTCCGCCCTGGGGGCCATGGCGGGGGTGTCCCAACTGTCACTCCGGCACTGCCCAGGGTGGGGGGTGCCCTCGCAGGGCTGTGGGAGCCATCAGGTCTAGTGGATCCACCGCTCGAGGGCGCCATCTTGAAGGTGTCTGAGCCATCGCGTCCGTGGCACCATACTGGGGGCCCTCGCGGGGGTTCGCAGAGCCATCAAGTCCCTCCACACAGCCCTGGGGACCTTGCAGCGGGAGCTGGGAGGACCAAATGTCCCGTTCTGGGCATGCTCTCCAGGGTGGGCTCCTCGGTTCGCTAGAGGTGGGCGCCGCCCACCCTCACGTCCCCCCCCTCCAGGGGCATCTTTCAGAACTGCCCTTGCCTGGTGCTGATACAATGAGTTCTTCCTGTGAAGGCTGTGATTTCTGAGATGTGTTTGCAGGATGGTGAGTGTCAGGAGCCTGGTTGGAAGCCTGGTTCTGGATCCAGGTTGAAGAGTTCTTGCATTCGCCAGGTGGGGGGGCTTTTCCGTTTCTGGGCTAAACCTTGAGGTTTATTATGGTTAGGAGAAGCCAGAGCCACCTTCTCAGCCCCCAACCCCTCCTCCGCCCTGGGGACTGTGCTCAGGACACTTGTGACCCAGGCCACCCTGGGGAGCCAATGCGCAGGTCAGGGCCAGGTCATCCTGGGGGAACCAGTCTGGGTCACTTCAGTGGGGGATTGCAGAGTTTTAGGACCCTAAAGCTTTCCCAGTGGAAACAACAGTTTCAAACTGGGTTTATCCACCAAAGGTGGGAGCCTTAATGTATGGACCCTGAAGCAGGGAGGCCCAGACCAGGTGGATCTGGGCCTGGTGGGCTGTGCGGCCTGCAGGTGGAGAGATGACCATCATCTGTGAGGCGCTGCGGCTGGAGCCACCATCAGAGACCCTGCACGATGCCCAGAAAAGCAAAATTGAGTCTGAAAGGCGAATAAAACTCAAAGGCTGTTTTCTTCCCTCGCCATCTTCTGTTTCAAAGTCAGAATTTTGAGCACTATAAGTTGCTAAGTTTATGTTCTGTATGTAGGAGCAAAGAGATTTTTTCAAGTTTATATATTTTGAGAGAAGGTGCCCAAAGGAGAGGGGCAGAGACACAGAATACCATGCAGGGTCTGTTATGTGGTTGCAGAGTCCAAGGTGGGGCTTGAACTCAACAACTTTGAGGTCAGGACCTGAGCCAGATCTGGAGTTGGATGCTTAACAGACTGAGCCCCGCAGGCGCCCCACAAAGAGACTTCTCTTGAAGGCAATGCATAAATCCAACCACCTGCATGGCGCGGGTGAGGAATTTGTCACTGTGCCTGTGATCTCTAGTGTATGTGTGAGGGACTGGGTTGGAAGGGTGCACAGCTGAACCTAAGTGTGGTTGGATGAGCACATGGCAACCATTTTAGAGCGAAAGAGAAAAATTGAGGATGAGCCAATTAATGTGCTTTGGGATCCACGCCATGATAAGTCTTGCCTTCAGGCCTTCAAGTGTCCTGGTTCGAGTGAAGTAAGTTGAGGCATTGGGTTGGCAAGTCGTTAATGTGCTAGTGAACCAAAGTCACGACTAAGAGCTTACCGCAGACCCTGGGAGAGGAACCTAAGAGGAGTTCCAGGTGGCATACAGACATGGCCTGGGCTATCCTGGACTCCACTGCAAACAAGTTGCTTTCTCTAGGTGCAAGGTGTAGGTTCCTCAGACAGGAAGTGAGATCCGGGGCTCCAGGCATGGGGTTTGTTGGTGCATCAAAGCAAAGATTCAGTTGTTCCCACTTCCAGCGAGCTGGAGGGAAGGTGAAGGCAACTGCCGGCCAACCACTGAGCTGGGGATAGTCTAGGCCTGTCTCTGGGTGCATCTATCCTTCACCAGGCGTGTGAGAGAAAAGGGAGTCAGGGTGACTTCTTGTCTCTTCTGGGACATCCTGACCATGTCTCTGGCCTGAAAACTTGGCCATGTCCCTGGTTACCAATGACTCCTTTGGGCCCCATCTAATGAGGTGAAGGTCTGCATTAAAGAAAAGGTCAACCTGTCACAGGCCGTGAGGCTCTCTCCAGCAGACTACTTTAGAGTTCCATCTACATCACTGGCTCTTCCGAGTTCCATAGAACCTTTGGGTTCGAACGGCACCTTTCTCTTGAGTCCTCAGCCAGCAAGGCTTCCCCTTCAAACTTTGGACTCACCAAACTTCCACAACCACAGGGTCCATTCCTTTAAAGAAATCTCACCAATATTTAGATGGTAGATAGATTGATAGATAGACAAATAGATACTAGATATTTAGATAAGATGATAGGTGATAGATAGGTAGATAGACAGAAAAGGATAAGATAGGTGACAGATAGGTGGAAGACAGCTAGCTAGGTAGCTAGATTGAAAGATACATGATAGGTGATAGGAAGCTAGATAAGATACATTGGTGATAGATTGATAATTACATAGATAATAGGTATATAGATAGATGATAGATAGATAGGTAGGTAGGTAGATAGATAGATAGATAGATAGATAGATAAATAGATACATAGATAAATACATAGATATATTGATTGATTATAGGCCCATATGGCGTTGTACTTGTCATGATGAACTTCTGGCTTCCTCCTTGAAGAAGTTTCAGGTGACTTGAGCACCAGTTCTGTTCCTGGCCCCAGGTGGGGCATGGTGCCCCTAGAGGCCAGACCAATGGCTAGGGTTCAGTTTAGGTCCTAGGAGGGGACCAGGGATGAACCAACAGCATTACAAGCTCTCCCCCGTGATCTGAGTGGAGGGCACCTGATAGGGCACTGGAGAGCATTCGGGCTTTCTTGAAAGGCCGGCTAACACTGTGTGCAAGGTGGAGGTTTGGGCTCTGTATCTCATTCTCTAGGCACAAGCCTCAAAAGCATGGAAATGTCATTGTGAACATCAGGCTTTCTCGCTGAGCTATTCTGTACCAGTAAAGTGCCGCAAGTCACTTATCTCCTCACACTGGTTTATTGGACAATCTCAGAGCCAGAGGCTTGGATAGGGACAGGGTTCAGTTCCTGAGGGTGGCACGGGGTGAACCACAAGCAGTGCAGTGATCTCCCCTGTGGGAATGGTTGAGAGCATATATCAGGGTGTGGATCAGATTTAGGGTTTGCCTTCAGGGATTGGCCCATAGTGTAGGACAGGCTTCAACTTTAGCTGGGGATCCCTTTGTGGAGTTCCACCCCAGACATGAAAACGTCATAGTGATCTGCTGTATTCTTCCCTGCGAATGTCGTTCAGGTCAGGGGTCTCAAGTCCATTCTTTGTACAGAGCTAGGATGCGGGACCCCTCAGACCACAGCCAAGGTGAGGGTTAGGGTTGGGTTTAGGTCCCTGGAGGAAACACGGTCAGAACAAACTTCAGGGCCGTGTTCACCCCAAAGGACTGTGTTGAGGGCATGGAACAGGGTTAGCATCAGGCTGAGGGTTTCGGCTAGGGAGCCGGCTGATTGTGTGGGTGAGGGGTAGGATTGGGTTCAGAATCCCCTTCTGTAGCCCCGTCATTGCCTTGGAAGTGGCATGGGGAACTTCTGGGCTTCTCCTTGAATCATTGAGTGCTAGCATGGGCCCCGATTCTATTGTTTGCTGACACCTAGCGGGTGGTCCCCCTGAGGGCAAGAACCATGGGTAGGGCTATGATCAAGCCACTGAAGTACACAGACTCTGAAACAACAGCCATGCAGTGAGTGATCTGCCCAGAGGGTTGAGTTGAGGGTGTGTGTTAGTGTTGTGGTCAGGCTTAGCATTTGGCTCCAGGGTGTGGGCAAGCATCTCAGAGAGGCCGAGGTCTGGGCTCATGATGCACATCTGCAACCCTGGCTCTTCCTAGTTCCATGGTAGGCAGCCTTTGGATTCGAACTGCACCTTTCTCTTGAGTCCTCAGCCAGCAAGCCTTCCCCTTCAAACTTTGAATTCACCAAATTTCCACAAACCCAAAGGCCCATTCCTTTAAAGGGATCTCTCTGATAGATGATAGATGATATTTAGATAGATAGATAGATAGATAGATAGATACATGCATGCATACATGATAGATAGATAGATGATAGATAGATAGATAGATAGATAGATAGATAGATAGATAGATATAGATAGATGATAGATAGATTGCAGGCCCATTCAGTCTTGCACTGGTCATGAGGAGCTCTGGCTTCCTCCCTGAAGAAATCTCAGGTGGCTATGAGCACCAGTTCTGTTCTTGGCCCACAGGTGGGGCATGGCACCCCTAGAGGTCAGATCGATGGCTAGGGTTAGGTTTAGTTCCTGGGAGGGGACCAGGGATGAACCAACAGCATTGCCAAGCTCTCTCTTGAGGTCTGAGTGGAGGGCGCCTAATAGGGCATGGGTGAGCATTCGGGTCTGGCTTCAAGGGCTGGCTAACTCTGTGTGCCAGGCAGATGTTTGGCCTCTGGACCTCATTCTCCAGACACAAGTTATATTAATAAATAATATTAAAAAATAAAAAAATAATAAACAAAATAAAAATAAAACAAAATAAAAATGACCTCCATGCAGGGGAAGGGCTTCTCCCCATGTGACCTATGGACCCCTTGGATCTCACTGCATGCTCATGGGGATTCGCCTTGCTTCCTCACCGGTGAACCACCTGGTATTGAGCTCCAGACTTTCTGACTTTGCACACCCCTGTTTATAGAGTCCTAATAGTATTGAAACCGTCTCCTTTATCACTGTCAGTGATTTTGGGGAACAGATTTCTTGTTCAGTCCTTTGTGAGTGTTTCCAGACTCTTTCTCTTTCTGTCCAGCTACTTTGGTGGGGAGTGCTTTTCCTGTACTTTCCCATTGTACCACACTCTCCCCCCCCCACCCTTCTCTGTCCTCTCGCTGCAAAAACAGCTCCCTACCCTCCATGGCTTCTCCCAGTTCACGTCTCCAGAGCACATACCTGCTGAATTCTGTGGCTCAAGTTATGCAGATTGTTAATGTCAATCCTCAGATCAATTTCCTAGGTATGCAAA
>NW_024412443.1:1188154-1228244 GCF_014898765.1 Herpailurus yagouaroundi
GTGTTCCTTGAGCTTCCTGTATCTGTGATTTAGTGTCTCTCTTTGATTTTGGAAAAGTCTCAGCAATTATTACTTCAAATATTTCGATTCCTTTCTCGCCTTTCCTTCCAGTATTCTAATTATGTTTATGTTATTCCTTTAGTAATTGTCTCACAGTTTTGGACATTCTGCTCTTTTTCATTCATTCTCCGTTTTGTATTTTGGTTTTAGAACTTCCTGTTGACTTGTCTTCACATTTACTGAGTCTTTTCTTCCTTCTGTCCAGTCTACTGATGAACCCTTAAAGGCATTCCTCATTTGTTACTATACTTTTTATTTCTAGCATTTCCTTTTAATTCTTTCTTAAAGTTTCCATCTGCCTGCTTACATTACTACTGCTTTCTTGCATGTTTTCATTTTTCCCATTAAAGCCCTTATAATATTGCATATATTAATCTTTAAGTCCCCCGTATAATATTCCCCAAATGTGCCATATCTGAGTCTGGGTCTTATTCTTTCTTGGTCCATTCTGTTTATTTTTACTTTTATTATGCCTTATAATTTTCTGCTGAAAGGTGGATGTACATTGAGTTATGGAAACTAGAGTAGATAGGCCTTTAGTGTGAAGTTTTATGTTTATCTGGTTAGGGGTTAGGTTGTGTTATAGCTGTAGGTGTCAAAGAATAAAACTTCTAGCATCTTTGTTTTTGTGTTCTCTGTTGTCTTTGGGTCTTCCTAGAGACTAAAGAGAATCAGCCTTCTTTTCACAATAACCACCTATTATTTTGCATGAGTGCTGTTGATACAGTGTTAAGATGTGGTGGGAAAGTAAATCTTGGGTAGTTGTATGATTAGGTCTCAGTCTTTCAGTGAGCCTGTACCCCTGGGGTATGACCTTCACACGTATCTTTCAGTTCTCTCTTCTGGTATTGCAGGGAAGGTAGAGAGGGCCAGAGGTGGGTATTACCCTTCCCTCATATTTGTTACCTTCCAAAAAAAACCAGTTTCTCTTGAGGGCAGGTCTTGTTAAGAGCAGAATGGTGTGGGGAGCATCTTTGTTTTTGTGTTCCCTATTGTCTTTGGGTCTTCCTAGAGACTAATTAAAGAGAAGCTGCCTTCTTTTCACAATAACCAACTATTATTTTGCAGGAGTGCTCTTGATACAGTGTTAAGATGTGGTGGGAAAGGAAACCTTGGATAGTTGTATGGTTGTATGATTAGGTCTGTCTTTTAGTGAGACTGTACCCCTGGGATATGATCTTCACAAGTATCTTTATTTCAGTTCTCCATTCTGTGGTTTCAGGAAAGGTAGAGAAGGCCAGAGATAGGTATCACCCTTCCCTCAGGTTTGTTAACTTCCAATAAAACAGTTTCTCTTGAGGGCACTCCTTGTTAAGAGCAGAATGCTGTGGGGGGTATTTCAGAATGGCTACTTTCCCCTCCTCCTGCCAGAAGCACTAAGGGATTTTCCTCCCATCTTTCACCTGAGAACCTTATGTGTGACTCCTGGAGGTAAAACTCACAAAAGCTCGGGGTCCCCCATAAGACCAGATCCCCAGGAGTTTTTAATTCTCAACTAGTTCTCAACTTACTTTTATTTGGTTCTCAATATTTTTAATTCCTAATTAGTTCACATGGTGCCTCCAGCAATTCTTCAATTACGGTTTAAAGTGTTCCTGTCAGCAACTTCTACTTGTGCGTTTCTACTCAAGGAAGCTGTGTTTCTCTCTGTCTGCCATCCAGTGTTGGGGGCAGCACTCTGCCCTGTGACCTCAATTCTCTTGTGGATCCTAGAAGAGTTTTGATTTCACATTTTTTTTCTTCTTGTGAGAATGGGAGTGAGGACCTCCAAACTGTACATGCTGGACT
The DNA here is from genome assembly GCF_014898765.1 of Herpailurus yagouaroundi. NCBI lineage: Eukaryota > Metazoa > Chordata > Mammalia > Carnivora > Felidae > Herpailurus > Herpailurus yagouaroundi. The sequence goes on from NW_024412443.1 coordinate 1,190,003, forward strand.
GAAATTTGGAGGCTACAATCAGTCACCTCTAAATCACGCAAAAAACGTGGCTTAGGCTGAGCACTTGCCTTGCTCTGGGGAGTTGTTTTCGTAAGTGCAAGGCAGCAGGTGTCTAGATGGCTAGCCTTAAAGAAACTCCTTAGGTGCTGAGTCTCTGGGGACACAGTGTAAAGACCTGTGTTGTTACAATTCATTGCTAGAAGAAATAAGCATGGCCTTTGTGACTCCACTGGGAGACAATCCTTGGCACCTTGCACCTGGCTTCCTCCCGGCTTTGGTCTTATGCCTACTTCTTTTGCTAGTTTTCCCTTATTTTCCTTCCTTGTAATAAATCTTAGTGAGAAGTATGACTACATCCTGGGTTCTGTGAGCTGTCTTGAGGCATCAAGAAGTATGACTACATCGTGGGTTCTGTGAGCTGTCTTGAGGCATCAGTGGGCCTGGGTAGGTAAAAACAAAACAAAGGGAAACAAAAGAAAAGCAGCAAACATGTTCGGATTTTAACAGAGATGTCGTTCAAACTGAAGATCACTTTGGGTAGTGGTTCATCTGAACAATATTAAATCTTCTAATTGATGAAAATGAAGATTTTTTTTTCATTTTATTCAGGGCTTTTAAAATTTCCTTCAGCAATACATTACAGTTCTCATTCCACAACTCTGTTGTCTCTTTGGTACTTTATTGCTATTTTATTCCTTTTGATGTGATTGTAAGTGAAATTGTTTCCTTAATTTCATTTTTGTAGTGTTCATTTATAGTGTATAGAAATGCAACTGATTTTCACACATTGCTTTTATACCCTGCAACTGTGGTGTTTGCTTTTTAGCACCAATAATATGTCAAGTTTTTTTTTTTAAATATATAATATGCCAGGGGTTTTTTTTTTTTGGGAGGGGGGTTGAAATCTTTGCATGTGTGTGTTCCAATCAAACTTTATTTATAAAAATAGGCTGTAGCTAACTGATTTCTGGCTTAAACCAAAAACCTGGGGATAATTTGCTGTGACCATCCACAGAGGCACTGAGGACACAACCCAGTTGTGCTTCTTATATGAGTAAATAATCCCTTTTCTTCCTCCATTACTGCCTTTTCTTGCTTCATAGCTTAAAAGTCATTTTATTATTTTTCTCTTATTTAATAAAATTTAAATATTTAAGGTATAAAATAGTATACTTTCATATATATGTGTATATATATATATATATATATATATAGTTAAATGATTATTATAATCAAACCAATTAACATATCCATCTCACATAGTTACTTTTATTTTTTGGCAGTGAAAGCAATCTGAGAACTACTCTTTTTAAATTTTTTTAACATTTATTTATTTTTGAGACACAAAGAGAGACAGAGCATGAGCAGGAGAGTGGTAGACAGAGAGGGAAATGAATCTGAAGCAGGCTCTATGCTCTGAGCCCCATGTGGGACTTGAACCCACGAACTGCTAGAACATGACTTGAGCTGAAGTCGGACACTTAATTGACTTAGCCACCCAGGGGCTCCTGAGAGCTACCCTTCTGGCAAATTTCTAGTACGCAATACAATGTTATTAACTATAGTCACCTGATGTACATTAGATCTCTAGAACTTGTTCATCGTGTATAACTGAAACCTTGCCCCCTTGACCATAAGGTAAACCATCCTTGCAACTGAGTATTCCACTTGTTCACAGTGAATTCAGCTTGCTAGTATTTTGTGGAGGGTTTTTGCATTTTTATTCATCAGGAATATTGGCCTGAAGTTTCCTTTTCTTGTAGTGTTTTTTTTCTGGCATTGGTATCAGGGTATTTTTGGCCTCATCAAATTAATTGGGACGTGTTCATTCTTCTTCAGTTTTTATGAGGGGGGGATGATTTTGAGAAGGATTGGTGAAGCCATTCAGCCCCAGGCTTTTCTTTGTTGGGGGTTTTGTGATTATTGATTTAATTTCTTTACTATTTATGGGTCTATTCAGATTTTTTACTTCTTCATGAGTTAGTTTATGTTGATTGCATGTTTCTAGCAATTTGTCCACTTCACCTAGGTAATCAAATTTTGGATGTATAATTTATCACAGTATTCTCTTATCCTTTTTATTTATGTATAATTGGTATAATCACTTTCATTTCTGATTCTAGTAATTTAAGTATTTTTCTGTTTTTCTTTTTTTTTGGTCAGTCCTGTTTGTCACTTTTGTTGATTTTTTTTTTCAAGGAACCAACTATGGTTTCATTGATTTTCTGTATTGTCCTTTTTTCTCTATTTTATCTGTATCTGCTCTAATCTTTATTATTTCCTTCCTTCTACTAGTTTTGATTTTAGGTTACCCTTTTAAAATATTCCTTAATAGCCAAAGTAATTTTCAAGAAGAAGACCACAGCAGGAGGCATCACAATCCCAGACTTTAGCCTCTACTACAAAGCTGTAATCATCAAGACAGCATGGTATTGGCACAAAAACAGACACATAGACCAATGGAATAGAATAGAAACCCCAGAACTAGACCCACAAACGTATGGCCAACTCATCTTTGACAAAGCAGGAAAGAACATCCAATGGCAAAAAGACAGTCTCTTTAACAAATGGTGCTGGGAGAACTGGACAGCAACATGCAGAAGGTTGAAACTAGACCACTTTTTCACACCATTCACAAAAATAAACTCAAAATGGGTAAAGGACCTGAATGTGAGACAGGAAACCATCAAAACCCTAGAGGAGAAACCAGGAAAAGACCTCTCTGACCTCAGCTGTAGCAATCTCTTACTTGACACATCCCCAAAGGCAAGGGAATTAAAAGCAAAAATGAATTACTGGGACCTTATGAAGATAAAAAGCTTCTGCACAGCAAAGGAAACAACCAACAAAACTAAAAGGCAACCAACAGAATGAGAAAAGATATTTGCAAATGACATATCGGACAAAGGGCTAGTATCCAAAATCTATAAAGAGCTCACCAAACTCCACACCCAAAAAACAAATAACCCAGTGAAGAAATGGGCAGAAAACATGAATAGACACTTCTCTAAAGAAGACATCCGGATGGCCAACAGGCACATGAAAAGATGTTCAACGTCGCTCCTCAGCAGGGAAATACAAATCAAAACCACACTCAGATATCACTTCACGCCAGTCAGAGTGGCCAAAATGAACAAATCAGGAGACTATAGATGCTGGCGAGGATGTGGAGAAACGGGAACCCTCTTGCACTGTTGCTGGGAATGCAAATTGGTGCAGCCACTCTGGAAAACAGTGTGGTGGTTCCTCAGAAAATTAAAAATAGACCTACCCTATGACCCAGCAATAGCACTGCTAGGAATTTACCCAAGGGATACAGGAGTGCTGATGCATAGGGGCACTTGTACCCCAATGTTTATAGCAGCACTCTCAACAATAGCCAAATTATGGAAAGAGACTAAATGTCTATCAACTGATGAATGGATAAAGAAATTGTGGTTTATATACACAATGGAGTACTACGTGGCAATGAGAAAGAATGAAATATGGCCCTTTGTAGCAACGTGGATGGAACTGGAGAGTGTGATGCTAAGTGAAATAAGCCATACAGAGAAAGACAGATACTATATGTTTTCACTCTTACGTGGATCCTGAGAAACTTAACAGAAACCCATGGGGGGAGGGGTAGGAAAAAAAAAGAGGTTAGAGTGGGAGAGAGCCAAAGCATAAGAGACTGTTAAAAACTGAGAACAAACTGAGGGTTGATGGGGGGTGGGAGGGAGGGGAGGGTGGGTGATGGGTGTTGAGGAGGGCACCTTTTGGGATGAGCACTGGGTGTTGTATGGAAACCAATTTGACAGTAAATTTCACATATTGAAAAAAATAAAAATAAAAATTAAATAAATAAATAAACAAACAAAAGAATCCTGAAAGAAAAGTAAAAAAAGAAATAAGTAAAATAAAATAAAATATTCCTTAAGATATACAATTAGGGTATTGACTTGAGATCTTTTTCAGTGTATGCATTTACAGATACAGATTTCCCTCTCTGCACTACCTTTGTTGCAGTCCATGAGTTTTGGTATGTTGTGTTTTTGTTGTCTTTGACTAAAGGCATTTTCATTTTCCTTGTGATTTCTTCTTTCACCCATTGGTTGTTTAAGCGTGTGCCATTCAGTGTCCACCTATTTGTGAATTTTCCAATTTTTCTTTGGCAACTGATTTCTAGCTGCGTTCCACTGAGATCAGAAAAGATGTTTTATAAGATTGGAATCTTTTAAAATTTATTAAGACTTATTGTGTAGCCTGGGGAACCTGGGTGGTTCAGTTGGTTAGGCATCTCACTTTGGCTCAGGTCATGATCTCTCGGTTGGTGGCTTTGAGCACCACATCGGACTGTGTGCTGACAGCTCGGAGCCTGGAGCCTTCTTCAGGTTCTGTGTGTCCCTCTCTCTCTGCCCCTCCCCTGCTCGCACTCTGTCTCTCTCTCTCAGAAAAATAAACATTTAAAAAAACAGAGCAAAAAACCTTATTGTGTAGCCTAACAAATAGTTTATCCTGAAGAATATTCCATGTGTTCTTGAGAAGTATGTGAATTACTCTCTTCTTGGGTAGAGTATTTTGTATACACCTGTTCTGTATGTATACAATTGGTTTATAGTGTTGTTTAATTCCCCTGTTTATTTATCATCTCTCCGGTTGTTGCATCCATTATTGAAAGTTAGGCATTTTAGTCTCCAACTACTATTGTAGAAAAGTCTATTTCTCCTTCGGTTTTTGGTGTATATATTTTGGGGGCTGTGTTGTTGGTGCCTGTATGTTTATAATTGTTATATCCTCTTGTTGTGTTGAACCTTTTATTAATAGTTTCTGTTTCTCATAACCCGTTTTGATTTAAAGTCAATTTTTTCTTTTTCCTTTTTTAAAACATTTTTAATGTTTATTTCTTTTTGACAAAGACAGAGAGAGAGCGTGCGAGCATGAGTGGGGGAGGGGCAGAGAGAGAGAGACACAGAATCTGAAGCAGGCTCCAGGCTCCGACCTGTCAGCACAGAGCCCGAGCAGGTCTCGAACTCATGGACCGCGAGATCATGACTTGAGTCGAAGTCAGACACTCTACCAACTGAGCCACCCAGGTGCTCCTAAAGTCTATTCTTTCTGATAATAATGTAGGAACCCAGCTGCCTTTTGGTTACTCTTTGCATGAGATATCTTTTCCAACTTTTTACTTTCAATTTTTGTGTGTACTTACATCTAAAGTGAATATCTAGCATCTGGATGGAGGATGTATTTTATCCAACATTTCAATTCATGTTTTTAATAGGAGAGTTATTTTCATTTAACAAGTTTGCTGATACAGAAGTATTTACTTCTCTTTACCTGTTTGTTTTTGGTACATCTTTTATGCTTTCTGTTCCTCAGTTTCTTTATTACTGCCCTCTCTTTTCTGGGTAGGGTACCACTTTGATTCCCTTTTTAAAGTTATTTCTTAATGACCTTAGAGATTACAAATAACATATAACAGTGTAATTTACATAATGCTGATTTAGTTTCAATAGTGTATACTTTGATGCTATACATCCTTATTCCTACCCCAACTATTATTGTCACAGATTAATCTTTATGCATAGCCATTAATATTGATTTAAAATCATTGTGTTTGGCATTTGGCTATTATATAGGAAAAAGAGAGAAGTTGCAAACGATACCAAAAGTACAGTAATACTGGCTTTCATATTTACCCCTGTGGTTACCTTTACCAGTGTTCTTTCCTTTTTTCTTATGACTTGGAGTTACTATTTAGTGTCCTTTCATTTGAGCACAAGAGATTCTTTTTAGTGGTCCCTTTTTATTATATTAATAACTTTTTAAATGTTCTTAAAAATTTATTTTTGAGAGAAACTGGTAGTGGGGGAGGGGCAGAGAGAGAGGGAAAGAGCACTGTCAATGCAGAGCCTGATATGGGGTTCAAATCCACAAGCCATGAGATCCTGACCTGAGCCGAACTCAGTGCTCAAGCTTCTGAGCCACCCAGAGGCCCCAAAGGAAATCACCTCTTCATTTTAGGGAGGATCCTTTGTAGGTGATGAATTAGTTTTCTCTTCCTGCTTTCTAAATTCCTTCTTTGGGTTTCAACAAGTTGACTGTAAAATGTGTCGTGGTGTAAATCTCTTTGAGTTTATCCTCCTTGGAATTGATTGATCTTCTTGGATGTATACATTCATGTGTTTCCTCAGACTTGAGAACTTTTGGGACATGATTTCTTCAAATATTTTATCTGCCCTTTCTATCTCTCGTCTTCTTTGGAACTCCTAAAATGAGAATGTTGATGAGTTTGATGATGTCCCACAGACTCTGTTCATTTGTATTCATTCTTTTTTCCTTTTTTTCTTCAGACTGCATAATTTCAAGTTCACTAATCCTTTCTTCTGCTTTCTCAAATCTGATATTGAACCTCTCTACTGAGTGTTTTGTTGTAGCTATTGTACTCATCAGCTTGAAAATTTGTTTGGTTTATTATTAAATTTCCTGTGTCATTATTGATATTCTCATGTTTTTCTTGCATCATTTTCCTATTACCTTTAGTTCTTTGTCCAGGGTTTCCTTTAAATTCATTGTACATCTTTAAGAGAGTTGATTTAACATCTTTGACAAAGAATTCTAATATCTGGTCTTCCTAGAGGATGTTTACTTCCAAATTCTTATTTTTCCTGTAAATCAGCTGTATTTGCCTGTTTCTTTGTATGTTTTACTATTTTTTTGTTCAAAACTTGACATTTTGAGTGTTGTGTAATTCTGAAAATGTAATTCTCTCAGCCCTCAGTGATTGCTAAGTCTTGCTTGTGAAGGGTTGGATTTATCCATTTGTGACTTTTCCAAACTTTTTTTTCTTTTTTTTTTTGTGAAGTGTCTACTCCTCATTGTATGTAGTAATTGAAGTTTATGTTCTTTTATCTCTGTGATCAGCCAGTGGCCTAAAAACGATTTTCTTAAATGTCTGACTCCCAAAAGAGGCGGGGGGGGGGGGAGTACTGCCTTTTTAAATCTCCTAGGAGATGCTTCGCCTTTGAGGGTTAAAACTGTGGCTGCCAGCCTTTGTGCTGGCCTCTCAGTGATCAAAAGGAGCATTAGCACTAAGAACACACAATCTAGGTATAGGGAGGGGAAGGTCCTTACTGCCCACCCTGGCTCCAGAAAGCTGTACCAGGAACAAGTTCAGCTTCCCCCAATGCCTCCTACCAGGAGTATAAGGAGTAACACCCCACAAAATGCTGAAATTTGCTAACATTTACCAGCCTCTTCATCATCTTCTTCCCTGGGTGTTGCAAATGTTTGACTGACTCTAGAGTTCCAGAACATTTGATTCAGACAATTCTTCCAGTTCAATAGCTGTTTACATGGAGGAATGGATCTTTGGAGCTTTCTACTCTACCATTTTCTTTCTGTATGTAGGTTTTTATTTCTCTTGAGTAAATATGTGGGAGTGAAATGGGAAGTACATGTTTAATTTTTTTTTAATTTTTTTTAACATTTATTTATTTTTGGGACAGAGAGAGACAGAGCGTGAATGGGGGAGGGGCAGAGAGAGAGGGAGACACAGAATTGGAAACAGGCTCCAGGCTCTGAGCCATCAGCCCAGAGCCCGACGCGGGGCTCGAACTCACGGACCGTGAGATCGTGACCTGGCTGAAGTTGGATGCTTAACCGACTGCGCCACCCAGGCGCCCCAGTACATGTTTAATTTTTAAGAAACTGCCAAACTTCTCTCCAGCATGGTTTCCAAAGTACCATTTTACGCAATCCCACCAGCGGTATATGAGAGCTCAGTTGCTCTGTATCTTTACCACTGATACATATGGTCAGACTTTAATCATAGAAATTCTGGCAAGTGTGTAGACATATCTCATTGTCATTTTAATTTGCATTTCCCTAATAACTTGTGATGTTGAACATCTTTTCATATGCTTTTTCCATCTGTATTTCTTCTTTGGTGAAGGATCTGTTCAATCTTTTGTCCATTTTTACTTGGATTATTTGGTTTTTTCTTAGTATTGAAAGTTGAGACATCTTTATATATTCTGAGTGAAAGTCCTTTATCAGATATTTTATTTGGAAATATTTTGCCCCAATCTGTGGTTTGCCTTTCTATTCTTTTCATCATTATTATTTTTTAGAGAGTGAGAGAATGAGAGATTGGGGGAGAGTGGCAGAGGCGGAGAAACAGACAGAGAATCTTAAGCAGGCTCCACACTCAGTGCAGAACTCAGTGTGGGGCTCTATGCCATGACTCTGGGGTCAAGACCTGAGCCTAAATCAAGAGTTGGACTCTTAACCACCTGAGCCGCTGAGGAGTGCCAACCTTTTCATTCTTTTAACATACCTTTCAGTGAATATTTTTAATCTCCTATTGATTATTAGCAATATGTAGATTATCTCATTTACTTATCAGAAAACAGTAGAGAAGTTATTATTGCAGTTTCAGGTGAAGAAACTAGAGTTTTCTACTTGCACAATGTCATGTATTAGTAAGTGGTGGAGCCATAGCTTGAAACTAGGGCCTTGTGAATCCATGAACTGGGCTCTTAACCCCAGTTCTAGATTAAAACACACAGTTTGGTTGTTGAGATCAAGTTTCCTTCTGGGTAAATGTTTGGCACCATAACCTCTGCCACTAGAATGATGCAGTTCTGCCAAGCCCCTTTCCATGCACCCACTTTTCCATCTTCTTTTCTCCAGACTCGTTGAGGAAATGAAGGAGATGTGTGATGGGCTGGAATTAGAAAATGATGATGTTTACATGGCCACCACCTTTGAGGACTTCGTCCAACTATTAGTGAGGAAGCTACAAGGGGACATCAAATAGACAAAGTACATCATTGACTATGTGAGTCCTGGCCCCTCCACGTGGGCTTGGCCCTGCAGACCTCTCAAACACATTGATATCTGTGGATCTCAATGACACATGGGGAAAACCTGGTCATCCCAGAAGCCAGAGCACTCAAGAGCCCACCTTCAGTGTCCCAAACTCTCCCTGGTAACCCTGATAGCCTGAGGCTGCCAGCACAGTTAGGTAAATGCAACAGAGGAAATTGTTGTCTATGGGACAAATTCTGACCCCCAAAGATATGAGAATAGGATATTAAGAAGTGGCATTTACAGAGTACTTCCCACCCCCTATGTCCTATGGTGTTTTTTCCCAGTAGTTGCCTCCTCACTGCTGTGGCTCTGGCCCCTGCCAGATCACCCTTGCAGGATTCTAGTTTTGCTGGGGAACCCTAAACCCTATTTCTGGGACCACCACTTCCTCCATTTGTCCTTCTAGTCTAGTGATGGCAGGGGCTTCCTGCTGTTATCAATCTCTGGTTTGACTCATAGCCTCTCAGCTCTTTCATCACCTGTGCAACCAACTGCATGCATTAAATTCCTTTTGTTGAAATGTCAAAAGAAAATAGAAAGGGAGGGAGGGAGCTAGATGGAAAGATGGAGAGAAAGAGACAGAGAATGAGGAATTGAGAACATTTTCCTAATAAGGGAAACAAGTGATCTTATACATTCAACTTGCATATTTGGAAGTGCGTTGGTGTAATGGCAAACTTATTTTTAATTTTTAAATGTTATATTCAATTTTGAGAGAGAGAGAGTATGTGGGGAGAGACAAAGAGACAGGTGGCAGAGTATCTGAAGTAGACCCTGTGTTCACCACGGAGAGCCCAATGCAGGGCTTGAACTCACGAATCTTGGTTTCACCCTAGCACCCCTGCAAGCATATTTTTTTTTAAATTTTTTTTTCAACGTTTATTTATTTTATTTTTGGGACAGAGAGAGACAGAGCATGAACGGGGGAGGGGCAGAGAGAGAGGGAGACACAGAATCGGAAACAGGCTCCAGGCTCTGAGCCATCGGCCCAGAGCCCGATGCGGGGCTCGAACTCCCGGACCGCGAGATCGTGACCTGGCTGAAGTCGGCCGCTTAACCGACTGCGCCACCCAGGCGCCCCTTTGCAAGCATATTTTTAAAAGAAACGCTTGAAAAGTCATTCTGAGGTGTCTTGGTAGTCTACAAGCTGCCAAAAGAATTAACTTTTGAATTTTTTTTTTTCAACGTTTATTTATTTTTGGGACAGAGAGAGACAGAGCATGAACGGGGGAGGGGCAGAAAGAGAGGGAGACACAGAATCTGAAACAGGCTCCAGGCTCTGAGCCATCAGCCCAGAGCCCGACGCGAGGTTCGAACTCACGGACTGCGAGATCGTGACCTGGCTGAAGTCGGACGCTTAACTGACTGCGCCACCCAGGCGCCCCAAGAATTAACTTTTGGATAGTCTGTTTGGATCAAAAGCTGATGAAGAAAGTGTAGGTGGCCAGGATGGATACCAGGTTGGCCTTAGGATTGTGGTCAGATGACTGATGAACAGATTTCAGGAGAAGAATGGTGTTTCAAGGATGCCATTCAATCTGGGATTTCAGGTCTACAGGGAAGTGAGCAATGGGGTCGGTGTCATGTCTGGTGACTCACAAGTGTCTGTCTGCCAACTGGCACTTCCTACTTGCAGAGGCCTAGCAACCAGTCTGAGATCACACAGCGGGTAAGTGGCAGGACAGGGGTTGCAACCCAAGCAGCCTGATCTCAGATTCCATGCTCATCATCGCTTCTTATTGCTCAGCTGCCACCACTGCCCACATAACAGCTCCTTGGGCTAAGGAGGGCAGCAGGACTGGATTTGGCTGAAGAGACCTGAGAAGGCCAAGGGGCCTTGAGCCCTGGCCCCTTGGCTCTGCTTGTGTGCGTGCATGTGTGTGTGTGCGTGCGCACGCATGTGCATGAGTGGTTTTCTATCTGTCTGTGTTTCCTGTGTCTCTCTGTGGGTTCATTATCTGTCACTAATGCACCTTGTGAAGACTCCACACTGCAGTGAATTTGTGCAAAAATTCCCTTCCCAGGTGGAAAGGGCGGTAAACAAGCTGACAATCCAAATGCCCACAGCTCTTCATTGGGGGTGTGTTTGTGGATGCTGAGGGTGCCAAGACTTATGAGACTGTCAACTCAACAGCTGGAAGTGTGAGTGCACTTCCTGCACTCCCTCCTGCTCTCCCTCCACCTTCCCCCTCCAAGGCCTCCTCTCTCATCTACTCCTCCACCTGGTGTCTGGGGATCCTGGCTTAGGGGGCCTCTACTTGCACACAGAATGGTTGCAGTAAGTCTCCAGTCCTCCCTACAGGAATGGCCCAGAGGGGAGATGGATCAGGGAGGCAGGAGGATTCCTAAGGTCTGCAGCCTGCTTCAGAGACTAGGACCAGAGCTAACATCCCCCATGGAAGAAATGAAGCCATTCCCTCCCCCTCCACATGTCAACAATAACCTCAGCATGGGTCTTACCTTCTTGAATATGTGACACTCCACTGTTGGGAATTATTCCTTGATTCCTATGTTTGTCAGACTTTCTTGACCTTGACCCTTTTATGTCATGACCTAGTATGCACATATTGTATTCTCACGCACGTACACACACACACACACACACACACACACACACACACACCTGGAACAACACTTACTCCTACAGGTGCATACTTAGTCTCCATTCTGCCCTACCTATAGCATCCCTGAGGGACTCTGGAAAGCATATAGCACACTCAACTGGGTCAATTGAAAGAAGTATAAAGAAAATAATTGACAAAGGGGTAGACGGGGTGTGGGGACACAGACAAGGGATGCAGTGCCCTCAGGCAGAAACATGAGCTATTACTACCTTGAGGGGCCTGTTTGGGGAATCCCAGAAGGAAAGCCATCTGGACAGGTTTGCCTGGGTGCTGTGCCTTTGGGCAAGGTTGCCTGGGTGCTGGGCCCTTGGGCAGGGAGGGTGTACCATGCTTGTGGTATCCAGCAGGGTCCTGGCCTTGCACCTCCTACTTCTCTCTCCTCCTGACTTTCCTTTGGCCAAGCCCAGGTGACGGTAGGTATGGGAGCCTGCATTGTAGTGCACGTGGGTACTCTTAGACACAGAGCAAGGATGGGGGACAGGAATGGCCCTGTCACCTTCAACATGTAGACTATTTCACTTAAGAAATAGACTTTCTTCCTAGGACTTACCAAATGAACTATCTTCTGCTCTTGGTTTGACAATTTAAGCTAATCCTCAGCCTCAAAGCTGCAGCCTGAGTCTGTTTCCCTTTTTGGGCTCAGCAGGCAAGTGAAAAGAAGGGTCCTGGTATGGAGAAACGTGAACAAGCCTCTTTGAAGGTCCCTGCCTTTCCTCATTGTGCACACCCTTCCAGGGCCCTCCCGTTCACCTGTTGTCCCCACTGAGCCCACCAAGTTGGCCAGGGAGCAGCACCTTGAGGCATCTGTGTACACAGAGTCCAGGGAGGGCTTCGTGGCGCTGTTCTACCACAGGTCATCTGCTAGGTGTCCCTGGCCCAGGTCAGCGATGTTGACAAGGCAGTGGCTGCCACTAAGGATGCTTTTGAGATTGGATTGTGGGGAAAGATCAGTTCACAGGATTGAGACTGGCTCCTGTACATGTGAGAGCCCCACAACCTCCTGTCAGCTACCCCATCTTTTGTTTAGGTTGGAACTGCATGCTTGGGTTCTGCCAGGAGTAAGTTGGGGTCTGAGACAGGTTGTGTAACCAAGGTCTGAGACTCAGAAAAGGCTTCTCAGAGGAAGGGACGTGAGACGCAGAAGGGATTTCACAAGACACAAGTACCCTTAAGGGAAATAGTCCTCAGTGGAGGGAACAGTGTGATTAATGATGAAGAGGCACAAAAGTGGAGATGCTAATTACATGGGAGCAGTAAACTGGCAAAGGTAACAGATAGTCCTGGGCAGTCTCAGACATGTTCACCACTTCCCTGAATGGACTGGACCAGAGGAGAGATGAGGGCTATTTTATGTAGAAGTCAGTGACAGAAGCACGGGGTCTGTTCTTCCTGCTGGTCCTTGCTCAGATCTCCCTGACTGCTGGAATCTTACATTTTCCTTGTTTTCTAAAACCAGGGAAGGAGGGTCTCTCTCCCTCCCCTTAGCTCCATCAGAACTATTAAGGAAGGATGTAGAGTTGATCCACTTATGACTATGGTTTGGGAGTACGGCCTGGAGGAGAGATACTATTCCCCTAGAACTAGGTGGTCCCAGTGGGGGAGGAGCAGTTGCCCCCCCCCCCCAAGGAAGTGGTGTGGTGTTTTCAGAAGGGAGGGTGCTGCGCAGATGAACTAAACAGTGTCAAAAATTCTAGTGAACAAGCTAGTTTCAGGAACCTGACTTTTATGCTCTGGGTCCTGGGGAAGCTATCAGGCAGAGAGGCTGGTCATGATGTGTTCCAAATGTACTTGTCAGCTGGTGGGAGAGAGGCCCCATCTTGGCCTTGCAGTCAGAATGTCATTTTTTTTTTCCTATTCAGAGACCAGAAACACCAGGACAGCCTCCAGCACAGGAAACCATAGAGAGGGGCCTATTTTCAAAATGGAATAGAGATGGTACAGGTTGGGGTAGGCAAGGGTGCACCCAGCCTGCTCTAACTCAAGTTAGTTTCAAGACCCCTTGAAGAGCCTATCAATTTTAGGAAGCCATTGCCTAGTGACCTAGTGCTCCCAGAGTAGGCAAAACTGAAGCATGCAAGCCCAGGCTGGTGATGCTGAGAGGAGCCTTCTGGCCCTGAAGCAGGGACTCCAGAGGTAGATGTTTGCAGACCCAAGAGTGTGTCCCTTGAGCAGTTCTGCTGGCATCTAGTGGCATGTGTCATAATAACACCACCAGCAACATGATAGTGAAGGGTTGAGTTCCTGCACAGCTCTAAGTAGAGACATGGGCAGCTTTGACAGACATCACAAGCCTAGACCTGAGAGCTCCTAGGAACCTGGTCCTGCCTCATGCAACCCTCCCAGTCCCCATGGTGGAGGTTCGCCCATTGCTGGCTCAGGAGGGAGCAGCCCCTGGTTCAATAAGGAAAATAGGACCACCACGGGTACATGTTATAGAATACAGAATCCATTATAGGGTTGAGACATTATGCAATTGTGGGAGACACTAGGAAGAAAGATCCAGAAAAGAGTGTTCGAGAAAGTCACTAGACAGGCCCCAAGAACCACTGAGGGAGAAGATAGAGCCTCTCGGGAACCTAGAGACCAGTGTCCACAGCTGCCAGAGTGGGGCCACCAAAAGTTGGTGGTGGAGTCTGTAGGAAACTTTCACCTTTTGTTCAGACACTTCCTTAGGTCCACAGACAAGAATCTGGTGGTGGCCCAGGCTGCTGGGAGTGAGGCTGAGCCTGTGTGGCACCCCACACTTGCCCTTCCTCATGGCTGTCCTGAGGACCTCTGGGATGAAGGTGGTTGCTTCACTGCCTTCCCTCCTGGTGCTTTCTGGGGACAGGATGCAGGAGGCAGAGGTACACCTCAACAAAGTTGACAATGAACAATCCCACTCAGTTCTCCTTCCTGAGCCTCCCAAATGGCGTGCTCAGGTGATAGTTACTTCAGGGCTTTGTGACATGGCCACATCACATGCAGGTGACATTGTCTGGCAGAATTAGAGGGATTTGGGGCTGATCGAGGGAAAAGATAGGACTATGAGAAGTAGAAAACAGGCTTCAGGAGGCAACACCCCCATAGTGGGAGACCCTCCAGAGACTGTAGTGTGGTGGTCTCTACTCAGAATGGGAAGGGTGTAAAGGAACTTTCGGAGGTTGCGTGATCAGAGAGGGGGTGCTCCCAAGTCCTGGCAATGTTGTTCAGCAGCAGAGCAGGGATCTTTGGATCAGAGGGCTGGGAAGGCAGCAGCTGCAGCTGTAAGTGAATAGTCGGTCTCTCCATTGATAATAGCTGTCAAGTGGGGGATGCAATGCAAGACGACTTTAAATGGCTAAATTCTGCTTGTTTGGGCTACATTTAAAATAATTGGAGACATAAATGTGTATCCAGCAGCTTTTAAGCTGACAGGTCTCACCCTGCAGTCAAGACTTGAACAACTAGAGGCCAATACACAAAGACCAACTTTGGCTTGTTTATAATACAGATTTATACCTGTGACACATCTGTTTTTCTAGTTGATACAACCCTAGTCTTTGAAATGCCACAACATGGCGTTTTCGTTATTCGGTCTATAATGCTTCTAAAAAAGTGGCTTACACCTTTGCTATTCTTAACTAGAAAATTACCTGGGTGTGTCACTGTGTCTGAGGTAACCGTGTGGCTATGCCACTAGATTGCTTGTGTCTGTTCCGCCCACAGTTTCACTCACAAGTCTTCTGCTACATACTGACTGTGTGCCCAGTGGGTGTAGGAGGTCCAGTAGGGAGCAGACCAAATCCTGTCCCAGGCCTCAGGGAGAGGCAAATAGTACTGGAATACTCAACTAAGTGAATATCTGTAACAGTCATGCAAGGTTTGAAGAAAGGTAGAGGATGCTATCAGGACACTGGAGGGATATGTGATTGGTGTAGAGAGGGCAGGAATTCGGGTTGGCTTCCCAGGGAGTGTGAGTGTGTACTTGGGATGTTTAGGCCATGCCATGGCTGAATGCAGAGAGGAGCTGGTCAGCAGTCTTTCGTCCCAGACTTATCTCTGGGCCAGAGCTCCCCCATGTACAAGTTTGAGAGCCACTCTGGGTCTGTGGCCTCCACCTTCCTCTGGACACCCTGTACCCTGGGCACTCTGCTCTTTGGGCTCTTTTATATCAAAGAAGGGGGCACAGTCCTAATTCCCAGGCTGCCCACAGCAGCACACCCACCAGAATCACAGGAGGGCAACTGGATTTCAGAGAGCTCACACTTCAGGAGGGCTGTGTAGATGAACCTTCCCTTGAATCTCTCCCATCATCCCCCTCTCCCTCGCCATGGATGACATCCTTGGGGCACATTTCACTGGATCTGCTGGTGCTTGTAGCTGGTCAAGCATGTAGCTGGACATGCTTTCCCCTGGTCACTGCTGTCCATAGACAGAGAAGGTGGCCTTTTTGGATGGTGACCTCCTTATTACAGAGGCAGAAGGACTGCTTTGCAGAATCATGTGTGTTATTATAAAGTAGTAAATGCATCCATGTTTTACAAAGGGATAAAGTAAAAAAGAAGAGAGCAGATATGGACAGAATGGCATCATCCTCATGCCCATCCAGCAAAGTAAACCTTACTGTCCCATTTCATAGATCAGGAAACTGAGGTCAGCACCTCTGAGTGTGGCAGAGCTGGCTGTACAGGCCAGAGCCCCTTGTTCATTGAAGTAGGGCCCTGAAAGAATAGGCAAGGCTGGTCCCAACCTGAGCCCATCTCCTTCCCCTCCCACACCCCTTGGCCAGGTTGGCGGACCTCATGGAACAGCATCAGGAAGAACTGGCCACCATCAAGGCTCTGGATGCAGGCACTGCCTTCACACTGGCTCTGAAGACTCATGTGGGCATGTCCATCCAGATCTTCGACTGCTTTGCTGGCTGGTGTGACACAATTCAGGTGGGGCTGAGGCTCTTGCCCACCAAGTGAGAGCTCACACAGGCAGGCTCGGCTCAGCAGGAAACTCTAGGAAACTGTAGGGTGTTGGCCTACACGCTGCATGAGAAATGACCCCAGTTCATTGGTTTAAAACAACCATCAGCTCACATTTCTGCAGATGGAAGTTCAGGCAGGCTTGGCCAGGATTTCACAAGGTCAGTGTCACGGTGTAGCCAGGCTGGCCTTTATATGGAGCTCTGGGGAAACCCTGCCTGCAGGCCTGTTCAGGTGTTGGCAGAACTCAGCTCCTGTTGTTGTAGGACTGAAGGTCCAGGTCCTTGCTGGCTGCTGACTGAGGCTAATGCAGTCTGGCCTCCCTCTGGTACCCCACTCCCCTTGCCTTTCTCAGGCTTGGCATCCTTCAGATTCTCTTAAACTGGGGAAAACCCTGCCTTTATGGAGGCTCCCGAGGTCATGCTGGGGTCATTTGCATCGTCTCCCTATCCTAAGGTCAACTGTGCCATTCTGCATCTTTGCAGAAGGGGTAGCTCACCACCTCCTGCATCCCAGGGATCAGGATGTGACCTTGGGAGCCATTTCCAGAGGTTTGCCCACCAGAGGCAGGGATGGGTCAACCCTTCTCTAGAGATACCCATCACCAACAGGTTCATTGGGGTCTCTGCCAGAAATGGGCTCCACGCCTCTTATCCTCTCCATGGGGCTGAGAGGTGCAGGTGTGATGGCAAGCCCACCTTCTGCTCCTCCTTCTGCTGCATCACTGTTGGCTAAAGCCGGCCCACCTGGGGCCTCCTGGGCCGGCACAGCCTCCAGAGATAATGTGGCTCCCCACCTCCTCCCTTGTCTGCCCCAGTTTCAAAGCCAGAGGGCTTACCTGTACCTGGACCAGCTTCTTGTCTGAGGATTCAGCCAGGCTAGGTACAGGAGGCACCTTGCCCCTGATGGCTGCCTGCTCCATGTGTACCCGAAGTCCTCAGATGCCCCTGTCATTCCCAGTCTGGAAGGTTTGGGTCTTCTACCTGTCTTGGTCATGGGGGTTTCAGGGTGCAGATAAGATCCTGTTCCTTTCTGAGCCCAAGCACAGTCTGGCTGCCCAGGGGGAAGGGGGAAGGAAACAATGGAGTCCCCTACCAGTGACTCCCCTTGCTTCTTCCAGGGCTCCACCATCCCCATCAACCAGGCCAGAGCAAGCTGCAACCTACCTTGACCAGGAAGGAGCCTGTTGGGTGAGTCACAGTGCAGGGTGAAAACTCGTGACACACTATGCACTTTTCGCGTGATTCATAGCGTGAGTGCTCATCCCCTTTTTACACATCTATCAAACGCTATTTATTCACCAATTACTACATGCCATCCATTTCAGGTGCGGGATATACAACAATGATAAAACTGATGGCAATGCCTGCCCTCAGGGGACTTATATTCTAGCAAATAAAACAGCTTTCACATTTAAAGTACCTGCTCTGTGCCAAGCACTGTTTCAATGACCTTATAAGTATAATTTTACTAAATCCTCACAATAGCCGTGTATCATCAGTGTCATAGTGGGAAACAGGGGGTACACCTGAAAAATTTTACCTGCAAAGATTATAATAATGAATATGCAGAAAATTAAGAACTACAGGGCACCAAGGAGTAGGGTAAAAATAATAGAGAAATAGACAAAGGATAGGAACTAGTGCTCAACAGGAGACAAACACACCTGTCCAATCAATGTAGAAAGGACTAGGAACTGAGGAAATGATGTAAACCCAGACGTGAGGGGCCGTGCCTCACCATCAGATGGTCCCAAGGCCTAGGGAGAGAGAAGCCTCCTCACACTGCCTGTGGGAGGTCGGGAGGCAGAGGGTCCACCTTTGTGAAAGGCAACTTGGCAGTGACTGTTCAGCCTCCAAATGTACCCTGCCACAAGCACAACTATGGTGGCTCACTGGCACAGGTGCTCAAGGAGATAAGCCCAAGAGCACTCAGAGCAGCTGTGCTGGGGCCTTGACGGCAAAACCCTGCACAACCCACGCTGAGCTCTGTGGCCCCCTAACCAGGGCTTGGCATGTGGCTGTGTGAAGGCGTGGGACAGAGCTATGGGGGCCACACGGAACAGCTCCAGGAGAAACTTGTGTGAGGGAAGCATACTGACGAATGCCTTCTAAAATCACCAAATGTGTACCAGAGGTCCAGTGTGGTCAGCACCCAGCAGGCATTCCCACCTACCCTGTGCCCCTTACAACGTGGGGCCTCTTGGATCCACCACCAGGGACCTCACATCCCTGTGGATGGTGGTCAAGGGCACTCAGCTTCTTTGGGAGTGTGGGGGGGTGGGGTGTCAGAAGGAGAATGTGTTCAGATGTCATTGGCATTGACAGAAATGAGTACAGAGGAACACACCAGGTCCTGAAGGACAGGGCTGCTGGTGAGGGCAGCCCCTGTTGAGAGAGTGGGCTGTGGATATAGGAAAACCCTGTCCTGTAGCCCCCAGAGAAGGGGCAGCCTGGGAGGGAAGTCGCACTGACTCCAGGGCAGGGGTTCCCAGCCAGCCTGTCCCCCAGAGGACACAATATGTAGACCGTGCCCCAGGACAGGCCCCCACAACAAGGAACTCCCCTGCCAAGGTGTCAGAGTGTAGAGTGAGAGCCCTGCATAGCCCATGTGCTTGGAGCCCCTTCCTTGGGCACAGGCCTTGAGAAGGGCTGGACAGGGAGACCAGGGCCCACCTGGCTGCCAGTCACAGGAATCTGCATGGTCACTGCTCTTCCAGATGCTTCCCAAGGAGTCTGTCCCCATCAGACTGAGGAGGACACTAATGCAGAGCCTCCCAGGGAGTTGAGGGACTGGGAAAGTTGTCCCTATATGGGTGGGTTTATGAGTCTGCTAGAGCTGCCATAACAAAGTACTGAAACTAAGAGACTCAAGCAGCACACATTTGTTGCCTCAGCATTCTGGGGCTGGAAGTTCCAGATTCAGTTGTCAGAGTGTTGGTTTCTTCTGAGGGTATGAGGGAGAATCTGCTCTAGGCGTATCCCCCAGCTTCTGGTGGCTTACCGGCAATCTTGGGTGTTCCCCGATCTCTGCCCTCATGTTCACTTGGTGTCCTCCGTGCGCATGTCTGTCTGTTCACATGGCTCTGTTTTTTGAAGGACATCAGTCCTATTGGGTTAGGTACACACCCTATTTCAGTATGACCTCATCTTACCTAATTACATCTGGGATGGCCCAATTTCCGAATAAGGATGTTCTGGAGTTAGGATTTCAACTGTGAATTGTGGGGAGTACAGTTCAGCCGTGACAGTGGGACTTCCTGACATTTTTTCTCCTTTGGAGCCCCCACAACCCTGATGACCTCCCCCTCTTCCCTGGATACACTCACCGTGCTCCCTCCACCTTCTCGTCCTGTTGGGTCTGCTGGGTGTACATGGGGTGGGGAGTGGCTCTCCAAACCCCTGAGTGCACCCTGTTGTTCCCAGATGGTGTGCTGGTCCCCAGATTATCCTGACCTCAGCCTTCACACACGCTCTTCCCCTTTCCTGGGTTCAGCTAAGTCCTCTTTAGGGAAACATTCTGTGGTGATGATGATCATGAATATGGTGAAGAAAACAAGTTAGGTAGCCTGAGCAACTCCGTGTGGACCGGCTTATTAATTGTCTGACATGGACGAAGACTCTGCCCTGTGTTTTACAGGAGTCAGGGCAAAGCAGGGCCTCATGCCTGCTGGGACCACATGTGTCATCATTAGGCCCCTCACTACCATTAGGGGTCTCCCTTTGATGGAGACACTGCTCAGCCAGAGGCTTCCTCTGGGACAAAGGGGCACACTGATGCTGGGTACCATCTCTTAATGCAAAGCAGACAAGCCTTATTAGGCCTCCCCATGTGACTGATTCCTTCTCTCCATGGGACTGCACCCTGGCCTCACACCCAAGAGGACCCTCACTGGCTACCTTCTGGCCCAACCATGTGATCCCAACTCTCTACCATACTCTCTCTGCCCACCTGGGTGATCCCTGGCCTTCTCCCTGCCCCTGCCTGCTGTCAACTCTTACACTGCCTGGTGTCATGCCCTACTGGACCTCCTTAGACAGGTCTGACAGTTCTGATGAGAAACCATGTTCCCTGGCATTGTGCCCTGCCAGGAAGAGGGGCTATTGCCACGCTTGACATACTGCCTCATCAGGGACTGGAAGGGCAGGGGTGAGCTGTCTCAGGGGGACCTTGGGCACCATATCACGATGCTTGGAGTGGAATGGGTGTCAGGCTTGGGGAGAAGAAGCGGTTGGCAGGTGCAGTCTGGCACCCAGACTGAGTGGAGAGACGAAGACCCACTTCTTTGCACCACAGGGTCTGTCATCATCCCCTGGACCTACCCCCTGATGATGCTTTCCTGGAAGATGGCTGCCTGCCTGGCTGCTGGGAACACAGTGGTGATCAAGCCTGCCGAGGTGGGTCTGGTGTGTTCCAGGCAGGGCCATTGGAGTTTAGAGGAGGAGACAGGTGCCCCCTTTGGCCCTTTGCCCACCCAGGACTGGTATCTCCTCAAGAGAGGAAGGGTACTGCTGATGAGGGCTGGCCTTCCATGGGCTCTGCTCACAGCGGCAGAGGCAGCACGCAGCAGGGGTCAATGTGGGCTGTAGGCAACGTCTGTTCATTCGACCATGGGGTGGCTGAGTCAGGTTAGCCATGTGTGTACCTGCAGCTACTTGGTGAGAAGAGTTAGGGATTTTCCCACAGACACGAGCCCTCTGGATTTGGGGGAGCAGAAACCCTGTTTGGTATCCCTTGTCCAGGCCCCATGCTCTGAGAAAGCTTTGGTGCCTTATTTGGCTTCAGAGCCTGAAAGTCCTGGAGGGAGCAAAGGGAGTGGTGGGATTTGGGCACCTGCAACCCTCCCCCCCCCCCCCCCCGCCCCGCGCCCAGCCCCTCACACAGAAGCTGCACAGGTAGATGTCAGGGTCACTCAGGCAGGCTAGAAGGACCTGAGCAGGGTCCCCTGAGGATGAGGACACCCCCTGCATGAGCCTCAGCTTCTTCACCTGTATACTGAAAGTAACAGCCTGTCCCCTGCCTGCCCCCAGGGGTGTTAGGGACTGAAGGCAAGATGCTCCATCATGTGGCTCTGGAAAGCGTGCCCAGGAGGTCTCCTGGCTGCTTTGGGGCAACTTGGCTCCAAGAAACTTATAATTTACAACCCAGCAAGAGCGACAGCTAGCATTTACAGTATGCACCCTGCAGCAGCCTTTTAGTCCATAACAAATTACATGAAAATTAAAACTTTGCATACGTTTGCTTATTTGAGCATGGCAACAACCCCCTGAGATGACCCATAACCTCTCGTATTATTGGGGTTTGCTGTGTACAGATCCAGGAATTGTCCCTAGAAGGCCTGGTAGCAGGCCTGTGCCCTCCCAGGGCCAGCACCCCACAGATTTTGTGGCTCAGCCTAAGACCACATGGTGGGTGGGGCACAACCCAACCTTTACAAGGAAAATTACCTGGGTTAGAAGAGGAGCCACTGCTCACAGGGCTGGGAGGGCAGCGGCCTCCAGCCATGAGGTGGTAATTAGAATCTCTCACCCACCAGGGAGCACTGGGCACTGCCTGGCACTGAGTTGCTTCCTGGCAGTCCTGGATCGCTCCACTCCCTGAATGAAGAAGGTATGAACATTCAGGGAGGGGCCAAGCCTGGCTAAAAGGCTGGAGCCTGCCAGGAGAAGTCACTAGAAGACACAGGAGGGAGCAGGCCTTACTCCCCACTTTCCACTGGAGCTGTGGGGAAGCTGCCTGTGGTAGTACCTGCTATGATCGGGCTTTCCCTGGAGGGTCCTCTTGCCATGACTGTTTCTCCCTGCTTGCTACCTCTGCTGCTGGGAGAGGAAGGCAGAGTCCCACTTCCCAATCCTTCCTGACCCAGTCTCCTTCTCTGCCTCCCAAGGTGACTCCACTCAAAGACTTGAAGTTTACAGAGTTGACCTTGAAGGCTGACATTCTCAAGGCTGTAGTCAACATCCTCCTTGGATCTGGTAAGGGGTATGGACAAGGGCATGTGGGGGCACCAGGGCTCCAGGAAGTCAGAGATGCACTTGGCCAGGACAGGGCTTGCTACATGATGTGGTCCAGTGTGGAAGAGTGATCAGGGGCCCAGCGATCCAGTTGGGGTGGCCAGCCTGGTGGCCCTCTCTCATGGTGGGAGTCCCAGACCTGGAAGGGTTCTAGCTTTCAAATATTTCCCTAATTTTTTCCTGTGTGTGTGTGTGTGTGTGTGTGTGTGTGTGTGTGTGTTCTGGAATAAATTACGTAACTTGGGAATCTTTATATTTAAGAGACTGTAGAACATTCTAGGCTTAGAGCTTTTATGGAGGTATGACATAAAATTGCTTATTTAGTTTCTTCTGTGGTTAGTGGTCTAGTTTATTGGAAATGTTGTCCCTTGTTGCATACATTTACAATACATTGTCGTAGAGTTGTATCAATAGTTTCTTATAATTGGTTCCTTTTTTGATTCTCCCTTTGTTTTTTTTTTCAATATATGAAATTTATTGTCAAATTGGTTTCCATACAACACCCAGTGCTCATCCCAAAGGTGCCCTCCTCAATACCCATCACTCACCCTCCCCTCCCTCCCACCCCCATCAACCCTCAGTTTGTTCTCAGTTTTTAAGAGTCTCCCTTTGATTGCTATAATATCTCCTTATACTTTTCATTTTTTCTTGCTTTGTTAACTTGATTAAATTTGTGAAAAGTTCTTGTTTATCCCTGTACTCCTCTCAAATTACTTTACCCATCCCATTGCTATTTTGTCTTATTTTTTCTGCTTTTATCATATTTATTTCCTTCTGTGTTCTCCT
This sequence comes from Herpailurus yagouaroundi, assembly GCF_014898765.1. NCBI lineage: Eukaryota > Metazoa > Chordata > Mammalia > Carnivora > Felidae > Herpailurus > Herpailurus yagouaroundi. The sequence continues at coordinate 1,213,217 of NW_024412443.1, forward strand.
ATGTGCTTTTTTGGTAACTTTTCGAGTTGAAAGTTTAACTCATTTATATTTTTTGCCATTTAAAGGAAAGCATTGAAAGAGAACTTTGGCGACACCTCATACTTTTTTATTAATATTTTCATTATGATAAATGCCCCCATTTAGTTCCGTAATAGTTTTTGTCTTCGTGTTTGCTTCTTCTGATATGAGCATAAGTACTCTCGCTTTCATGTGGATTTTGTCTGCACGATGTATTTTTTTCAATCCTTTACTTGCAACATATTTATATCTGATATCTCCTTGGAGAGCATATGTGTGGATCTTGTTTTAATCCAGTGTGAGAATCTCTGAATTTCTGACTGGATTGTTTAATCCCTTCACATGTACTGTGATTATTGACACAGTGGATTTATGTCTGCTCTTTAACTTTTTGCTTTCTGGGTCTCCTGTCTTTTGTTTCTTTTTTTCTTTTATGGCTTTATTTACATTACTGACTATTTTCTGGTGGAACATTTTAATTCTTTTAATGATTTTTTTCACAATAGAATTTTTAGTTATTTTCCTAATGGTTTCTCTAGGATTTACCATACACTTCTTCAGTTATCAGAAAATACTTCAGTTTTATGATAATGTATTTCCAGGGAAATATACAAATACTATTCCTCCATAGCTCTAGTACTTCTGTGCTGTTATATCACATATTTTTGTGCACCCATCACATTGATATATATTACAGTCGCAATAGTACACTGCTATAACTTTATATAATTTTATGTCTATGAGAGAAGTTAAAGAGAAAGGGGAGTAAATATATAATTACATAGTTTGTTATCTTAACCTTATTTAGATTACTGGTTCTTTTCATTTGTTCCTGTTGTTGAGTTACTCTGGTATCACTTCCTTACTCCTTTTCAGTTTTGCTCCCACCTACCTCCTTTCTGCTATTATTTTCAAATATATTTCATTTATATCTGTTGTAAATCCAACAATACATTTATGTATACATTGTTTTTATACAATTCTTTTTTAAATCGGTTAAGAAAAGAAAGAAAACATGCATTTTAAGCTGTCTTTTATAATTATATAATTACCTTTCCTGGTGCTCTCTGATGAATTTAAGTCACTGTCTGAGTCACTTGCTTTCAGCTTAAGAACTTCCTTCAGTATTGCTCATAAGGTGGATCTGCTAGCAACAGATTATCTAAGTTTTTGTTTATCTAAAAATGCCTCTATGTTTTGCTTTTTATTTTTTGAAAGACAAGTTGGCTAAATATAAGATTCTTGGCTGACAGTTTTGTCATCTCTCAGTATTTGCAACGTATCATCCCACTACATTTTGGCCTCTATTGTTTCTGATGAGCAATCAGATGTTTTGTTAATCTTATTGGGGTTCCTTTATATACAATTAGTCATTTTTCACTTGGTGCTTCCAAAATTTTCTTTTGTATTTGTTTTTCACCATCTTTACTAAAATGTGTTTGAGAGTGGGTCTCCTTATGGTTAGTTTAGAGGGAATTCATTGAGCTTCATGGATTTTTAGACTAATGGTTTTCATCAAATTTGGGAACTTTTTAGCCCTTAGATATTCTAAAAGTTTTCTCTGCTCTTTTCTGTTTTCCTCTCTTTCTGGAACTCTCATTATGCGTATGTTGGTGTCTTTCATGGTAACCCACTCCTTTCTGAGGCTCTTTTCATTTAAAGAAATTATTTTTCTGTTTTTTAGATTGCATAATGTCTATCTTAAAGTTCACTGATTCTTTCTTCTGCCAGTTTAAACCTACTGTTGAGCCACCTACTGATTTTTTTTTAATTCAGTTACTGTACTTTTTCATTCCAGAATTTCTTCCTGGTTCTTAAAAATTTTGTTATTGATATTGTCTATTTGATGAGAAAGTATGGTCTTTATGCATGCTTTCCTTTAGTTCTTTGAATATATGTATACACACACACACACACACACACATATATATATATATATATATATATATATATATATATATATATAATGGCTCCTTTGACATCTTTGTCTGTTGAGTATGACATCTGGGCCCACTCAGCTTATATTGTCTGCTTATTTTTTTCCTTCCTGTGATGGGTTATACTTTCCTATTTCTTTGCATGTATTATAGCTTTGTTAAAAGCTGGACAGTTTAGGTAATATATTGTACAGTGCTGGGTACTGATCCTTTTCTTCCCTTTCCAACATTCATTTTCATTCTTTGCTTGTTTATGTCTTTAGTGACTTAGGCTATTTGAGTGAAGTGTATTTTCCCTGTGGTGTGTAGTCAATGATGTCACTCATCAGGGAGCACAGCCTTGAGCATGGGATGATAGCAGTTGTAGCAGGGCTCTCTATCACTCTCTTTTTCCCTGGTCTCTCTGTTGCTATTTGTTCTTTTGGTGTCATACTCAGCAGTTCAGATCAGCTAACTGCAGTCTGGTTACTCTGTTGTTTCCAACAATGCCCTGGGACATCGATTGCTCTACAATAGGTTCCAATTAAATTTGGGCCCCTTTTCAGGGGTAGCTTTTGAGGCCAGCCTTTCAGGCTTGTTTCTACCCAGAGGGCTCTTCCATGGTTCTCTGTAGTAAACTGACCTCTGGTTTACCTTAATGCTGTCATAGAGCTATCAGCCTTCTCTTAAATGCTCATCCTCAAGGTCTCTGTTGTTTTTGAGAGGGCCCTTAAAGTTGAATTTCACCACAGTTTCAAATAAAGTCAGTGCCTTTTAGGAGCTCTCTGTTCTTACAGAAATCTTCTCCCCCTGCCCCAAATCTCTGAACCTCTGACACAGGTGATGGGCCCTATGAGGGGGCTGGGGCTAGGCAGATGTGGTCCCAGTAGTCTCAGCCTGCCACATCTGGGTTAGAGCCTTCACTTTTTGAGTAGGGACTAGGTGGAAGCCATACTCAGCGGCAATTTAACCACTAAAGCACAGAGTTGGGGGTGCCTGGGTGGCTCAGTGAGTTAAGCATTCGACTTCAGCTCAGGTCATCATCTCGTGTTCGGTGGGTTCGAGCCCCCTGCTGGGTTCTGCACTGACAGCTCAGAGCTCAGAGCCTGGAACATGCTTCATGTTCTGTGTCTCCCTCTCTGTCTTTCCCTCCCCTGCTCATGCTATGTCTCTGTATCTCTCTCTCTCTGTCTGTCTCACAAAACTGAATTCAGAAAAATGTTTTAACTAAATTAAAATGCCGAGTTGGAGGAGATGAAATATGGTGATGACCTGCCCCTGCCAGTGAGATGTCATATCCCTGGACTGGGAGCCGGAGGAGAGGAATACTGCCTTCCTGACCATACCTGCCTGGGGTGGAGTTTCCACCCTGTCTTCTCTAAAGACTCACCTCCAAGGCAACATTCTCATTTTTCTTAATATGAAATTTATTGTCAAATTGGTTTCCATACAACACCCAGTGGTCCTCCTAAGAGGTGACCTCCTCAATTCCCATTATCCACCCTCCCTCCTACTCTCCTTCAACCCTCAGTTTACTCAAAGTTTTGAAGAGTCAGTCTCTTTTGGCTTGACTCTCTCCCTCCCTAACTTTTTATTTCCTTCCCCTCCCCCATGGTCTTCTGTTAAGTTTCTCAGGATCCACTTAGGAGTGGAAACATATGGTATCTGTCTTTCTCTGTATGACTTATTTCACTTAGCATAACACTCTCCAGTTGCATCCACGTTGCTACAAAAGGCCATATTTCATTCTTTCTCATTGCCGTGTAGTATTCCATTGTGTATATAAACCACAATTTCTTTATCCATTCATCAGTTGATGGACACTTAGGCTCTGTCCATAATTTGGCTATTGTTGAAAGTGCTGCTATAAACATTGGGGTACAAGTGCCCCTATGCATTGAGGAACCTCCACACTGTTTTCCAGAGTGGCTGCACCAGTTTGCATTCCCGCCAACAGTGCAAGAGGGCTCCCGTTTCTCCACATCCTCTCCAGCATCTATAGTCTCCTGATTTGTTCATTGTAGCCACTCGGACTGGCATGAGGTGACATCTGAGTGTGGTTTTGATTTGTATTTCCCTGCTGAGGAGTGACGTTGAGCATCTTTTCATGAGCCTGTTGGTCATCTGGATGTCTTCTTTAGGGAAGTGTCTATTCATGTTTTCTGCCCATTTCTTCACTGGATTATTTGTTTTTCAGTGTGGAGTTTGGTAAGTTCTTTATAGATTTTGGATACTAGCCCTTTGTCCGATATGTCATTTGCAAATATTTTTTCCCATTCTGTTGGTTGCCTTTTATTTTTGTTGGTTGTTTCCTTTGCAGTGCAGAAGCTTTTTATCTTCATGAGGTCCCCGTAGTTCACTTTTGCTTTTAATTCCCTTGGCTTTGGAGAGGTGTTGAGTAAGAAATTGCTGTGACTGAGGTCAGTGAGGTTTTTTTCCTGCTTTCTCCTCTAGGGTTTTGATGGTTTCCTGTCTCACATTCAGGTCCTTTTTCAATTTTGAGTTTATTTTTGTGTATGGTGTAAGAAAGTGGTCTAGTTTCATTCTTCTGCACGTTGTTGTCCAGTTCTCCTAGCACCATTTGCTAAAGAGACTGTCTTTTTGCCATTGGATGTTCTTTCCTGCTTTGTCAAAGATTAGTTGGCCATACTTTTGTGGGTCCAATTCTGGAGTCTCTATTCTATTCCATTGGTCTATGTGTCTGTTTTTGTGCCAATACCATGCTGCCTTGATGATGACAGCTTTGCAGTTGAAGCTAAAGTCTGGGATTGTGATACCTCCCACTTTGCACTTCTTCTTCAATATTACTTTGGTTATTCAGGGTCTTTGTGGTTCCCTACAAATTGTAGGATTGCTTGTTCTAGCTTCGAGAAGAATGCAGGTGCAATTTTGATTGGGATTGCATGGAATGTGTAGATAGCTTTGGGTAGTCTTGACAGTTTAACAATATTTATTCTACCACTTGTGTTTTTCCACTTTTTTGTATCTTCTTCAATTTCCTTCATAAGCTCTCTATAGTTTTCATTGTACAGATCTTTTACATCTTTGGTTAAGTATATTCCTAGGTATTTTATGACTCTTGGTGTAATTGTGAATGGGATCAGTTTCTTTATTTGTCTGTATGTTTCTTCATTATTAGTGTATAAGAATGCAACTGATTTCTGTACATTAATTTTGTATCCTGCAACTTTGCTGAATTCATGTATCTGTTCTAGCAGAATTTGGTGGAGTCTTTCGGGTTTTCCATGTATAATATCATGTCATCTGCAAAAAGTGAAAGCTGGACTTCATCTTTGCCAATTTGGATGCCTTTGATTTCCTTTTTTGTCTGATTGCACTCTTCCAGCACTCTGTTAAACAACAGCAGTGAGAGTGGACATCGCTGTTGTGCTCCTTATCTCAGGGGAAAGCTCTCAGTTTTTCCCCATTGAGGATGATATTGGCTGTGGTCTTTTCATGAATGGCTTTCCTGATGTTTAAGTACGCTCCTTCTATCCCGACTTTCTCGAGGATTTTTATTAAGAAAGAATACTGAATTTTGTCAAATGCTTTTCTGCATCAATTGACAGAATCGTATGGTCCTTTTCTTTTCTTTTTTTTTTTTATTAATGTAATGTATCAAATTGATTAATTTGTGAATGTTGAACCAGCCCTTCAGCCCAGGAATGAATCCCACTTGATCATGTTGAATAATCCTTTTTATATGCTGTTGAATTCGATTTGCTAGTATCGTGTTGAGAATTTTTGCATCCATAGACATCAGGGATATTGGCCTGTAGTTCTATGTAGTTCTATTTTTTTGCTGAGTCTCTGTCTGGTTTAGGAAGCAAAGTAATGCTGACATCATAGGATGAGTCTGGAAGTTTTCCTTCCTTTCAATTTTTTGGAACAGTTTGAGAAGGATAGATGCTATCTTTGCTGTAAATGTCTGGTAGAATTCCCTAGGGAAGACATCTGGTCCTGGACTCTTATTTGTTGGGAGATTTTTAAAAATATTTTTAATGTTTATTTATTTTTGAGAGAGAGAGATATAGCATGAGTGGAGGAGGGACAGAGAGAGAGGGAGACACATAATCCGAAGCAGGCTCTAGGCTCTGAGCCGTCAGCACAGAGCCTGACGGGGGGCTTCAACTCACAGACCGCAAGATCGTGACCTGAGCCGGAGTTGGACACTTAACCAACTGAGCAACCCAGGCACCACAATTGGGAGATTTTTGATAAACTGATTAAATTTCTTCACTGGTTATGGGTGTGTTCAAGTTTTCTATATCTTCCTGTTTGAGTTTTGGAAGTGGGTGGGTGATGAGGAATTTGTCCATTTCTTTCAGGTTGTCCATTTTGTTGGCATATAATTTTTCATAGTATTCCCTGATAATTGCTTGTATTTCTGAGGGATTGGTTGTAATAATTCAATTTTCATTTATGATTTTATCTATTTGGGTCATCTCCCTTTTCTTTTTGAGAAGCCTAGCTAGAGGTTTATCAATTTTGTTTATTTTTTTAACAAACTAAGTCTTGGTTTCATTGATCAACTCTACAGTTTTTTAGATTCTATATTATTTATTTCTGCTCTGATATTTCTTATTTCTCTTCTTTTGCTGGGTTTGGGGTGTCTATGCTGTTCTGCTTCTATTTCCTTTAGGTGTGCTGTTAGATTTTGTATTTGGGATTTTTCTTGATTCTTGAGGTAGGCCTGGAATGCAATGTATTTTTTTGTCCGGACTGCCTTCTCTGCATCCCAAAGCACTTGGATTGTTGTATTTTCATTTTCATTAGTTTCCATATATTTTTAAATTTCTTCTCTAATTGACTGGTTGACCCATTCATTCTTTAGTAGGGTTTTCTTTAACCTCCATGCTTTTGGAGGTTTTCCGGACTTTTTCCTGTGGCTGATTTCAAGTTTCATAGCATTGTTGTCTGAAAGTGTCCATGGTGTGATCTCAATTCTTTTAGACTGATTAAGGGCTGTTTTGTGACCTGTCTTGGATCTATCTTGGGGAATGTGATCTATCCTGGAGAATGTTCCATGTGTACTCAAGAAGAAAGTATATTCTGTTGCTTTGGGATGCAGAGTTCTAAATATATCTGTCAAGTCAATCTGATCCAATGTATCATTCAGGGACATTGTTTCTTTATTGATCCTGTGTCTAGATGATCTATCCATTGTTGTAAGTGGGGTATTAAAGTCCCCTGAAAATACCACATTCTTATCAATAAAGTTGCTTATGTTTGTGATTGATTGTTTTATGTATTTGGGGGCTCTTGTATTTGGTGCGTAGACATTTATAATTGTTAGCTCTTGCTGATGGATACAGCCTATAATTATTATATAAGGCCCATCTTCATTTCTTGTTACAACCATTAATTTAAAGTCTAGTTTGTCTGATACAAGTATGGATACTCCAGCTTTCTTTTGACTTCCTGTAGCATGATAGATAGTTATCCATCCCCTCACTTTCAATCTGAAAGTGTCCCCAGGTCTGAAATGAGTGTCTTGTGGATAGCAAATAGATGAGTCTTGTTTTTTATCCATTCTGATACCCTATGTCTTTTGATTGGAGCATTCATTCCATTTCAATTCAGTGTTATTATAGAAAGATAAGGGTTTAGAGTCATAGTGATGTCTGTAGGTTTTATGCTTGTAGTGATGTCTCTGGTACTTTGCATTCCTTGCAACATTTCACTCACAGAATCCCCCTTACAGTCTCCTGTAGGGCTGGTTCATTGTTGATGAATTACTTCAGTTTTTGTTTGTTTGGTAAACCTTTTCCTCTCCTTCTATTCTGAATGACAGACTTGAGGGATATGGGACTCTTGGCTGCATATTTCTTCTCTTCATCACATTGAAGATTTCCTGCCATTCCTTTCTGGCCTGCTAAGTTTCAGTAGATAGGTCTGCCACTACTCTTATAGGTCTACCTTTGTAAGTTAGAGCCTGTTTATCCCTAGCTCTTTTCAGAATTTTCTCTTTATCCTTGTATTTTGCCAGTTTCTCTGTGATATATCATGCAGAAGATCGATTCAAGTTACCTCTGAAGGGAGTTCTCTGTGCCTCTTGGATTGCAATGCCTTTTTCCTTCTCCAGATCAGGGAAGTTCTCAGCTATGATTTGTTGAAGTACGCCTTCTGCCCCTTTCTCTCTTCTTCTTCTTCTTCTTCTTCTTCTTCTTCTTCTTCTTCTTCTCCTTCTTCTGGAATTCCTATGATATGGATATTGTTCTGTTGATTGCATCACTTAGTGCTTTATTTCTCCCCTCATACTCCTGGATTTTTTTATCTGTATTTTTCTCAGCTTCCTCCTTTTCCATAATTATATCTTCTAATTCACCTATTCTCCCCTCTGCCTCTTCAATCCGTGCTATGGCCACATCCATTTTATTTTGGACCTCATTTATAGAATTGTGTAGCTCCTTATGACTATTTCTTAGTCCCTTGATCTCTGTAGCAATAGATTCTCTGCTGTCCTCTATGCTTTTTTCAAGCCCAGTGATTAATTTTATAACTATTATTCTAAATTATTATTCTGTTACATTGCTTAAATCGTTTTTGATCATTCATTAGCTGTCGCTACTTCCTGGAGTTTCTTTTGAGGAGAATTCTTCCATTTCATCATTTTGGGTAGTCCCTGAGGTGACTCCAAACTGCAGGCACTTCCCCTGTGCTGTGTGGAGTAACCTGTGTTGGTGGGAGGGGCCAAATCAGACCCGATGTCTGCGCCCAGCCCACCGCTGGGGCCACAGTGAGACTGGTGTGTACCTTATCTTCCCCTCTCCCAGGGGCAGGACTCACTGTGGAGTGGTGTGGCCCTTGTCTGGGCTACTTCCACACTGCCAGGCTTGTGGTGCTGCTTTGATGGGAACTGGCTAAGGGCGTATTAGAAGGGGTGGATCTGGAAGGTGCACAGGGGCTGGAGGGGCAGGCTTAGCTAGCTTTGATGTCAGTGGTCCCCTGCAGGTGGGGCCCTACAGCACCGCGAGGGAGGCAGGCCAGTCAGAGAGATGGATCCACAGAAACACAACATTGGGCATTTGCGGGGTGCAAGCAAGTTCAGTGATGGGAACTGGTTCCCTTTGGAATTTCGGCTGGGGGATGGGAGAGGGAAACGGCCCTTGCCAGTGCCTTTGTTCCCCACTGACCTGAGCTCTGTCTTCCTGCGCTCAACAACTCTCCCTCCTGGCATCCTCTCACCCTCCTGCTCTCTGAGAGCAGAGCTGTTGACTTTTAACATTCCAGAAGTTAAGTCCTGCTGGCTGTCAGAACTCACAGAGTCTGGCTCCTCCGATTTTGCAAACCAGAATTCGGGGGCTCTGCCTTGCAGGGCAGGCTGCCCCTCCCCTGCCCTGTCTCCTTTCCGCCAATCCGTGTAGCATGCACCACCTCTCTGCCCTTCCTACCCTCTTCTGTGGGCCTCTTGTCTATGCTTGGCTCCAGAGAGTCCGTTCTGCTAGTCTTCTGGCTGGGTTATTTAGGCAGATGTGGGTGGAATCTAAGTGATCAGCAGGACCAGGTGAGCCCGATGTCCTCCTACACCGCCATCTTCCCCTCTGGAAGCAACTTCTTCTTTTTTTTTTTTTTTTAATTTTTTTTTCAACGTTTATTTATTTTTGGGACAGAGAGAGACAGAGCATGAACGGGGGAGGGGCAGAGAGAGAGGGAGACACAGAATCGGAAACAGGCTCCAGGCTCTGAGCCATCAGCCCAGAGCCTGACGCGGGGCTCGAACTCGGGGACCGCGAGATCGTGACCTGGCTGAAGCCGGACGCTTAACCGACTGCGCCACCCAGGCGCCCCTGGAAGCAACTTCTTAATAGACACGTCTCTTGTGCTAGGGAAATAAAAGAAAAATAAAGTATTGGGAATTCATCTAGATAAAAAGTTTCTGCACAGTGAACTAAATTATCCACAAAACTAAAAGGCAACCTTCAGAATGGGAGAAAATATTGCCAACATCATACTTGATAAAGGGTTAGTATCCAAAATGTATTAAAAAAAACTTATAAAAATGAACACCAAAAAAACAATCAACTTAAAAATGGTCACAAGGCAGGAATAGCCACTTTCTGAAGAAGATATAGAGATAGCTAATAGACACATGGAAAGATGCTAAATTACTCATCATTCATTGTTTTCTTTAAAAAAAAAATGTTTATTTACTTTTGAGAGAGACAGAGGAATGAGTGGGGGCACGGCAAAGAGAGAGGGAGACATAGGATCTGAACCAGACTCCAGGCTCTGAGCTTGGCAGCAGAGATCCAGATGCAGGGCTCAAACTCATGAACAGCAAGATCACAACATGATCTGAAGGATGCTTATGCAACTGAACCACCCAGGCGCCCCAAGTCATCATTCATTCTTGTGACTGTTTTTGCTGCATCCCAAAAGTTTTAAATTTTTTTTTACACTTATTTAGTTTTTTTGAGAAACAGAGTGAGACAAAGCTTAGTGCAGTGCGGGGAGGGTCAGAGAGAGAAGGAGACACAGAATCTAAAGCAGGCTCCAGGCTCTGAACAAGAGGTCAGCACAGAGCCTGATGTGGGGCTTGAACCCACGGACTGTGAGATCATGACCTGAGCCAAAGCCGGACGCTCAACCGACTGAGCCACCCAGGTGCCCCCCCCCCAAAGGTTTTAGTCTGCTGTGTTCTCATCATTATTTGTTTCCATGTATTTTTCATTATGTTTTTAAATTTCTTATTTGGCCCATTTATTCTTTAGCATTATGTTGTTTAACATTCTCGTATTTATGGTTTTTCAAAAAAAATTGTGGCTGACTTCCAGTTTCATAGCCTGCTGGTTAGAAAATAATCATGGTATTATCTAAATATTTTTGTTCTTATTGAGATCTTATTTGTGACCTAGTATTTGATCCTCCCTGGAGAATGTCCCATGTGCACTTGAAAAGAATGTGTAGTCTGCTTCTTTAATATGGATAGTTCTGAATACATCAGCTAAATCCATCTGGTCCAGTGTGTCTTTCATAGCCATTATTACCTTGTTGATTTCTGCTTAGATTATTTGTCCACAGCTGTAATTGTGGCATTAACATCTGTTAATACTCTTAATGAGTTCCTTTGTATTTGTTATTGTTCTATGCATTTGAGTGTTCCAATTTGGGCATAAATATTTACAATTGTTAGATCTTTTTGTTAATTAGACCTCTTTATTATGACATAGTTACCTTATTCATCTCTTGTTAGCCTTTGGTTTAAAATCTAGTTTCCCTAATATAAGTATTGCTCCTCTGGCTTTCTTCCGACATCCATTTTCATGATAAATATCTCTCCATCCCTTCACTCCCAATGTGCAGGTATCTTTAGATATAAAATGATTCTCTTAAAGGCAGCATATTGATGGGTGTTGTTTTTCTTATGCATTTTGACACCCTATGTCTCTTGATTGGAGTATGTAGTCTACATGCAGAGTGACTATTGGCAGTTATTAATTTACTGCCATGTTTGTTTTGTCATTGCTTATGGAGATTTTCTCTTTTTCCTCCTAGTCTTTGTTGTTTTTGTCTTTCTCACTCAAAGAATTCCCTTTTACTGTTTCTTGAAGGTCTGGTTTAACGGTCATGAACCAATATAGTTTTGTTTGTCAGGGAAACTATTTATCTCTGCTATTCTGAATGACAGCCTTCATGTACAGAGTATTCTCAGCTACATATTTTTCCCATTCAGTGTGTTGAATGTATCATGCCACTCCCTTCTGCTGGCCTGGTTTCTGTGGGGGAAGTCTGCTGTTAACATCATTTGTCTTTCCTTATAGGTTGGACTTCTTTCTTCTTATACTTTCAGGATGTTTTTATTATCTCTATATTTTACAAATTTTATTACAATATGTATTTGATTTTGGCTTGTTTTGTTGAGTTTGATGGGGCTTCTCTATATCTTTTGGATTTGGATGTCTCCGGTTATGGAAGTTTTCAGCTGTAATTTCTTTTTGGTGCCATTGTAGATGGGATTTTTTATCTTTCTGCTACATCATCATGACTATAGAAATGAACAGATTCCTGCATAATAATTGTATATCGTATAACTTTATTCAATGAATTTTCAATTCCAATGGTTTCTTGGTGGATTCATTAAGGTTTTTTATATAGTGTCCTATCATCTGCAAATAGTAAGTTTTCATTCTCCCTTACCATGTTGGGATGACTTTTCTTTCTTTTTTCTTGTTCTATTGCTATGTTTACCACTTTTTGTATTATGTTGAACAAAGGTGGTGAAAGTAGATATTTGTACTTCCTTCCTGATCATAGAGGAAAGGTTTTCACTTTGTCACCACTGACTATGTTAGCATGTTTTATTTTTATATATGGCCTTTTTCATGTTGAGGTGTATACTTTCTAAACCCACTTTGTTGAGTTGTGAAAATGAACAGATGATGTATTTTGTCAAATGCTTTGTCTGCGTCTATAGAGATGATCCTATGGTTTTTACCCTTCATCTTTTTAAATATGATTTATAAAATTGTTTTACCTGTGAGTTGTGAACCACCCATGCATTCCGAAAATCACAGTGGATTGTGATTAATGATGTTTACATATTAGGGGCACCTGGGTGGCTCTGGTTAAGCATCTGACTTCGGCTTCAGGTCATGGTCTCATGGTTCGGGAGCCATTTGCTGAAGGGGAGTTGGTGTCAACATCTCTATGGATTTGTATAACTCCACAGTGCATCCTCCATTTTCAGAGCAGAAAGAAGATGTCTACAAAGGTTTCTACAAGTGCCACCATGGTCCACCTTCAGCTTCACTGTCCTGTGACACCCTCACAACCCTGTTCCTGGCGAGTCTATCAGGGGCATCGCTCAACGGTACCTGTCTCAGCCCCTCCAGTCCTCCAGCCTGCAGTCCAGTCCTCCCACTGCTGCCACACTGAGGGGCGCAGAGCACCCATTTCAGGAAAACCACTCCTTGCAGGAAAGGGTCAGGGTTAATTTTGGAAAAAAAAAAAAACTTCCCAAAGATATGTTTTACTTAGCCCATAATGAATGGGTTCCCCATCTTTGGGGCCAGACTGATGGAATATTGGGGAAAGTGTTCTGGTAGGGACATATTTGGGTTTAAATGAATGATCCATACATTGGGAAGTACAAGGATATTCTCCTCATCCTGTCTAATTGGGGTGCTCTGACAAGTCAACTTATTCCAGCCATTCTGTGTCACTGTGTTCTCCAGTGTAAGTGAAGATGCTGGTTTTGCCTACAGAGAGGAAGAATTAACCTGTCAGGAAACAAGCACATGGGGCATGGTCCCCAGAAAAGGCTAGACTAGGGATGGAAATGGTCTTGGGCGTATGCCTGAAGGAATAACATGAGACCCCTGGTCCTGTAATTAATAGTGAGTTTTCCACATCTCCTATGGAGCGCCAAGGTGAATGTCAGAGGACCCCACTCCTGTCCCAAGTTTATGCAGAGAGAGGGAGGGACTGGCCTTGAGATTGCCAGATGAGCTGACCACCAGCATGTTCCTCTGTGACTCCACTGTGGTGGTGGGCATGAGGCAAAGGTCATTCCCAAGCAGGCATTCAGGAAGAGTGGCTAGAGTGGGTGTGTCACATCTCACACAAGTCAGCACACCAGCTCAGGGCTCACTCCCTTATCTGACCGGGCTCCTTTTGACAGGTCTTGGCGGGGGGGTGATATTTAGGCTAAAGACACCAGTAAGAGGAGCCAATGCGATGTAAGTTTTGAGTAAGCCCAACATCAATGACAACCATCCCATTAAAACCCATCATTACCTACTTCCACTAGAATAAACTAAACTTCTCAAATGCCCTCAACACACAGAACACACTTTTCCTCAATAATTCCCACTGTCAACCAGACATTTGGGCTTTACAAGTACTTATCCTTCCATCTTTGGAAATACAGTTGGCAAACGATATGTTTTAGCTACCCTATGCACTCATCGTTGCCTGGAGAGAAGAAAGCCATGATGATGTGACTTTCCACACAGGTTGCCCTGTATTTTCCCAGCTGTGTCTGGTCAGGGCTCACTTTGCTCTTTCTGGTTTGGGCACAGAACTGGGGCTGCATTTGCTAGTCACAGTCTTATTGACCCACCACTTGCTAACACACCAGATTTAAGAACATCCAGAGTCTTCTGACACACCCCAAATGTGAAAGATGAATAATTAAGAACACTCACCAAATAAAAGCCCAGAGAAATGTCATCTTTAATATGTCACACGGTTCACAGACCCCCCCAAAGCCAATGATGACCTAGGTGTTAGGATTCCCAATGGATTTGAAAGGAGACATCATTTAAAAAATGCTTAAGCAAGCAATTACAAATGTGTTTGAAACAAATGAGAATAAGTCTCAGGAAAGGAAGAAAGGTGTAAAGAAGTACATAATCAACAATTACAACTGAAAAGAATAATGACTACAATTTTTAAACCCCCCCCCCCACACACACACACAGCACACAAAGAATAAAACCTAATGTTTATGTCACAGGAATCTCAGAAAGAGAAAATACAAAAAAGTAGGGACTAAAAATATATTTCAAGAGAAAAATCAAAAAATTGTTTCAGGAAATCATGGCTGATTTTCCGAATTTGACAAAAGATGTGAACCTAATGATCTAAGAAAGTGAGTAAATACCAAAGAGTTGAAACCTCAAGAAATCCACCAGGAAACATGCTAGGACTACACTATGCTCCCACCCCATTCACATTTTTCCAGTTCTATCCCCATAAGCTTGCATGTGGGGCCTTGGAAGATAATGAGGTTATGTTAGGTCACAAGTTTAGGACCCTCATCATGAGGTTAGCATGCTTACAAGGAGAGATGCCAGAGAGCTGGCACTCTCTCTCCATGCACACATACAGAGAGAGGTCATGTGAGCACAAAGCCAGAAGGTGACCATCTGCAAGCCAAGAAGATGAATCTTCCCAGAACGTGACCACACTGGTGCCCTTGTTGGATTTCTACCCTAGACAACTGTAAGAATGTGCATTATGGATTTTGAGCCATTGGCTTAAACTTAGTGCATTTTTACACATTGCAATAAAGCAAGATTCAGAAACTAAAATACATGGTGAATGGGACTTTATCAAGATTAAAACATTTTGCTCTTTTAAAGAGCCTG
>NW_024412443.1:1248244-1273073 GCF_014898765.1 Herpailurus yagouaroundi
TCATTGTCATGGTAAGGGCACCATCACACAAGCCCACCAAGGGACTCGACTCTGGCAACTCTGACTTACTGTGTACAATGAGGACTTGTTAAGACTCTTTCAAGGGCACAAGTGAAGAGAAAACTAAGCCACAAGCCTAAGAGAATAGAGATGCAAAACCTTTCTCCCCCCAGGGGCAATGTAAATGATCTCATGCTATACAAACGCAAAAAACCTCTGGTATATATCCAAAAGAAATAAAATCACTGTTTTGGAAAGCTGTCTGAACCCCCATGTTCATTGCAGCATTATTCACAATAGCTAAGGAAACAACCAAAGTGTCAATGCATGAATGTATATTTACAAAGTTATATGGAAAAAATATAAATAACATTATCCCTCCTTTAAAAAGAAAAGGATTCAGCCATTTTCACAACATGAATGAACATGGAGGACATTATACTAATTGAAATAAGCCAGACACATGAAAAAAATGACATTATTCCATTTATATATGGAATCTAAAAAAAGTCAAACTCATAAAAGCAGAGAGTAGAACAGTAGTCATCAAGATTGGGAGAAGAGGAAAATGGGGAAATATTATTCAAAGGGTACAAATATTCAGGGCAGGATGAATAAGGTCTGGACGGCTACTGTACAGCGTGGTGACTACGGTTAATGAAACTGTATTGTAGACGTGAAAGTTGCTGAGAGAGTTGATCTGAAGTGTTCTCACCACACGTACACAAAGGATAATTATGTGAGGTGATGGATACGTTAATTAGCTTGAAGGTAGTAATCTTTTCACAATGCATACATATATCAAAATATCACATCATACACCTTAAACACATAAAACTTATTTGGCAAGTGTACCTTAGTAAAGCTGGGGAAAAAAAGGAATAAAGAAAAGAGAGATAAAGAAAAGAGAATAAAGATAAAACTTAAAAGTGTCAGTTTTAAAAACGAGTTTTTCACACATAATAAGCAAACTAGTAACTGCTAGTTATCTCATCATCACCAGCATCTTATCTATTTGTTTGTTATTTTTAGTTTGTATAAATTAGTTATTTATTTGTTATTTTTAGTTTCAACTTTGTATTTAAATTCCAGTTGGTTAACATATAGTGTAATCTTAGTTGCAAGAGTACACTTCAGTGATTCATCACTTACATATAACACCCAATGCTCATCAAAACAAGTGCCCTCCTTAATGCCCATCACCCATCTGACCCATGCCCCCATTCAACTCCCCTCCAGCAACCCTCACTTTGCTGTCTATAAGGAGTCTGTTCATCAGTCGAGGGACATGTGGGTTCTTTCCACAATTTGGCTATTATTGATAATGCTGCTTTAAGCATCGGGGTGCATGTATCCGTTCAAATCCATATGTTTGCATCCTTTGGGTAAATACCTAGTAGTGCAATTGCTAGATCATTGGGTAATCCTATTTTTAACTTTTTGAGGAACCTCCATACTGTGTTCCAGAGCAGCTGCACCAGTTTGCATTCCCACAAATAGTATAAATGTGTTCCCCTTTCTCTGCATCTTCACCAACATCTGTTGTTACCTGTGCTGTTAATTTGAGCCATTCTGACAGGTGTGTCGTGATACCTCATTGAAGTTTGTTTTCTTTCATTTTGTTTTTAAGTAGGTTCCACACCCAGCATGAAACGCAATATGGAGCTTGAACTCACCACGATATCAAGAGCTGAGCTGAGATCAAGGGTCAGATTTTTTCTCTGTGCAGTCATCACAGAGCCTGCTCTGGATCCTATGCCCCTGTCTCTGCCCCACCCCCACAAGATGTCTCTCTTTCTCTCTCCCAAAATAAATGAATAATCTTTAAAAAGTTAAAAGAAAGAAATGCTCATTCTAAATCTAAACCATGAATGCTCTGCAATGCACAGGTATACAGCTTCCAAGTGGCCTTTCCCACAACAGCTCACTTCGGCCTTTGCCATTGCTTCAAGTTCAGACCCTTTCCAACTCACTCCCATGGCTTACTTTAATAAAAACAAAAACAAAACAAAGAAAACAAAAGATACCTCACCACAGTTGCCCCAACCTATTTCCACTAAACCTAAAATATATCTGCACCTTCCCTCCTACCCACCTCCTCATTTCCCAACTCAAACCACATTCTCTCCCCTGAGGCTAACCTCTGTATCCAGCTCCTGTTTCCATTCCCCTCTCCATCTGCTAAGCTTTTCTGCACCAAGGTCCTCTAGGTTAAGGTCTAAGAGGTTCACAGACCACAAAGACGCAATTAAAATACCAGAGCTAGGAGGTCCTCAAAGTGGTTTGCTCAGGTCTGGCACTTAACTCATACCTGAGGCAACAGTCAGCATCCTCTTCCCAGATATCAATCACCTAAGCCTCTTCAAGTATGGTGGGAGTTCAAATGGCAAAGTTAGAGAGGAGGGAAACAAGCAGAGATCATGTGGTACTTTCAGGGACCTGCAGCATCCAGGTTAGTCGCTGACTAAAGACTGCCAAGTCATCATCCCCTAAGAGGCACTGAGCATCTGTTAAGCAATAAACATGCCAGAGGGCCTACCTAGAGACAAGTTCACAATCTGTTGATCCAGCCAACACAAAGAGTTAAGTTTGAAGTGGGGGACTTTCCCATGGCCTCCCAAAACACTAAGGCACTTCTTTTACAAGTGATTCAACTGAGTCAATGAGAGCTTAAGTAATTTCCTCAAATACTCCCAGCCAAGGCACACAAAATGGAGATTCTACAACACATGGTCATGTCATCATCTGCTAACATCCATACGTTCATGTCCCCTCAAAATCCATATGTTGGAATTCTAATGCCTGATGTGATGGTATTAGCAGGTGGGGCCTCTGGAAGGTGATTCGGTCACGAGCCCCTCATGAATGGGATTAGCGCTCTTATAAAAGAGATGCTACAGAGACCTCTTGCTCTTTCTACCAAGTGAGGACACAGCCAGAAGGTGTTTGGCTATGAATCAGGAAGATGGTCCTCATAGGACTCAAAGATGCTGGGGCCTTGATCTTAGACTTCCCAGCCTCCAGAGCCATAAGAAATAAATTTCTGTGTTCTATTTTGTTAGAGCAACCCAAATGGACTTAGACACCACCCAAACAGATGTTGACAAGTTTAACAAGATGAGATGAAGAAAGTTAATGTGAAATAGAATTACACTAAACACACTGACCTCAATTTCAAGGTTTTTTTTTAACTTTTTATTTTTGAGAGAGAGACACAGACAGATGGACAGAGCATGAACAGGGGAGGGGCAGAGAGAGAGGGAGACACAGAATCTGAAGCATGCTCCAGGCCCAGCACAGAACCCAACTCAATGATCCAACACACAAACCACGAGATCATGACCTGAGCCAAGGTCAAACGCTCAACTGGCTGAACCACCCAGGTGCCCCATTTACAGTTTTCAAAAAAATATAAATTATAGTATGCATCTCCACAACTGTTGTGAGTATTTGTGGGTTACCATGAGCCCTTGTCAAAAGATTTTAATGTCACTGAAAACTCAATGTGAATCTCTTGGCTTATCTTAGCTGCATATGACAAGGTCCCCAGGAGGGTTGTTATAGAGCCAGTCAGATCACACCTATAGAACAGAGTGTCCTGAATGTTCAAGTAAGACACAATGGGGAAGACATAGGAGGCAAGCCAAGGGCTTCATGACAAAATATACTTACCGCTGAACTCATTCTTTCTTAGTAGTGCACCAACAACCCAGCCCACTTAACTAAAGCGGCTCTAGAATCAATCTCTGGTGACAGAATCATAGGAAAGTACAACACAAATACCACACAAATGGACACCAAAATGATCTCGCAGATCTCACAAAGATGCAGTACCTCATGAAGCCTATTAAATGGACAAAGAATCTGGCAGTTCAGCCATAATAATGACCCAATAGATGCTCAAAAAAAAGAATGGTAGGAAGAAAAATGACCGAGAGAAGCTAAAAGAGGGCAATGAAAGTAGAGGGTTCATTACTAGAGCAACTAATTCTGGAAGCAGGTGAATCAGAACCCTAGAAGTGCTCTGCTGATGACCATAAAGTTGCCCAGATTCTTCTAGTGTCTTTGGAATAGTTGTTCTGCTTTGTTTTCAAGACATGGCTTTGTTCCCTCCAAGGGCTGATTTGAATTGCAGAAATCTCATCCAAGGTGCAGTTGTGGAGGAACTGAAGGGAAGGATGAGGTGTGCCTGAGGATGAGGAACCCCGCTCACCTCCTGCTGTGAACTCTCAGCTAGGTCTAAATGGGAAGGTGGGATGGTATCCTTTTGACCTGCCCTTGCCTCAATCCTGGGATCCTTTGCGCCTCCCCCATGAGGCCACGCGGGGCGCTGTGGTCCTGCTCTCAGAAACCACAGTGTAGAAGCAGGCACCCAGATGTTCAGTGCGTGGAAATTTTTCAGGCAGATGTCATCCTGAATGCCCAGGACTTCCTGACTTTTGGTCACCCTTCCCCCAACATTGGCCTAAGGCCTGTCGTGCCCAGGCCTGAGGGGGAAGGGTCGGGGGGCAGGTGGCCATGAATGTTGCACTCTCCAGGATCTGATCAAACAGGGAGAAAGATTAGTGCTTCTCTTGCTGGCGGAAAGTTTTCCCTCATCTTCCCCTCAGACTGACACAGCCTTTCCTGTGTTGGCCTGTGTAAAAGAAGACTTCAAGGCGGAGCCAAGAAAACCTAGATTAGCAGAGTACCTGTGCCTGTCCAAACGGAGCTGGTGGCCATGAGCAGATACACCTGCGCTGGGATAGACTGTCTTCTCCCTCAGGCCGTGGTGCCATTGGCCTGTGCATGTTGTTCCCACCTGAGTTTTCATTTGCGAGATTACCTCCACTAAGCACACTCTGGCTATCTGCAAAGAGCTCCTTATCTGCTTGGCGAACTCACCCTTCATGGACTTTGAGGTCCTCTTCTGCTGTGCTGGTTTGGCATCTATGTAAGAACCTCCAGGCCTTCAAACCTAGAGGCTGCACTGAATCTTTGCTTCTATAAATTATTATTATTATTATTATTATTATTATTTACTATTGCTGGAAGTGTCTCCTCTGCTGCTCCCACAAAAGGAAGGTTTTGGCCCTCAAAAAAAGTGGAGTGGGAGAGGGGCTCTCATCCCCAGCTTCTTTTCCTCCCACAGGAACATCCTCTATAATTCCATACACCCAACATGCCCTGATTCTGGGGATTCTTTCCTTTTCATCTGTGTCTCCCCAGGACTAATCCCAGCTCTCTCAACAGCAGTCAAATACGTGTCTTGTGGTTCTGGAGAGTCAGAAGCACAGAAATTTCCCAAGAGAAAAGGAAGAGCATGTGGGGTCAAGGAGTCACCCTGCAGAATCTGGATCTAGATTTCCCCAGTCATTCTAGGTTGATATTGAGGTCAAACTTGTTCAAATGAAAATCCAAAAAGATCTTTGGTCTAGGTCATTCCTACATGTAATGAATTGTGCTATGAAATCATCAACCACGTGACAAGTCACACGTCAATCACACCTGGCTGGCTCCATTGGTAGAGCATGTGACTCTTGATCTTGGGGTCAGTGAGTTCAAGCCCCACATTGGGCATAGAGCTAACTTAAAAAAAGTAAATTCAAAGATCATTCTTCACAAGGGGGAAGTGGATTATGAGTGCCAGTTCTGGAATATAGACAAAACTGAGTTAGATTCTGAAAATGCCCAGATAGGATAAGATGCTGAGGCCGATGACTGAGTGACACCCACATTAGTCAGTTTGGGCTGCCTTCACAGAATACCACATACTGCATGGACTTAAGACACAGGTGTTTTCTTTCAATTCTGGAGGCTGGAAATCTAAGATCAAGACTGGAAGTTCTCAGCAATTCATGTTTGAGTGAGAGCTCTATTCCTGTCCTCACAGAGGGCCCTCTTCACCCTGTGGTCTCATGTGTCCTTTTCTGGGTGCTTGTGCTTGGGTGGGAGGTGGGAGCTCAAGCTCACTGTTTCAGGGACATGAAACCTATTAGATCAAGGGCCCCATGCCCCTAACTTCATTCAACCTTATATCTTCTGTAAAGGCCTTTCTGCAAATACAGTCACACTGGGCACTAGAGTTCAGCGTATGAATTTTTAACAGGACACAGTCAGTCCATACACACTCCTCCAGCCCTGTGCCCCCATCAAAACTGCTTGCAGCACACAGCTCTGATCCCTGAGAACCTTCAAAGCACTGGATCCTCAGATTCCTCTCACCACAGATTTTCTCCTTCTCTCTCCCCAATTCAAATGCCTCAACACTGGCACGTGCACAGTCTTTCTCTCTCTTTTCCCTTTCATTCAGTTATGTTCTGGTAAGTGTATACATGTAATACTGAAATATTTTGAAAAATGACAAGCTCTCCTCATAATTTCTGCAGCAGCAAGCACAGAGCTGAATATATTGCTTCCTTCAGGAAGGGCAAGACCTGTCAGTCACTCACGGACTCTCTGAACTGGCCACACTGCTGATCTTAGGTAGAATTTTTGGGAAGTGTGGAGTTCTGGAAATGGTGAATGTCGGGGACATAAATGAGTTGGTGTCAGCTGCTGACATGTTGGCACTCAAAAGCAGTAGACTGAGGTGTGGTAACGTGCTGATTTACAGGAATGAGGAGATTGCATTGATTGGCATGCTTTAGAAATATGTTCACTGATGGGGGTAGCTATGGTAGAGTAGAGCTTCCCACAAATATCCAAATGCTCACCCCATGAATTTGGGAATATGCTACTTTACACGGCAATAGAGACGTTGTAAATGTGATTAGATTAATGAACTTGATCTGAGGAGATTAGCCTGGGGGGCCAATGTAATCACAAGGGTCCATGTAAGTGAAAGAGGAAGAGTCAGTGTCAAGATAACATGTTTTGAGAGTAACCGATCAGCCACAGCCGGCTTTGGAGATGGAACGGGCTCTGAGCTGACAATGTGGGCATCTTCTAGAAGCTGGAAGGGACAACAAACAGATTCTTCCATGGAGCCTCCAGAAAGAAACACAGCCCTGCTGCCATGTTGAATTTAGTGCAGTGAGACTCATTGTGGACTTTTCATGTTCAGACCGTAAGAATGAGTTGGTGTAGTTTGAAGAAACTAAGTTTGTGGTAATCTGTTACAATAGAAATAGGAGGCTCCTAGGGTGGTCATTGACGGATATAGATGATTGAAAAATGAACCAAGTCCCTGAGAACTTTCCCAGGCTTTGGGCATTTCAGTGCAGTCTGTGTCATCCTGCCCCTGAATTCACAGCCACTCTTCCCTGTTGACTAATAGCGCTTGATAAAGGGGAAAATCTCCTGAGATCTAAGGTCATATCTCAGAACACGTGTGTCCAAAGCTCACCAGATCTTGAGTCACATCTTACAGGAAATTGGCAGCAGGAGGAATTCCCTGGTCTTGCCTGGTACCTGCAAGGCACACCGCCAGAGCTGGGACATTTTTGGATGGGGACTGTTGCGACATCCAGGGTTGTACAAAAGCCAACAGACACCATAAGCAATTCACACGAAGGGCCTCACTCATACTTTCTGCCGCTCCCAGCCTTTAAGTACACTAGAGCTAAACACGGACCAATAAAGTAAGAACCAATGGACCGGAGGCCCATTTGTCACACTGAACTACAAGACAGAGAAACCTGAGGGTAGGAGGGGAAGGGAGAAACAACGTGCACAGAAAGTGGCTTATGTGATCACACAAAGAGGCTACCTGAGAGCTGTCCCAGACATTGGACATTTGAGCACAGTCTGTGTCTATCCTGAGTCCATGAAACGAAGCCACAGTTCCCTGTTCACAAGTATCCCGTGATCTAGGGGCTATTCTCGTGTGATATAACGCCAAATCTTGCAAGATCTCACTGTGACTCTCAGGAGATCTCGGGCCAAATCTCACAGGAACTCAACAGGAGTGGGAACTCCATAGCCAAGTCTGCTTTGCGCATGGCAGGGACATTCATGGATTGGGGACACCTAGGAGCAACTGGGGTCCCACAAATGTCTTCAAACTCCAGCATCAAAATGCCATAAAGTGTCTCACTACTAGTCCCCATCCCTCCCAGCATTCTAGGAGCAGTGGGGGTAACAAGGACCACTGACCTAGGAAAGAATGGCTGTGAGAAGAAAAGCTAGGAAAATTATTTTTGAGACAGAGACAGAGCATGAATGGAGGAGGGTTAGAGAGAGAGGGAGACACAGAATCCGAAGCAGGTTCCAGGCTCTGAGCTGTCAGCAGAGAGCCCCATGCGGAGCTCGAAATCATGGACCATGAGATCATAACCTGAATCATAGTCGGACGCCCAACCAACTGAGCCACCTAGGCCCCCTGAAGGAAAATTTTCTACCTGCAGTACACATTGTATGAAGGATGTAAGGAGACTAAAAATCTGCAAATGTGTGTATGTGTGTGTATGATTTATAGATATTAATGAATATGAAATATTATGAATGTATATGAATGTCCACAAAAGTGAATGATCATTGGCTCTTAAAAATAAGAATTAGTGGATTAAATAAACAGGACCCATCTATTTGCTGTCTACCAGAGATGCAGTTTAGACCTGAGGACACCTTCAGATTGAAAGTGAGGGGATGGAGAACTATCATGCTACTAGAAGCCAAAAGAAAGCTGGAGTAGCCATACTTTTATCAGACAAACTAGTCTTTAAATTAAAGGCTTTAACAAGAGATGAAGAAGGGCATTATATAATAATTACAAGGTCTGCCCATCAGGAAGAGCTAACAATTATAAAAATCTATGTGCCAAATATCAGAGCCCTCAAGTATATAAAACAATCACAAACATAAGCAACCTTATTGATAACAATTTGGTAATTGCAGGGGTTTTAATACCCCACTTACAACAATGGATAGATCATCTAGACCCAGGATCAATAAACAAGGACCCTGAATCATACAGTGGATCAGATGGACTTGACACATATATTTAGAACTCTGCATCCTAAAGCAACAGAATATACTTTCTCTCCAGTGCACATGGAACATTCTCCAAGATAGATCACATACTGGGTCACAAAACAGCCTTTCATAAGTATAAAAGAACTGAGATCATACCATGCACACTTGCAGATCACAATGCTATGAAACTTGAAATCAACCACAGGAAAAAGTCTGGAAAACCTCCAAAAGCATGGAGGTTAAAGTACACCCTCCTAAAGAATGAATGGGTCAACCAGGCAACTAGAGAAGAAATTTTTTTTTAAATTTTTTTTCAACGTTTATTTATTTTTTTTTGGGACAGAGAGAAACAGAGCATGAACGGGGGAGGGGCAGAGAGAGAGGGAGACACAGAATCGGAAACAGGCTCCAGGCTCTGAGCCATCAGCCCAGAGCCCGACGCGGGGCTCGAACTCACGGACCGCGAGATCGTGACCTGGCTGAAGTCAGACGCTTAACCGACTGCGCCACCCAGGCGCCCCAAGAAATTTTTTAAAAATATGGAAACAAATGAAAATGAAAATACAACAATTCAAATGCTTTGGGATGAGCGAAGGCTGTCCTGAGGGGAAAATACATTGCAATCCAGGTCTATTTCAAGAAACAAGAAAAATCCCAAATACAAAATCTAACAGCACACCTAAAGTAAATAGAAGCAGAACAGCAAGACACCCCAAACCCAGAAGAAGGAGAGAAATAGTAAATATCAGAGCAGAAATAAACAATATAGAACCTAAAATAACTGTAGAACAGATCAATAAAACCAAGAGTTGTTTTTTTGAAAAAATAAACAAATTTGATAAACTTCTAGCCACGCTTCTCAAAAAGAAAAGGGAGATGACCCAAATAGCTAAAATCATGAATGAAAATGGAATTATTACAACCAATCCTTCAGAAATACAAGCAATTATCAGGGAATACTACGAAAAATTATATGCTAACAAACTGGACAACCTGGAAGAAATGGATATATTCCTCAGCACCCACACACTTCCAAAACCCAAACAGGAAGAAATAGAAAACTTGAACAGACCCATAACCAGCAAAGAAATGGAATCAATTATCAAAAATCTCCCAACAAATAAGAGTCTGGGACTAGAGGGCTTCCATGGGGGAATTCTACCAGACATTTAAAGCAGAGATAATACCTATCCTTCTCAAGCTGTTCCAAAAAATAGAAAGGGAAGAAAAACTTCCAGACTCATTCTATGAAGCTAGCATTACTTTGATTCACAAAGCAGACAGAGACCCAGCAAAAAAAGACAACTACAGCCTAATATACCTGATGAATATGGATGCAAAAACTCTCAACAAGATACTAGCAAATCGAAATCAACAACATGTAAAGAGAATTATTCACCATGATTAAGTGGGATTTATTCCTGGGCTGCGGAGCTGGTTAACATTCGCAAACATTCAATCAATGTGATACATCACATTAAGAAAAGAAAAGAAAAGAACCTTCTGATTCTGTCAATCGATGCAGAGAAAGCATTTGACCAAAATCAGCATATTTTTTAATGAAAATCCTCGATAAAGTCGGGATAGAAAGAACATACTTAAGCATCATAAAAGCCATTTATGAAAAGCCCACAGCTAATATCATCCTCAATGGGGAAAAACTGAGGGCTTTCGCCCTGAGGTCAGGAATACGACAGGGATGTCCACTCTCACCGCTGTTGTTTAACATAGAGTTGGAAGTCCTAGCATCAGCAATCAGACAACGAAAGGAAATCAAAGGCATCCAAATTGGCAAAGATGAAGTCAAGCTCTCACTTTTTACAGATGACATGATATTATACATGGAAAACCTGATAGACTCCAACAAAAGTCCGCTAGAACTGATACACTAATTCAGCAAAGTCATAGGATACAAAATTAGTATACAGAAATCAGTTACATTCCTATACAATAATGAAGCAACAGAAAGACAAAGAAACTGATCCCATTCACAACTGCACCAAGAATCATAAAATGCCAAGAAATAAACCTAACCAAAGATGTGAAATATCTGTATGCTGAAAACTATAGAAAGCTTATGAAAGAAAGTGAAGAAGATAAAAAGAAATAGAAAAATATTCCATGTTCATGGATTGGAAGAATAAATATTGTTAAAATGTCAATACTACCCAAAGCATTCTACACATTCCAGAAATCCCAATCAAAATTGCACCAGCATTCTTCTCGAAGCTAGAACAAGCAATCCTAAAATTTGTATGGAACCACAAAAGACCCTGAATAGCCAAAGTAATTTTGAAGAATAAGACCAAAGCAGGAGGCATCACAATCCCAGACTTTAGCCTCAACTACAAAGCTGTAATCATCAAGAAAGCATGGTATTGGTACAAAAACAGACACATAGACCAATGGAATAGAATAGAGACTCCAGATTTGGACACACAAATGTATGCCCCACTAATCTTTGACAAAGCAGGAAAGAATCTACATTGGAAAAAAGACAGTCTCTTTAACAAATGGTGCTAGGAGAACTGGACAGCAACATGCAGAAGAATGAAACTAGACCACTTTCTTACACCATTCACAAAAATAAACTCCACGTGGATGAAGGACCTGAATGTGAGACAGGAAACCATCAAAACCCTAGAGGAGAAAGTGGGAAAAAAACCTCTCTGACCTCAGCCACAGCAATTTCTTACTTGACACATCCCCAAAGGCAAGGGAATTAAAAGCAAAAATGAACTATTTGGACCTCATGAAGATAAAAAGTTTCTGCACTGCAAAGGAAACAATCAACAAAACTAAAAGGCAACAGACAGAATAGGAAAAGATTTTTGCCAATGACATATCAGACAACGGGCTAGTATCCAAAATCTATGAAGAACTCAACAAACTCCACACCTGAAAAACAAATAATCCAGTGAAGAAATGGGCAGAAAACATGAATAGACACTTCTCTAAAGAAGACATCCAGATGGCCAATAGGCACATAAATAGATGCTCAATGTCACTCCTCATCAGGGAAATACAAATGAAAACCACACAGATATCACCTCAAGCTGGTCAGAGTGGCTAAAATGAACAAATCAGGAGACTATAGATGCTGCAGAGAATGTGGAGAAATGGGAATCCTCTTGCACTGTTGGTGGGAATGCAAACTGGTGCAGCTACTCTGGAAAACTGTGGAACTTCCTCAAAAAATTAACAATAGATCTACCCTATGACCCAGGAATAGCACTGCTAGGAATTTACCCAAGGGATACAGGAGTTCTGATGCATAGGGGCACTTGTACCCCAATGTTTAGAGCAGCACTTTAAACAATAACCAAATTATGGACAGAGCCTAAATGTCCATCAACTGATGAATGGATAAAGAAATTGTGGTTTATATACACAATGGAATACTACTTGGCAATGAGAAAGAATGAAATATGGCCTTTTGTAGCAACGTGGATGGAACTGTAGAGTGTGATGCTAAGTGAAATAAGTCATACAGAGAAAGATACCATATGTTTTCACTCTTATGTGGATCCTGAGAAACTTAACAGAAGACCATGGGGGAGGGGAAGGGGAGAAAAAGTTGGGGGGGGGAGGGAGGCAAACCATAAGTAACTGAAAAACTGAGAAGAAACTGATGGTTGATGGAGGTAGGAGGGAGGGGAAAGTGGGTGATTGGTATTAAGGAAGGCACCTGTTGGAATGAGCACTGGGTGTTGTATGGAAACCAATTTGACAATAAATTTCACGTCAATAAATATAAAAATAAGAATTAGTAAAACAATAGTATAAAAATAATAATAACTGAGCTTGCAGACATATAGTATTAAGATATATGACAGTACGAATAAAAAGGCTGGTGGTTGATAAATCAATTTAGTGCCTCTTAAGATTGATTGTTTTGAAGTAGGAAAACTCCTCTAAACCACAAGAATGTAACTATAGGGTAAATACTGAAACTCTAGCCCAGTTAGTCAATTAAATTGAAAGAATCACATGTATCTATGTACATTTACAGTTAAGCACCCCACTCTCTATTTCTGCTGAGGTCATGATCTCTCGGTAGTGAGAATGCTGAGAGACAGAGGAAGTTTGAAGGAGCCCCCTTGTGTCTTGGTGCTGGTGACATGGAGGGGGCTATTGTGGGACCCCATGTTTTCCTAGGTGTCCCCGGTCCAAGAATGTTACAACCCTACCTAATTCTCCTGCAAAAAACTGGGCTAGGTGAGGAAGTTCTGGCTGCTGCAACTTCGCATGAGATTTGGCCCAAGATCTTGCTAAGCACCCACTGTTGAAGTTCCACAAGTCTGTGAGCATGATGTTCCCCAAAACCTTTATTCTGGGTCCCCTGATGGGGGTGGTAGCAGGGCTGGGAGTGGGAAAGGATGGGGTTGGCCTCTCTAAGGGGCTTTGTCCTCTGTCCCCTCTACTGTTTAACGATGCCCACAGCCCATCATTTACTCTACAAGACAGGACCCTTTTCCTTGCTTCCTAAGAGAAACCCTCAGACCTTTGCCCTCTCACAGGACTCTCAGATATCTGTGTGGGTCCTGCAGCTGGGTTCTGCAGCACCTCCCCCCACACCCCCCACCATGCACAGTCCCCTCACTGCAGAGGGAAGGCCCTCCTGCATTAGCTCAAGCTTACTCACATTTTCTCCTGCTCCTGAGGTCCGCCATCCTCCTCAGTCTCAGGAAGGAAGCAGCCATATATGGAGGAGGCCAGGCGGGCATAATATCAGCGGTCCTGTGGATACTACCTCTTGTCATATCCAGAGTCGCTGACTGCTGACTAGAATGGAGCTCTGGAGGGGAGGGTGCTATCTGCTCTGTGCTTCGGATCCCAGTCAGCTCCTACAGAAGTGCCTGCACCTAATGGGGCTTCCAACCTAATGGTTGGTGAATGATAGGACCCCAGTCAGCTCCATTACACATATTGGTGTGTGCCTGGGCCTCCTGCTTATCCCCGGATATCCTTGCTCTGGTTTCATCCAGGACTCAGACCCCCATATGGAGCCTCAAGTCTTCCTTTCAAATGGGAACAAAGCCCAACTCAAGACCTGGTGACAGTGAGGGATGAGGCAGATACTTCATCCTAGGGAAGATGACAAAGATTACCCAGCACAGCCACAATCCTGCCAGCAAACCTTTCCACAGGGCCTGGGTCACTTTCCCTGCAGGGCCCCAGTGAGTTTCTTTAATTACTCTACCCCAAACAGAGGAGAAAACTGAGAATCAGGGAGGTTTGGTGACTTTCCCTAGACTCAAAACCTTAACGGGCTGAATCACACATGGCTGTGGAGGGCAGGGTGCTCACCCTATAAACAACAGTTCCAGGACCTATTGGGTGGTAACAAATGCTCTGTACATGCCCAAGAATGTGGAGAGTAGGTGGGGTACCTTCTCAGGAAGGTGGGCGCGAGGTGCTCCACTCGCTGCTTCAGCAGGCCTGCATCGATGGTCCACCCCATACAGTTCTCATTCTCGTTCACAGGTGTGACCTTCTTACCCTGAGGTAAAACAGTCAGGACACAAAGTCAGACACAGCACCAAGGCCAACAGGAGGGTTGGGGTCCAGAATGCAGACCAAACCCCCAAGCCCACACTGACTTATGGCAAGAGCGAGACATGGGTGTCCACAGTAGGAAAAAGGATATTGACATTCACATGAGTTTGAGGTGGGGAATGACTGAACACATTCGGATCTCAGGTCAGAGTTTTAGATGAGTATTGACAGCACCTCCCTGCATTAACAGCATCGTCCCTTTGATTTCTAACACCACAATCCATTCTAGAGATCAGAAGACAGAGGCATTTCCGGGGGGGGGGGAGGGTTGGATCAGGATAATAGGACATATAAGATGTTCAGTGCGGCATCGTGATATGGCAACACAAGGGCATCATGTCAATGTCCCGCATCTGTGAAGGGCTGAATGGTTGTGGTAACCTGTCTCCCTCCTAGAATGTTGTCTAGGTGGTAAACCCCTTGCTCCTGATCTGGAGGGGCCTCAGGGACGTGTTCCTTGGCAAACAAAGTACAGAACAGTAGACATAATACCATGAGCCCTATAGCCTTATTTTTGGCTAAAAATCTCCCTGCTAATCATGATCATGTGCCAGACTTAGAGAAGATGTGGAAGAATGGTCAGGCCAACAGGGACACCTGGGAAGAGGAGTTGGGAAAATACGTACAACACTGCAAATATCCTGTAGACAGAATGGGACATGAAAAAGATTCAGGTCTCTTTTCTGGTATTTCTCCAGATAGGTGGAGAGTGACTTTCCATCTGACCATGGCAGGGGCTGGGCCGTGCGGACATTTTTGGGGAGGAGATGGGGGTTTTAGGTTCATCTGGGAGCAGCACTTTTGGTGGGAGCTCAGGGGAGTAGCAGTGTGGCTCCTGTGCCCTGGGATCCTTTACGCTACCTCTGGAACCTGGATGTTGGGTCTCCCTAGTATCAGCACTCCCGCTGAGCCAGAACTGCATCCTGTTGGTGGTATGGGGCTTTCTTCTGTCCTTCAGGGAAGTAGTAGGGAAGAAGCTCTCATCATTCATCAACTGCTCCATCTCAGGTGTGTGGCTCTAGAAAACGGTGCCCATCAGGCAGGCAAGAGGCTTCAGAGCCCTGTCTTCTCACCTTTGCTTGTCCACAGACACTTGTGACTCCATTCCAGACATACGACACCACACTATGCACAGACCTCCACCAAGGAGGAAAACCAACACAGCTTGAGGGTCTTGGAATGACACTGGAACAGGTTAGAGGCAACTCAGGGATCCCTTTTTCCTCCTTCTCACCATGATATTAGTGACTCCAGAGAAAAAAAATCAAGGTGCTACAACTGAATCCTGAGCTCTATCAGATGAGGTCTGACAAGGCTGTGCTGAAGGAACATTAATATTTCCTGCAACCGGACAAGAACGAGTCAGCCCTGCACAAATCCAAGTGTATATAGCCTGGAAGAGGGCACAATGGTGCAGACACTTGGAGGCAGAGGTCGGTGTTGTCAGAGTGGACATTTGAAAGGAGAACAGGGAGCCTGGAAAGAGCTGGGGAGGACAGCAGAGAGGGAAGGTGAGGAGGGCCAGGGCCTGGGACAGGAGGACATTTTCTGTACTCTGCTCTAGTGCTGTGTGCAATATTCCCCCACCTTTCGTGGCTTCCCCATAAACTTACCATCTCACAGGCCCAGGAAACCAGGGATTCAGCAGTGCTCAGCTGGGGGCTCCTGCCAGAGCCTCTCAGGAGGTTGGGGCTGCTTTCAGCATTGAGACAGGACCTGCTTCACTCAACCCCTGAGCTCACTTCAGGGTGTTGGCAGGATTCAGTCCACATCAAAGCCCTGAGTTCTTCTCTGTCTGTTGTCACTCAGGGCTATGCTGTGTGTACCTGTCTGTGTCATTACTCAACACAGGGGCTTGTTTCCCAGTGTGAGGATCTGAGAGACAACACAGGTCAGAGTGAGCAGGTGGCTGGGAATGGACATTTTACCACCAAAACTTGGAAGGGTCTTTGAATCACATTGCCATCTTCTTTGGAACAGAAGTCATTTATTAAGTCCAGACTACACTCCAGGAAGCCTGTACAAAAGGATGTGTCCACAGATGTTGGGATCCCAGGGAGACACTGAGGGGAGGAAAATGTGAAGACCCTGACAGGGTCAGTACCTTGTGCCGAATACAGACTGGTAAAAAGGCAGGACCAGGCATGAACCCAGCTCCATGTCCACAAAGTGGCATCCTTGAGTTCACCCAGGCTTTCTGACGGGGCTCTGGAAAATGTGGTGCAGTCATGGAACTGGTGTGGCGGTGAGGGTGAAGAGGAGTGTAACAGGAGGCATTCCAGCATGTTCTTCTCTGAGGAGCACTCCAGGCCAGGGCAACCCATTGAGTGCAACCCTGTCCCCATTGCACCCAGTGGAAAGGGAGGGAATGGCTCGTGGCACACTACTGACAAAGTCTAGGTAAAAGTGAGTTCTGACCCATAGAACATGACTCTAATCCCTTCTGTAGGGTTTGCCTTAGAAATTAGACAGCCTAAGCTCTTGGGATCTTTTTGGCCATCCTTTCCTAGATGGGCCCGTTATCTTCTTGGACTCCCGAAATGAGCACTGCTAAACACACTCACAGGCATACACACACAGACACTCACACACCAATAAGGACTGTGGGTTGGGATCTGTTTTTATGCCAGTACCATACTATCTTGATGACTACACTTGTAATATAGCTTGGAGTTAGGTCGGTCAGTTCTGTCTATATATATATATATATATATATATATATATATATTTTTTTTTTTTTTCAAAAATTTGCCTCCACATGCTTCTACAACTTTCTCTTTCATTGAGATTTAGTCCTACATTTTTCCCTTTTCAAATCCTCTCTCTTGTTTCAGGGCAAAATTACTTTCTTTTCTTTCAAGAAAAATGTATTCTCACTTCTCATTATTTTTGGATATGTCTCTATTTTCCCACATAAAAGATTTTTTCCTTAGGGTGCCCTGGTGGCTCAGTTGGTTAAGCATCTAACGCTTCATTTCGGCTCAGGTCATCACCTCAAGGTTTGTGAGTTCAGGCCTCAAGTCAGGTTCTGCAATGACAGTTTGGAGCCTGCTTGGAATTCTTTCTCTCACTGTCTCTCTCTGTTCCACCCTTGGGCTTGCTGTCTCTCTCTCTCTCAAAAATAAATAAAAACAATAATAAGAAGATTTGTCCTTATAACTTCCAGGAGTCTCAATTCCAAATATCTGCTGAAAACTAAGTAGTGAACATTTGTGAACTATCACAGGAGATTTCTGTAGGTTAGCAAATTTATGAATATTTTGTAGTTTTTGAACAAGTTCTTTCATAGTACAACTTTTTCATAATGCATGAAACATGTTTCTAATACAGCCATATTTACCTTTATGTCTCTATAATAAGAAGCCAAAAAATAATAAACCTATGTCTAGCAATGAATGGTTTAGTGCTTTAGCTTCTTTTGAAAAGACTTAGACATCAAATTAATTTAACTCAATTTACCATTTAATCTAGTAAACTTTATGAAACCAGCAAACCCATGAATACTTAATAAAATAGGCAAAATCAGTCAGCACTTTCAGGAATCCTTGCTGACAGATAGCAATAATTACAACATGAATTTAACTAATAAATTCAGGTAGAATAAAAATGGATTATCTATATCATGTTTGACACTGATAACTCAGGAAGACATATCTCTCTTCTTTGAAAGAACAATGTTTAGTATGGAATATGTGGCATCTGCACCTACTAAAAAGTTAATCACTTTGCTCCACACTGGCAATTTTACATGGGGCTCCCATGGAGAAATCTGAAGTGGGCAATTTAACCTCAAATCAGGCCTGGAGCCTTTTCATGTTGCTTTGGTAGATGCTCCACTCTGAACCTCATAAGGCTGCGACCCAACAACCTGGGGTACTTTTGCTCCTCAACAGTGAGGGTAGGAGAAGCAAGATCTGATAGTGGCAGAGGTGTGGAGGATAGGATAGGAGTCCACTGTGACAGTGGAAGCCTTGCCGGTAGTACAGGAACTAGAGGAGGGGAAGGCAGGGGCAGAGGTGTGTTAGTAGGGATGCCACCAGCAAGGCCAGAAGCAGGTTCAAAGTTTGGACTAACATTCTGCTGTCACCGACTCCTGTCTGTTCCTCCTGAAAAACATGTATTTTTCTATACTTGCTTTTGAGCCCTCTGGTGGAGGCAGAGGAGCAGGAAATGGGTTGGACAGCTGGTGCTCCTGCTTGAGGAGGTGGATTGAGGATTTCCAGTGTCAACCTGTCTTCCTTCTTCTTTTTCTCATTA
Source organism: Herpailurus yagouaroundi (assembly GCF_014898765.1). Lineage (NCBI taxonomy): Eukaryota > Metazoa > Chordata > Mammalia > Carnivora > Felidae > Herpailurus > Herpailurus yagouaroundi. The sequence continues at coordinate 1,266,956 of NW_024412443.1, forward strand.
TTCTGACGATTGGCAAGAGTGTCCGGTATTGTAGATTTTCACCCATCCTAATCTTTTTGGACTATAAATTGGGATCTTCCCCACGAGGCATCTTTATGATGGAGTCACAAGAAAGCCTGAATGTAGGTGATTTCATCCCAGATCATGTGAACTTGAAAAACACTTTTAGTTTTTATTTTTCTGAGGTTTAGAAGGCACAGTCTTCCACAAGTGCTTGATTTTAAGCCAATTAAGTAGAGCTCATCTATAAATTATTTTTAGGAATACTATTCAGAGGTATAAAAAATATAGGTCACACTTTTAACATATATGGGCACATATACACAATCCAAATGCAAACAAAATCTAGCCTTTGTTTCACAGATATTTGTGGAGTGAACATGAAAGATCCAACTTCCAATGATCTCCCCGTTATTAAACCAAATCAAATGGCAAGATAGCATGACAATTTATGGATTATGAATTAGCTATTTTCCAGTTTCTGACTAGAATACGACCAGTTTTGTCCAAAGATGCCAAATGCTGCAGCAACCAGCACACCAAGTGAAGCCCAGTCTGCTTCTGTGAGCATCAGCTCCTCTCAAGAAGTCAGGGGTTTCACTGACAGAACTACATGACTTCCTAGTCTCTGGTTGCTTAGTGTTATAGCTGGGTTTCTCTAACTCTGTGTAGAAGAAAACTCATTTAGACATGTCAACAGGAGCGCGTCTTGGCTATCTGTGACCCAAGTTATTCTTGGTTAATTTTCCCAGTTAAGTAAGCACTTCCAAACATATGTTCCATATACATTGCATCTATATCCTGTGGAATTCCTGTGGGTGGTGGTTGCTTTTCCAGAAGCCATTTGGCTTTGAAAGCACAATTCCCCATTCATTTAGTTTCAGTTTTAGAATAAAGCTTTAGCAAAATAAAAAAATGATAAGTATAGTGGATTGGGAGGGTGCTGCTTGTGAGTGTCTCTTACAAATGGCCACAATAGACCCTCGTGGGTGTCAGGTTCTCCCAGGGAGGGCTCAAACCATTGAGGGGGCTCAGAGCACTGGAAGATCAATCCGTATGTGTGAATCTCTGGATAAGCCAATCACTAATTACATTATGGAATAGGAAGTCCCTCTAGGACTGATACACATCTCAAGGAACATCCTCAGACACATGCACTAGGCTTTCAGCCACCAAAAGGTGACATTCAGCTGGAAGGAACAAGTCCTCCTCTTTTATTGGAGATGAATGCCTTGGTCTCTCAAAATTCTAGCCAGAAAATTGCAATTACTATGAAGCCAAATTAAAACAAACAACACATCAAGCCAACACCTCTATGGTATTCCCACCTAGAGAACATTAGCAGTAACATTTAACACCGTGAATAAAAGTCAGGCCCACCAACTCAAACTGAGGAGTTCCAGATATCAGCAGAACTCATGTATACACTTTCAGATGTTGAGAAGTCAGAGGGGGCACAAAGGGCCTGTGCTGGTACGAAGCACTGAGTTCTCAAGGACCTCCAGGTGTTCTGGCAAGTTTCTGCCCACTATGCCAAAAAATGTCAACACTAAATGGACAAATTGGGGAAAAAAATAAAGAAAAAGAAAATGGGTTTTATTTCAGCTCCAGTTATAAGAGCTGATCGGGATACACAATTTTTACAAAAAAAGTGTGCTCCACTGAGGACCACCTGGTGTAGGGTATATGAATATGCACACACATATATATAAAGACTTAGGAATACTCATGATGAAAGACATTTTAGAAAGTTACAGACTTTATGTTATGATTTTAGTATATGTAAGGCTATATGAGTTTAATTATATGGGAACAGGGAGTTTTTTTCTTTTCTTATTTTTATGATTGGAATGAATCTTTTTTGTCATTTTTAAAAACCTATCAGTTGTACAGTGTGTCCTCACGGGAGTAATAGAGCCCATGCTTTGAGGTTTTGCGGGGGTCATTTTTACCTTGATCAATGTTAAAGTATACCTTCCCTGGGAAACTCAGAACAAGGCCCACAAACATGAAAACTGGAAAATTGCTTTTATTTTCACCTGTTCCCCATTTGAATAGAGCCTGCATATAAGCCCACACTTGGAATCCTCTGTCCCCACAGCCCTGTCCCACATTCCCAATCCCTTATTCCCAACCCCACTTCCTGATCATCTCTTTAGCTCAGTTCTGAACAAATCAACACCTATGTTCACCTCCCTCTTAGGAAAGAAGTCCTAGGGTGGAGTGCCTTGAAGTGGGGCCCAAGTCCACCTCCTCACCCTGAAACAAGCCTCTCTCCTCCATTACCTTCAGCGTTGTGCCCTTTCCCTTCCTGGATGCAGGGATGTGTGGTAACCTCTAGAGTGCATTTTAAACTGGTCATATAATAAATTATATTTTCTGTTGATTACTTTTGCTTTTAAAATGATTTAATATTGAAATTGGCCTGGAACCTCGAGGGCCTCTGGACCCCTCAGGTGGTGTTTCCTGAAACGTATCTCAGACAAACATGTTCTCCCCTCCCCCACGTTGTTTGTTTAAGCTTACTGTTAAATGCTGATTTCATACTGAGGAGCTTTTTGCAATGTGGTATCTGATTCAAGATTCAAACACCCTGAATGTTGTCATGTCTCCCATCCACTAGATCTGATTCAGGGGACTGGAGAATCAATCCTTCAGAAGCAGAAAAGTATAATCTTCTAGATTTTCTATTCTCATCATTTTCTCTGAGGCTGGTCTTGTTTTTTTTCTCTGAATGTTTATCCTTGTTGCTTTCCCCAGAGACGGCAACTCTTCCTTGTGCACTGCCAGGGCTGTCCTGTCTCACTCTGCCCTGTGACCACACCATCTAGGGTGCCCCTACCCTTGTCTCCCTCCACTGGGCAGAGCGAAGCAGGATAATAGCTGTGAGGATTTCCCCATCCCCTTTTCACACCCTGGCATGTTGCATATAAGAAGTGGAGACGTGCGATTGAGATGGGAGGGACCCTTGGATATGCAGGGACTTGGACCCAGGGGCCCTCAGGGGGCGTGCCCAAGCAGGTGTGCTAGGAGGGAGCAGAAGCACACACGTGCCCCAACCCCTTGTGTAGTGCTGGGGCAGAGCAAAATCTGCTGCCATGAGCCCCCAACACATTCAGCCAGCAGGGGCTGAAAGCCCTCCCCCCATATGCCCTCTCGTCCATTCCACACCCATCGGGGTCTTGCTGCGGCCTTGTGCCTGAGACCTGGTAGCTGTAGCAGTAGCGGGGCTCAAGCACAGAAAGCTGGGAGCCATGAGACTCTAGCCCAAGAGGATGGCAGCCTTGCTGCTCAGGCTAATCCTGAAGGCAGAGGCCAAGGCACTGGCTGTGCCACCCACGGAGCCTCTCAGCTGCTCTCCTGTAGCAACAACACTGAGAGGAACTGAGTGCGGTGCGATGCCCCCAGACGCCCCCCACAAAGACCATTTGCCAGAACCCTAAACCATCCAGCAGCCAAGAACCACAGCCTCCCTCCAGGACCAGCCTCAGGCCCGGTGCTGAAAATGTAGGGATCCTTGTGACAAGGTCCCATGTGGCCTTCCCCCTGCCCCTCTCTGTCTTCCTCTTCCACCCCCCCCCCTTGTTCTCTGGGGTTCTTCTTGTGCTCCTATCTGGCTGCAGTCTGGAGGACTCAGGAGTGACCTTTACGGGTGGTACCCCGGTTCCCTGGAGGAAGAGGGCCCGAGATCGAGTGGGGGGTTAGGCTCCAGTGGTGGGAAGCAGCACAGGTACAGAGCAGGGGCGCCGTGAGTACCCTTGGAGGTCTGACTGGGTTGGTGGCTGGAGGGTTGAGGTACGAACAAGCGAACGAACGCATGGACCTGTGGTTGTGGGAAAATGTCAAGGCAGAGCCAGGGAAGTTGCAGCCATGAGCAGGATGAAACATTCCTGCCTGTGAAAATGAAGCGCAGAGACCTCAGATTCCAGAGAAACATTCTAGGGAGAGTCAGGGTGGTGGGTCTCAGTTGCTGGAGCCCAGCCAGGGAACTTGTTGAAGCAACTGAAAGTGGAAGCCTCAGGTGAACACAAGCCTCCTGCCACTCCCCTCCACACCCCTGCCCTGTCCCTGGCTGCAAAGTTGCACCCTCTGATGGGGTGGGGAGATCCCACTTCCTTTTTGCTAAAGGTGGTACTTTAACATGGGAGCTAATGGGACTATGGGGTGTGGAGTCTGAATGAGGGGTTGTGCAACTCCCTGTTCAGCTCTTCATTTCTGAAGGCAATTTGCATTCAATCAATGAACTCAAAGCAAATGGGTGATGAATAACTAGTGTTTCTTTCTGTATTTTCTATTTTAGAGGGTGGTCCAAACATATATACATATAATAGAATATTAATCAGCCACGAAAAGGAATGAAATCTTGCCATTTGAAATGATGTGGATGGAACCAGAGTGTATTATGCTAAGGGCAGTAAATCAGAGAAAGACAAATACCATATGATTTAACTCATATGTGGAGTTTAAGAAACAAAACAGAAGAACATAGGGGAAGGGGAAAAATAAAATAAGGTAAAAACAGGGAGGGAGGCAAACCATGAAAGATTCTTACCTATAGAGAATAAAGTGAGTGCTTCTGGAGAGTAGGTGGGTGGGAAGATATGCTAAATAGGTGATGGGCACAAAGGAGGGCACTTGTCAGGATTAGCACTGGGTGTTATACATATATAAGTAATGAATTACTAAATTCTACTCCTGAAACCAATACTACACTTTATGTTAAATAACTTGTGTTTAAATACAATCCTGGAATGAATGAATGAATGAATGAATGAAATTTTAAAGAGAGGGAAAACAAAATATAATGAATGAAAAGAAAAATTCATTAGAGACCTTCAACACTACTCTATCAAGGAGAGGAAAAAATCTGTGAACTCAGGGACAGGTCATTTGAAATATTTCAGTCAGAGAAAAAAAATAGTGAATTAGAGTGAAGAAAGCCTATAGGATTTAGAGGACTCTATCAAGTCCTACTAATGCAATATATGCATTATAGGACCTTGAGAAGGAAAAAAGTAAAAAAGGAAGTGGTAGAGAATTTGTTTAAAGACATAATGGTTGAAAATATCCCAGATCTTGGGAGGGATATAGCTATCCAGGTTCCTTAAGTTCAAAGTTTCCCCAACAGAATCAACCCAAAGATTACATCAAGAAACATTATAATTAAATTAACATAAGCCAAAGCCAAAGAGACAGTTTTTAAGTCAGAAAGAGAAAAAAGACTTGTCACATACAAAGGAACCCCTCATAAGACTATAAGTAGGTTTCTCAGCAGAAACTGTGTAAGCCAGAAAAGAGTGGGAAAATATATTCCAAGTGCTGAAAGAAAAGAAATGCCAATCAAGAATACATTTAACCAGCAAAGCCGTCCTCCAGAAATGAAGGTGAGATAAAGACTTTCTCTAACAAACAAAAGCTGAAGGAGACTACCACCACTGACCTGTCTGCAAGAAATACTAAAAGGAGCTTCTCAAGTTGTAATGAGTGAATACTAACTAGTAACACAAAAACATGCCAAACATAAAACTTATGGTAAAAGTAAATATATGTCAAATTCAGAATACTACAAATCATAATGCATAAGTTTTAACTATAGCATAAAAAGTTAAACACAAAAATGATGAAAACACCTATACTTACAATAGTGTGTTAAAGGATAAACAATATACAAAGAAGAGTGACATCAATAGCACAAAATGTGTATGTGGGAAATATAAGTGTACAGATTTTGTAGCAATTGCAGGTAAACTTATGGCTTAAAATAGACAATAGGGTATTTCATGTAAGCCTCCAGATAATCACAATGCACTACATTGTCCACAATTCCACTACATGTACATCCTACACCAGATAAACAAAAGACTAAGAGAAATGATTTTCAGAGCATAACCAAAGAAACAAAAAATCACAAAGGAAGACCGCAAGAAAGGATGCAAGAAATGAAGGGACTACAAAAAATTTAGAAAACAATGAACAAGATGGCAAGAGAAAGTTCTTATCTATCAATAAGAACTTTATTTTATTTATTTATTTATTTATTTATTTAATTTATATATGAAATTTATTGTCAAATTGGTTTCCATACAACACCCAGTGCTCATCCCAAAAGGTGCCCTCC